>NC_066581.1:283100538-283425297 GCF_024323335.1 Lathyrus oleraceus
TAGGCTACCTTCTCAAGCGCCACAGTCTCAAACGATTGACACAACGTCTCGTGGATCTCGCCATCCACCTCAACGTATTTGAATGAGGATAGATGACTCACCAAGATATCCTCCTCGCCGCACACAGTCACAATCTGACCGTTCCAGACATATTTGAGCTTTTGGTGGAGAGTCGACGAGACCGCTCCTGCTGCATGGATCCATGGACGTCCCAAAAGACAACTGTAAGCTGGCTGGATGTCCATGACGTAGAAGACGATGTCAAACTCCTCAGGACCTATCTTTATAGGCAAAGTGATTTCACCAAAGACAGAGCGCTTGGATCCATCAAATGCACGAACAACTAGGTCACTCGGCGTCAGCACAACCCCTTCAATCGGTATCTTCTTCAAGATCTGCTTCGGCAGCACGTTCAACGAAGATCCGGTGTCCACCAAGACATGAGACAGCACAGCCCCCTTGCACTCCATAGTGATGTGCAAGGCCTTGTTGTGATTCCGCCCCTCAGGTGTTAAATCAAGATCTGTGAACCCCACGCCGTGTCGGGTACTCACATTAGCAATTACACCTTCCATTTGATTGACGGAAATCTCTTGAGGTACATACGCCATATTTAACATCTTCAGCAAGGCGTCTCTATGTGCCTCAGAGCACAACAGCAGAGAAAGGATAGAGATTTTGGAGGGGGTTTGATTGAGCTGATCTACAATTTTGTAGTCACTCTTTTTGATTATCCTCATGAATTCCTCCACATCCTTCTCAAACGAGCCACCAGGCACATTCGCTTGAGCAGGAGCTTCATCGACTACGGCTTGTTTGCCCTTAGCTCTGGCAGATGCCTCAGCATTGGCATCCCTCAACTGTTGAGGCGCAAACAGCCGTCCGCTACGGGTAAAGCCTCCTGGTCCACCCACATTGTCCACAGCAGGACTCACAACGACCGGAGCTTTACTGGCAGGCACACTGATGGTTACGGGCGCTTGATTAGAAGGCTTGACTCTGTTTTCAGCCCTCCTGTTGCTTCGGTAGGCGTTGTCGTACCTCCAAGGCACGGCATTATTGTTCTCGGCCCTTCTAACCGGAGTGATGATTGTTGTTGGAGTATTGGTAGCAACTGTGCAGATATGGTAACTGGAGTATCACTCGTTGTAGGCGCACGCCCTTCAGATGGTTTGAAGAAGATAGTGACAGTAGACACTGCCCCATGATCTCTGTTATCAACCCGGACAAACTGAACACAACCTCGATCCATCAAACCCTGGATGCCAGCCCGCAGTAATTCACACCCATTCTCAGCCTCTGCACAGCCCAAACAGTCTTCACCACAGCCCGGATGAACACCACTATCCAGCAGACGGCCCTTAACCACAAGCAGAGAAGTCTGAATCTCTTCAACGTTGACAACCAAATCTTCAGATTCGACCCCTTCGATACAGTTTACCCTATGAGCACCATGCGCAGGCATAGGATTATTAACAACATTCGGCACGGGAGCAAAGTTGATCGTCTTGGCGTCGATCAGGTCTTGGACTTTATGCTGAAAAGCCCGACATTTCTCTATATTATGTCCTGGTGCTCCAGAGTGGAAATCGCACCAGACATTTGCATCATACCCTGGTGGCAAAACAGTTGGTGGAGCCATGGTTCTCAATTCCACAAAACCCAATCTGAGCAACTCAGGCAGTAGCTCAGCATAGGTCATGGGCAAAGGATCAAAACGTCTATCAGGCTGCAGCCTCTGCCTCGGCTGATAAGGACGTTGCTGCTGTTGCTGTTGTCTTGGTTGTTGCGGAGGTTGACGTTGTTGCGGTGCAGGAATGGTCACTGCAGCAACCTGTCTATACTGATGCTGATTTCTGTTCTGACCTCGGCAGTGTTGAACAGCGCTAGTTTCACCTTCTCTACGGCGAGGTGCCCCAGAGAAAGGTTTCTTTGATGAAGAGGAACCCACATCATTGATCTTCCCAGCCTTGATCAAACTCTCGGTTCTTTCACCACAGATTACTACGTCGGAAAAGCTTCCAAATGGGCAACTCCCCATTCGGTCCATGAACACTCCCTGCAGTGTGCCAATGAACATATCTGTCAACTCCCTTTCCAGCATAGGGGGTTGGACTCTAGCAGCAAGTTCACGCCATCTCTGGGCGTACTCTTTGAAACTCTCATTATTTTTCTGGCACAGACTCTGCAGCTGAGTCCGGCTAGGTGCCATGTCCATGTTGTGTTTATATTGTCTGAGAAAAGCTTCTCCCAGATCCCTCCAACACCGGATAGAATCTCGTTTCAATTCCATGTACCAATCCAGAGATGCCCCAGATAGGCTATCTTGAAAGAAGTACATCCACATTTTCTCGTCATCTGTATATGCCGAGATCTTCCGATAATAGGCCTGCACGTGGGTGCGAGGGCAAGAAGTACCGTTGTACTTGTCGAAGGTAGGCGCTTTGAATTTGTGGGGAATTCTCAGACCCTCGACCAGCCCCATATTTGTGACATCGAACCTGTCGCATTACGCGAAAAACCGGCGGGAAAACAAGAACAACAGAGCCGCCACCGTGCGTTATTTATCCCAAAAGAGGGAAAGGAAACGCTCAGAGTAAACCTGGAAAAAGCATGGTCTCGCGACCAAAGAGAAAGGGTAAGGGAGTCGGTTATGCGAAGGGAAGGTATTAGCACCCCTACGCATCCGTCGTAGTCGACGGGATCCACGCACAATAGGAAGGAAAATGGTTGCTAAAATACTGCTCAAACACACACACACTGGCACAAGGAACGCATGTGGGGTTAAGAGAAGGGAGCTCGATAGGACATCGCATCCTATGCCTACATATCTCGTCTGGAACGAGAATCAGAGCCACTGTAGTTCGGCTTACGCACGCCAAACAACACAAAACGCACAAACAGATGGCAAACATGGAGCCCGACAACCACTCGATGGAATTACGTCAGCATCCGAACCAAACAATACAAAACGGCAAACGTGGAGCCCGACAGCCAATCACTGGACTTACGTCGGCATCCGAACCAAACACGCAATCAGATAACAAGTAAACACACACAAAAAAGAAAAAGGTTGCCCGGAGTGGTCTCGCACGACCACCTGCCTACATACCTCGTCTGGAACAAGGATCAGGGCGATGTAGTTCCCCTACGCAGGGACACAAGGCTAGCCTAACCAGATAACAAAGGGAGACACAACTAGGGAGACTACGACTCGAGCCTAGATGTTATCATGCAAAATTGTCCCTAAGTCAAGGTTTCTAGCTAACTGGCACAGGGAGCCAGCCTATCCTAAAGCACAAGCAATATCAAACAATCAATCACAAACAGCACACACTATATGCACACAAGTGAGGCTCAAACAAAGGGTAAGGCTGCAGAGGCAAGCCAACTGTACAGGTGAGGTTTTGCTCTTAACCTTGCCATTGAGGGGCTAAGGTGAAGCAGATGAAAAGTGAGTGAGGATAAGACTTCACAGCTCTTATCCCTGGTCAGGGAGAGCTATAGACAAAGGAGCGTGGGTCCAGAATGGAGGGACCCTTCTACGCTCAAAGACTCTGACTCGATTGTGCAACGGCACGAGATCTTGGGTTTGTGCCCCAATGCATCAACACACAGCCGTGTGAGCAGAGGGACGACTCACAGAATAGTGGGGGATAGATTGCATATCCCTTGGCTTCCACCAATTGCCTCATAGAGGACTTCACCTGCTTAGGCACAATAAGTAAACAAGCACAAACATTGCCTCTTAAGGAGGACTTCAGACATTTATTTGCCCGGCCAAATAACAGACCGGGTCTCCAGACTACATGAAGAACAGAAGTCCTACCTCAAGTGGTTTAAAAACCAAGCAGCAGCAAGCAAGTTCTTAAAAGAACTATGAGCAACTAAAGGTACCTGAAAACAATCAAGTATCATCAGTACTCAATCAGACAAACAGAAACAGCAAACAGTCAATCAGTCAGACTATACAAGCCAATGCACAAACAAAGCAAGCTATGAGCTCAAGCCCAAGCTTCACAACCTACAAAACAATGTTATGTTAGTGTACAAACATCAAACAACATCAATTGCATTCAACTTGGATCATTCTCCATGAGTATTGTGCTATTCATCCTGAAAAATCAAGCAAATGTTAGCAACAAGACCACTAGGCCAAGCCTAGGGTCCAAAAGTGACAAAAATTCCTAAACAGCAAGGTATTCTCAACCAAACTCAAGTTAATGTCAATCAAAAGCCAACACAATTAGTCCCATGTCCATATCATTCATCATGCTCATTTTATGCACAAAGCAATCCAAACTAGTTCAAATGAAACATCCAACATCCAAACAGAACTATTGCACTCAATTCCATATCAAAACAATTCAAAAAATCCTCAAATAATTTACACCTAAACAGGTCATATTCAAGGTCTAGCATGTCAAATTTTAGCTCAATTGGACAAAAGGAACTATGTCCATGAAAATCAAGAAAAACAGACACAATCATATGCTCCAAATCACAACATCAACACATGCATTCACTTCAAAAATTCATAACAGAGTGACAACATATCATAAATGAATGGGACCAAAAGCATCAGGTCCTATCATGTGTCTAGCATCATCACACCAAATTTCATGTTCATTCAATACCATATGAGCATTTCCCAAAAGATCTACCAACCTATGTCACATGAACTTGCAAATTTGACCAACAGAGATGAAAAATAGAAATCAATTTGAAAATGCCACATAAAATTCCACAAAAATTCACATAGCATCTTAACATGTTAATGAACATCCATGCCAAATTTCACATTAATCCAACAAGTATAGGTCACTCAAACAAATCCAGCAAGTTGACATAATGAGGTGTGACACAAATTGTCACACCTAAGTTCAAAAATTCATATCTCAATGACCAGGTATCAAAAATTCATGAAATTTACATGTAAATAAACATCAACCAGTCCACAATCATCACAAAAATTTTCAGACATTTATTTGTAAGCATGAGGATTTCACATTGGATTTGGCACAAGGTATCAAAATGTAGCACATGTTAAAGAACCCTAGGTCACACACAAATATTACCATGCACAACTTCCACCAATAGGTCAAATAAATTCTACAGCCAATGAGAAAGTCAAAGAAAAAATCCACACATTTTTATGACTTTTTAATGATTTTCTATGAATTTTTAAAGCTTGGCATGAATTTTTTACAATTTTTATGAATTATTTGATTTCATTAATGGCACAATGGTAAATAACTTGCGCGGGAGCGGGAAACATCTTATTTGAAAATTTAAACAGAAATGTGGATCAAACAGGTTTTGTTTCCAGAACTTCATCTTCTTCAACCCAGGCACACCAAGAACACGTGAATTTCAAACCATCACCAAAATGAGCAAACGAATACTCGTTGGAATCGTATGAACACAAGGATCATGAATATGTAACTCATGTAACCTAATTCCTACTGTATAATCGGGATCGAGCAAAAACATAAACATACATCAAACTTCAAAACACGATTTCTTTCTCTATAGTTCACCAAATCAAAAACTAAGCCTAGCATGTTGATCTACATCCAAAGATCTACAAAAGCCCTAGCATAGTTTAAGAAATGAGGAGATTCGAAAATTAACCTCAAGTTGAAGACAGTTGTTGTTCTTGATGCTTTTCGCTCCAATTATCCAAAACAGATCAAGGTTGATGTATAGGAAGATGAATGGAGAAGTTATCTCAGCTCAAACACGATCCAGCAGCAAAAATTCTTGAATCACCATTGTTGAGCACACTTTGAACAGTTGTGATTCTTGATGATTCTGGCCTTGGATGTATGAAACAGATCTTCAATAAGGATTATGAAGCATGGATCCACGAAGAATGAAGCAAATTGATGAAGATTTGATGAAGTTTTGATCAAAAAATGCTTGATGAAGTTCTTGAGAATTTGAGAGAAAATGGAGGGAAAGTTAGTTACAGCTCTTGAAAATTGTGAAAATGTGATCAAATTCTGTTATGATTAAGGTTAAATACCAACTTCTTAATCCACCTCTTAATCACAATTATCAAAAATGAGTGAAATTAGTGTTAATTGCATTTCAAGTGAAAGTCCAAAAATGACCTTCTCCAATTGGCCATACAACAGTGCAAAACCAGTTCAGGCAAGTCATATTTGATGTTTAGAGGCAAATGCAAGATCAAAACAGAGTTATGTGTTGATACAAAAGCTTCTGCATCAATGCATAGCACATTTTAACAGTACGCATCGATGCATAACTCGTATGTATCAATACATAGCATTTTTTGACAGTATGCATCGACACACAACTTGTTTGTATCGATACATAGCATTTTTTAACAGTATGCATCGACACATAACTCGTGTGCATCGATACATAGCAATTTTTGCCCTGCATGCATCGATGCGAAACTCGTGTGCATCGATACATGGAAAATTTTGCCATGCACGCTCGGTGGTAATTTGATCATATCTCCTCAACCGTTCATCCGATTCTCACGATCTTGGACTTTTTGGAAATGGGAGAGAAAGATCTACAACTTTCATGTTCAACAAAATTCCATTTGAAGCTTTCTTGATGGTGGAAAATTGAGTTGAAGTTGTTCCAAAAACTTGCCCCTTTTTTGGAAACTTGAAACCACAGGTCATTTTTCCTCTTGGAAACTTTTGGTATGCCCTCAAACCCTTCAATGTGAGTGTTTGGGATGTCACATGAGACTTGTTTGAACATGAATGGAGTATCTCTTGCTCTCTCCCTCCTCCAAATCCATAAAATCAGGCACAGTTGACCACAGTTGCCCACAGTTGACTTTCTAGGTTTTCTGAAGAACTTCAGCTTGACTGTTGAGCTTTGATCATTCAACCTTTGGCCAAACCACTTCACAATGATCCTTAGACCATATGAACTTGATAAATCAACCATAGGGCTTTGTCCCAATGAAAATAGCACATGCTTGCTTGATTGACTGATTCTCCTAATCAGTCTGACCTGATCCATCAACTGAGCCTGCCCTTGGGCAAATGGACAATGCAATGTTATGCAGTGGACATTGTTAATGCTATGACCTAATATGAAATGAATGTACAAAATGGT
This sequence comes from Lathyrus oleraceus, assembly GCF_024323335.1. Taxonomy (NCBI): domain Eukaryota; kingdom Viridiplantae; phylum Streptophyta; class Magnoliopsida; order Fabales; family Fabaceae; genus Lathyrus; species Lathyrus oleraceus. The sequence goes on from NC_066581.1 coordinate 283,107,646, forward strand.
GGGGTGCAAATTTGAGGTGCTACAGCTGCCCCTATTCAATCAACTGGGAACCCGAATGGATGAGAGCAACGGCTGTCAGACTTTCAGGGTAAACAGGGATTGAATACCAAGAACCGTAGAATTTGCACACTGCTGGGTATTTTCTTGTTTTCGTTATTGTTTTTTTCGGAGGCACAACCACATCCAGACATATCAACACGATGAGTGGGAATCGGAATCACAACTAGATGCCAGCGGACGACTAGGAAAAACTCGACGTTTACCAAGACCAACGGAGAGGTAATCAACTCTACTGGGGATAACCAGGAAAGGATACAACCATACGTCAGCGGACGTAATGGGAAAAACTCAACGTTTACCAAAACCAACGGAGAAGTAACCAGACATCATAGGATGAATGGGAAGACTCGACCAGACATCATAGGACGAAAGGGAGACTCAACGTTTATCGACACCAACGGAGAAGGAGAAAACTCAACCAGACGCCAACGGACGAAAGGGAGACTCAACGTTTATCGACACCAATGGAGAAGGAGAAAACTCAACCAGACGCCAACGGACGAAAGGGAGACTCAACGTTTATCGACACCAACGGAGAAGGAGAAAACTCAACCAGACGCCAACGGACGAAAGGGAGACTCAACGTTTATCGACACCAACGGAGAGGGAGAAAGCCACTTCACGAGGGAAAGGCACCACAATCAGAAACCGAATAGGACGTCTATTGGGGATTCTGGCTGGGAATCAACCAGACATTAATGAATGACTGGGAAGGGGGTATACAATCAAGCGTCATCGGACGAATGAGAAAAACACAACGTTTATCGAAACCAACGGGGAGGTAAATCCACTTGGGGAAGGGTACAACTAGACGTCATAGGACGAATAGGAAAAACTCGACGTTTATCGACACCAACGGAGAGGAGAAAACTCTGAGGGGAATCATATGGTATTACCAAATGATCTGTAGGGTATAAGCAAACTATACGTCATCGGACGCATAGGAAAAACTCGACGTTTATCGACACCAATGGAGAGGAGAAATCTTCTGGAGACGACCCTGTGGGGAAAGATAACTAGACGTCATCGGACGACTAGAAAAAACTCGACGTTTATCGACACCAACGGAGAGGAGTGACCTTCACTAGGGAAGGGACGACTTTACGAACATCGAAAGATGATGTTTACTGACATCAAAAGCAGACCAGACACTACGCATGACTGGGAAAGCACCGAAAGATGGTGTTTACCGACACCAAAGAAACAACACACGCGGGTGCTGACAGGACGACCTCTACAAGATGGCAGGGCAAAGCTGAACACTTGCAGGGGGTCTCACTAGGGAGAAGCAGACTTTCCTCTCACCAACGGATGAGGAAATAAACCTCTGTGGGGGTATCAATCCTGAACGCCATCAGGAGCAACTGTAGCAAATGTGCCGTACAGATTGAACACAATCCGCCTCTGCCGGGGATGCTGTCTGATAGGTTTCGAACACATGAATGCATATGTTTGAATTTTTCTATGGCGTAATGCTCCATATTGAATGGAAATGCTACGCATTTCTTGAGGATGCAATGAATACTACATGCAATGCGAAACTGGCTAAGGAGCCAAACTGATCAGATACTCCAACTCTGCGAGGAGACTCTGCTTGCAGTATATTCTGCGGGGTAACTCTTATTGGAGAAATGCTTTGCGGAGAAAGCACCGACTTCTCACTCATACTGGAGAAAACACCGTTGCCGGGACAGGATAAACTCCGCTGGGGAAATAAACCAGGCAACTCTTCAAGGATAGTACTCGCCAGGGAGTAACAAGACATCTTTACCAGAGATTGATAAAGCGACTTCACTGGGGAAAATTCCACTAAATCTCAGGTAGAACAAACTCTGCTTTGGGGAATAACTGCTACTCCGCCGGGGACGACCCACACAATCCACAAGTGGGAATAAACTCAGCTGGGGATACCACTCTGCTACGGGCACTTGCCCAATCCACTGGTGGGATAACTCTGCTGGAGAAATATTTCGTTAAAACCCGCTCCACTCGGGGAAATGCTGAGGAAAGACCCACACCCTTCTGCTGAGGAGAATCACTCTGGTGGGAAGAATAACAACTCTGTTGGGGAAAATAACACGTCAAATCACAATGGAGATAAACTTCCACAACCTTGCTGGAGAAAATCACTTACGGCCATGCTGGGGATAACAACATCACAACCCGACCGCTGGGAAACAACATCCTTATGACAAACTCCATTGGGGGAAACATCTATCAGTCACTCAGCGGGGATCTTAGCTGGGGAATTCCGCAAACACAGGCCTGCTGGGAATATGCAATCCTTAGATCTGCTGAGGAAACACAGCTCTGACGGCTCCCAAACTTGCTCTGAGAAGGACCTGCTGGGGAAAAACTCACAGATGACGACCTGTAAAACAACAAACACAAGGCCCCAGGGGTATATGGACAAGATACGCTCAAGTGTCCTCAACATTCAAAATGATTTTCAAATGTTTCCTCCTTCTGCAAGTTATTGTTTAGCCTTCATGTTTTATTATATGCAATGTTTATCAAAAATTCGGACGTTTTTGCAAACAAAACAGTAAAAATAAAAACAAGAGAGCTATTTATCTGAATAACGACTTTTATTGATTGAAAGTGTGCCTGAAAAGGCGAGTACATCAGGAAGCAATTCCTAGAAAGAGGTAATTGCGCACAAAAGGAAAATAAACTATCCTAATGGCAATGTGAATACGGCATCCACTATTCCCCAATTCTGTTATAACTCACAGATCATCAGTTTTCCTCCTAACTCCTTGCTTTCTGAGAAGAACGATTGGACCGATCACATCTTTCGAGATGGCAGACAAATGAAGCGCGATGAAGTACAGATAACTCGGACTGTAGTCTTCGCTCTAATCCCTCTTTTGGCTGGATCGCCCTTTCGGGTTTTCAATCCACCGGGATACCCATTTTTGCCTAAGTCGCCCTTGCGGGTTTTCGACTTACCGGGTGTACAAATTCTTTTCATTTTTTATCCCTAACTTTTGCCCGAACCTTTTCTTTCTGTTTTTTGGTTCGCCGGGATGCCCATTTTTGCCTGGACTCTTTTATTCTTTTTGTCCAGCGGGTCAATTTATGCGAAGTATTTTTTGACTACATCTGAGTTAACAGGGGACGGAAAATCTTCACCATCCATAGTTGTAAGCATCAAGGCTCCACCGGAGAAGACCTTCTTAACAACATATGGACCTTCATAATTAGGAGTCCACTTGCCCCTGTTATCTGTACCGGGAGGGAGGATCCTCTTCAAAACTAGATCACCAGTTTGAAATGTCCGAGGACGCACTTTCTGATCAAAGGCTCGCTTCATCCTTCTCTGATATAACTGCCCATGGCACACAGCAGCTAGCCGTCTCTCTTCAATAAGGCTCAACTCATTAAACCTTGTTCGAATCCACTCGGCTTCGTCCAGCTTGACATCCAACAAAACCCTCAGAGAAGGGATCTCCACTTCAACAGGTAGGACAGCTTCCATACCATACACAAGGGAGTACGGGGTTGCCCCGGTCGACGTACGCACAGAGGTACGGTACCCATGCAAAGCAAAAGGCAACATTTCATGCGAATCCTTGTACGTTACGACCATCTTTTGCACAATCTTCTTGATATTCTTGTTAGCCGCCTCTACAGCACCATTCATCTTTGGCCTGTAGGGAGAAGAATTGTCATGTTCAATCTTGAAATCTCTGCAAAGCTCTTTCATCATCTTGCTATTGAGATTCGAACCATTGTCAGTGATGATTCTCTCAGGAACTCCATAACGACAGATGATTTCTTTCTTGATGAACCGGGCAACCACTTGTTTGGTGACATTAGCATAGGAAGCTGCTTCCACCCATTTGGTGAAGTAGTCAATCGCAACCAGGATGAAACGATGTCCATTCGAAGCAGTAGGCTCAATCTTCCCAATCATATCAATGCCCCACATGGCGAACGGCCAGGGCGAGTTCATGACATTCAATGGGCTTGGTGGTACATGCACCTTATCAGCATAGATCTGGCATTTATGGCATTTCCGAGCATACTTGAAGCAATCGGATTCCATAGTCATCCAGTAATATCCGGCTCTCAACAGTTTCTTTGACATTGCATGACCACCAGCATGGGTACCAAACGAACCCTCGTGCACTTCTTGCATCAACATGTCCGCTTCGTGTCTATCCACGCATCTGAGAAAGACCATGTCAAAGTTTCTCTTATACAGCACATCATCCTGATTCAAGTAAAAGCTTCCAGCTAGCCTTCTCAGGGTTTTCTTGTCATTCTTTGACGCACCTTCAGGATACTCCTGAGTCTTGAGGAAGTTCTTGATGTCATAGTACCACGGCTTCTCATCAATCGCAACAACAGACTCGGCTGCAAACACATACGCAGGCCTCTCGAGTCGATTCACCGTAACATGTGGCACATGATTCCACCAATGAACCTTTATCATAGAGGATAAAGTAGCTAAGGCATCCGCCATCTGATTCTCATCCCGAGGGACATGATACAGCTTCACCTTCTTGAAGAACGTCAGTATTCTTCTGGTGTAATCTCTGTAAGGAATCAGATGCGGCTGGTTTGTATTCCAATCCCCATTGACCTGATTGATCACTAGGGCTGAATCCCCAAATATGTCAAGCGTTTTGATTCTCAAATCAATGGCTTCTTCTATCCCCATGATACAAGCCTCATACTCAGCTTCATTGTTGGTGACATCAAACGTCAATCTGGCAGAAAAAGGTATATGAGCACCTTTGGGATTGATCAGCACTGCACCAACACCATTACCATTCACATTCACAGCCCCATCAAACATCAGTGTCCACTTGTCATCAGGATCCGGTCCTTCTTCGACAAGAGGCTCTTCACAATCTTTCATCTTAAGATACATGATGTCTTCATCAGGGAATTCAAACATCATAGGCTGATAGTCATCAATCGGTTGTTCAGCGAGATAGTCTGACAAAACACTACCTTTGATAGCCTTCTGAGACGTGTACTGGATATCATACTCAGTTAAGATCATCTGCCAACGGGCAACACGTCCAGTGAGAGCCGGCTTCTCAAAGATGTATTTCACTGGATCCATCTTAGAAATCAACAAGGTAGTATGGTTCAACATATACTGTCTCAGTCGGCGAGCAGCCCAGGCCAAAGCACAGCAAGTTTTCTCAAGCTGTGAATATTTGATTTCACAGTCGGTAAACTTTTTGCTAAGGTAGTATATGGCATGCTCTTTTCGACCAGACTCGTCATGCTGTCCCAATACACACCCCATCGAGTTCTCGGTAACTGACAGGTACATTATCAGCGGTCTCCCTGGAACTGGAGGGATCAGGATTGGAGGTTTCTGTAAGTATTCTTTAATCTTGTCAAAAGCTTTCTGACAATCATCATTCCACTTGATCGCCTGATTCTTTCTGAGCAATTTGAATATTGGTTCACATGTGGCAGTTAGGTGAGATAAGAACCTTGCGATATAGTTCAATCTCCCTAAAAACCCACGAACCTGCTTCCCTGTTCTCGGTTCATGCATCTCCTGAATAGCTTTGACTTTTGCTGGATCAACCTCAATCCCTTTCTCACTGACAATGAAGCCTAACAGCTTCCCTGATCTCACTCCAAACGTACACTTGTTCGGATTCAGCCTCAGTTTGAACTTGACCAACCGGTCAAACAATTTCTGCAAGTTAACCAAGTGCTCCTCTTCTGTCTGCGACTTCGCAATCATGTCATCCACGTACACTTCAATCTCTTTGTGCATCATGTCATGAAAGAGAGTCGTCATTGCCCTCTGATAGGTAGCACCGGCATTCTTCAGCCCAAATGGCATCACTTTATAGCAGAACGTGCCCCAAGGTGTAATGAATGTCGTCTTTTCCATGTCCTCTGGCGCCATCTTAATCTGATTATAACCCGAGAAACCATCCATGAAAGAGAATACCGAGGATTGAGCCGTATTATCCACCAATACATCAATGTGAGGTAATGGGAAATCATCTTTCGGACTCGCCCTGTTCAAATCCCGGTAGTCGACACACATTCTGACTTTGCCATCCTTCTTCGGCACAGGAACGATGTTGGCTACCCACGGTGGGTAAGTTGTTACTGACAAGAACCCAGCGTCGAACTGCTTCTGAACCTCTTCCTTGATTTTAACTGCCATATCAGGACTCGTTCTACGAAGCTTCTGCTTAACCGAAGGACAATCATCTCTGAGAGGTAGTCTATGAACCACAATATCAGTATTCAGCCCCGGCATATCTTGATAAGACCAGGCAAATATCTCCATGTACTCTCTCAGCATCTCAATCAATCTGCTCTTGACCTCTGGTTTCAAAGCAGCCCCAATCTTGATATCCCTTCTGGCGTCCTCGGTACCAAGATTCACAATCTCCAACTCCTCCTGGTGAGGTTGGATGACTCTTTCCTCTTGCTTCAACAATTTAGCCAATTCTTTCGGGAGTTCACTGTCTTCGTCACTCTCCTCTTCAGCTTGGTAGATGGGATTGTCGAAATCATGCTGAGCCATAACAGATTTGTTCATAGTGGATGCCATAAGATCAATTCTGCATGTTTAATGCTTTATTTTAGAAAAGAGTTCAAGAAAGTCACAAAAACAAAAACATTGCCATTTTTATTTTTGAAAAGTGAAAAACAAAAATAGAAAGACAGGGATCACAAAATTGTTTGCAAAACGTCCTTTATTAATGATAAACAATGAAAACATGTGGCCCTACAATGAACCACTACGCCTTGGGCAGAACGTAGGGTTTTATGCAGAATGAAAAAAAACAAAAGAAAATTACTCTGTCTGAAGAGTAACTTGGACTATATCCTCCGCAGTCCAGTTGCTGATCATCTCCCCTGGCGCACTCGGGCGGACCCAGCAGTCGAGATCGCAATCACTATCCACATCTTCACCCTCAGTAGCAAAGACATCACCATGGTTCATCAGCCCAGCGCTGGTGAAGGTACTTGGACCTGCTGCCCCCTGCTCAGCTCGGAGAGGCTCATAACCAATGCCAAATTTGTCTTCTTTGACAGGCAAGTCCACCATCTTGCCCCAGCCCTCGGCTCTACCAGAGTCAACAACCTCCTTAGCCTGCTTGTAAGGAGTAATTGAAGCACCTGGCTTCTTCTGTTCAGCACACGCCACTTTCTCAATAGCCACCGTCTAGAACGCCTGGCCCAGAGTTTCGTGGATCTCGCCATCCACCTCGACATATTTGAATGAGGACAGATGACTCACCAGAATGTCCTCTTCACCGCACACGGTCACAATCTGACCGTTCCAGACGTATTTGAGCTTTTGGTGGAGAGTCGACGAGACCGCTCCTGCTGCATGGATCCATGGACGTCCCAGAAGACAACTGTAAGCAGGTTGGATGTCCATGACGTAGAAGACAATGTCAAACTCCTCCGGACCTATCCTTATCGGCAAAGTGATTTCCCCAAAGACAGAACGCTTGGATCCATCAAATGCACGAACAACTAGGTCACTCGGCGTCAGCACAACCCCTTCAACCGGTATCTTCTTCAAGATCTGCTTCGGCAGCACATTCAACGAAGACCCGGTATCCACCAAGACATGAGACAGCACAGCCCCCTTGCATTCCATGGTGATGTGCAAGGCCTTGTTGTGATTCCGCCCCTCAGGTGTCAAATCAAGATCTGTGAACCCCACACCATGTCTGGTGCTCACATTAGCTATTACACCTTCCAGTTGATTGACCGAAATCTCTTGAGGTACATACGCCATATTTAACATCTTCAGCAAGGCGTCTCTATGTGCCTCAGAACACAACAGCAGAGATAGGATAGAGATTTTGGAGGGAGTTTGATTGAGTTGATCCACAATTTTGTAGTCACTCTTTTTGATTATCCTCATAAACTCCTCCACATCCTTCTCAAACGAGCCACCAGGCACATTCGTTTGAGCGGGAGCTTCATCAACTACGGCCTGTTTGCCCTTAGCTCTAGCAGATGCCTCAGCATTGGCATCCCTCAACTGTTGAGGCGCAAACAGCCGACCACTACGGGTAAAGCCTCCAGGTCCACCCACGTTGTCTACAGCAGGACTTGCAACCACAGGAGCTTTACTAGCAGGTGCAAAAATTGTCACGGGCGCTTGATTAGAAGGCTGGACCCTATTCTCAGCCCTTCTGTTGCTTCGGAAGGCGTTGTCGTACCTCCAAGGCACAGCATTATTGTCCACGGCCCTTCTAACCGGGGCGACGATTGTTGTTGTAGTATTGGTAGGAACTGGTGCAGAAATGGTAACTGGACTACCACTCGTTGTAGGCGCACGCCCTTCAAATGGCTTGAAAAAGATAGTGACAGTAGACACTGCCCCACAATCTCTATTATCGGCCCTACCAAACTGAACACGGCCCTGATCCATCAAACCCTGGATACCAGCCCTCAGTAGATCACACCCATTAGCTGACTCTGCACAGCCCAAACAATCTTCATCACAACCCGGATGAACACCACCACTCAGCAGACGACCCTTAACAACCAATAAAGAAGTCTGAATCTCAATGACATCAACAATCAAATCTTCAGATTCAACCCCTTCAATACAGTTCACCCGGTGAGCACCATGCGCGGGCATGGGATTATTAACAACATTGGGCACGGGGGCAAAGTTGATCGTCTTGGCGTCGATCAGGTCTTGGACTTTATGCTGAAAAGCCCGACACTTCTCAATATTATGCCCGGGTGCGCCAGAGTGGAAATCGCACCGGACATTTGCGTCGTACCCTGGTGGCAAAACAGTTGGCGGAGCCATGGTCCTCAACTCCACGAAACCCAATCTGAGCAACTCAGGTAGTAGCTCAGCATAAGACATGGGCAGTGGATCAAATCTCCTATCAGGTTGCAGCCTCTGCCTCGGCTGATAAGGACGTTGCTGTTGTTGTTGTTGTCTTGGTTGTTGCGGAGGTTGACGTTGTTGCGGTGCAGGAATGGTCACTGCAGCAACCTGTCTGTATTGATTTCTGTTCTGACCTCGGCGGTGCTGAACAACATTAGTTTCACCTTCTCTACGGCGAGGTGCCCCAGAGAAGGGTTTCTTTGATGAAGAGGAACTCACATCATTGATCTTCCCAGCTTTAATCAAACTCTCGGTTCTTTCACCACAAATTACAACATCAGAGAAGCTTCCAAATGGGCAACTCCCCATTCGGTCCATGAACACTCCCTGTAGTGTGCCAATGAACATATCTGTCAACTCCCTTTCCAGCATAGGGGGTTGAACTCTTGCAACAAGTTCACGCCACCTCTGGGCATACTCTTTGAAGCTCTCATTATTTTTTTGGCACAGACTCTGCAGCTGAGTCCGGCTCGGTGCCATGTCCATGTTGTGTTTATATTGTCTGAGAAAAGCTTCTCCCAGATCCCTCCAACACCGGATAGAATCCCGCTTGAGTTCCATGTACCAATCCAAAGATGCCTCAGATAGGCTATCTTGAAAGAAGTACATCCACATTTTCTCGTCATCTGTATATGCCGAGATCTTCCGATAGTAGGCCTGCACATGAGTGCGAGGGCAAGAAGTACCGTTGTACTTGTCGAAGGTGGGCGCTTTGAATTTGTGGGGAATCCTCAGACCTTCCACTAACCCCATGTTCGTGACATCGAACCCAAGAGAGTTCTGGCACTCCATCGCTCTTATTTTTTCAGCCAGGGCATCCACCTTCCGATCCCTATCTTCCACCTTACCAACATCTCCATCATCTTCACTCAGCAATGTGAACATGTCCTCTTGTCTGTCGACGAGAGGAGCTGGATGACGCACCGGAGCCCTGGTAGCCCTGGCATTAACCTCTGCAGCAATAGGCTGACCATTGATTCTTATACCTTGGAGCTCTTCTCCCGTAGCATAGCCATGACCGAGAGCAGCAGCAACATTAACAGTCTCGAACCCAGGTGGAGCAACAGGTGAACCGCGGTTAGACGCCTGAATAACCGTTTCTTGTCTCTAAACCAAAGCACGGAGCTCCTCCTGACCTTGAGCAACCCCTTGCATCATAGTCAAAAACTGGGCCATGTTCGCCCTCATCTCTGCTAGTTCAGTCTGAACCTGATCCATACTTCTTTGCTGATTAAGTCTTGTAGAATACCGGTGTGGTCGCTGATCCGCTATCCTGCCTGACACAGGAACCAGAGTGAGAAGTCGGCACAAGAACACCTGTTATGCAAATGTTATGATTATGATGCTAATGCATATGATGCACATGAAATGTTCATTTCTCAGGCATTCAAAGAGCCAGATTCATCTCAAGAAACGACAACCTGCAACAACACAAAGCAACAGGGAGATACAGAAACAGCACGTAACAGAGCAAGGAATACAGAGAAAATCTCATCTATAAATGAGCAACTGAATCATACAACACAGATCCAAAATATCCAACAAGGTACAACAAAAGAATCCCACCCAACAAGCCTGGGGGTGATACTCAACATAAACATCAGGAAATACAAGCTAAGACAAGTTACTTCCAGGAATGAGCGTCTTCAAGTAGTGACACTGGTCTATCAACAGTTCACACTCTGAACATTCTGGCAAGGGAGTGATCTTCTCCTTCAACTGTCTTCTGAGCTCGACAACTTCCGCCCCAAGCTGGGTCTCTGATGCAAGTCTCTGGTCGACTTCCTTCTTCAACTGGATATCTTTGTCTCTGAGTCGTTTCTCCAAGTCTCTGATCTTCTTCAGATAATTGGCTTCGGATCTCTGCAACCTCAGACACTCTCTGTGCTCTGCATCTAGCAAATTCTCCATCTCTGAATAAGATCTCTTTTTGCTCCTTACACCACCAACACCTGCACTCTGGGCATCTCTGAGTTGGTGAGTCAGATTCAACCTATCAGCTTTGGCTTGATACAATTCCATCTGGGCATCTTGCTCTTTCTCCTTCAGGCGACGATTCTCCATCAGAGCTTGCTTATACTGCTCGGCAGGCACAGTACTAGCAAGAATCAAGGGTGGTTGCACTTGCAACGGATTCATCCTATCATAGGGTAACAACAAAGTTTCCACTCTCTTCTTCACCCAATCAGTGTAATCAGGCATAGCAATGGCAAACTTCTTCCCTAAGACAGATCCATCTCTGACACCAATAGACCTCCAAGCTCTTCCAATCTGCTCCAATCTAACAGGGTCAGTACACTTCTCAAAGTACACACTCTCAGCTATCTCAGCTTTAAGTGGCCTTCTACTCATAACGAACCCCAACTGGCGAAGAGAAAGAACTGGGTTGTAATTGATGCAACCCTTGGTCCCCACAAGTGGCACGTTCCGGAATTCTCCACAACTCACAATAACATCCCGCACATCCATCCGGTATGACTGCCATCTGATATCATATGAAGTGAGAGACATCACCCTCTGAGTCCATCTATAAGTGCTCTGAGCATCAACAAACGGCCCACTGACTGGCAGGAGAGACATGAACCATCTGAGCAAAAGTGGGAGACAACACCTGATAGCCCCACCCTTACCATCTATAGTAAGTGTCAGCTAACAGAGTAGGGACTGGATTCCTTCCAATGAAAATGCAGACTGCAGCATAGTCAACAAAGTTGGGCATACTCGGAAACAGAACGATCCCATAGATCATGACAGCGAGCTGGGCATGAAAAGCTTCCCAATTCCCCTTCTCTGCTTCTCCTCTAGCAACTCTCAGCAGAAACTTCAAAGGCAAACCAACAGTATCCCCACTGGTCTTCCAACTATCACTGATCTCTCGAATACTCAGATGAAGAGCTCTAGCAATAACTCTGAAATCGACTTCCTTCGGGACATCCAGGAAAGGAATCTGATGCTGAATAGGGACACCCAACAGAATGGAGTACTCCTCGAGAGTAGGCGCCAACTGATAGTCCTGGAAAGTAAAACACCTAAGCTCTGGATCATAGAACTGAAGAAGCGTCTGCAACGGCACAGGGTCGACTGCCATCTTCAACAAAGTTAACAGATCCCCATACTGGCCAACGAACCCCTTCAGATGATCACTGGTCACAAAACTGCTCAACTCAATCAGAGACGTCAGAGGCTCACGGTGAAAGCTATAGGAACAGGTCTTCCGCTTCGGCTCGGGAACTGTTGCCATCTCTATCAATGAATCAAGCTCTGGAATGTACCTGAGAATGATATGCATGCAGGGATTAGTCTTTCTTTTTTCTCTTTTTTTTTCATTTTTTTTTTCAATTTTTTTTTATTGCATTTCTTTTGAAAAATAAACATGCTATGATGCACATGATGCAGACACGACTGGCAAGCTGTGCATCTCTGAACCCAGGATCGAAACTTCGGCTCGAATTCTGATCACAACCATCTGAAACCCAAAGTCAACTGGTCAACTGTCATCTGAACCCAATCTGAGAAACTGAGTCACCAACAGGAACACACTGAGTCACCAACAGTCACCATCTGTACCTGTTAAAATGATCATTCCCTCCCCACTCACGGGTGTCATCTAGGCCAGGGTAAGGTCGAAAGGAATGCAGCATAAATAACCTTTCGCAGAATACCATCATATACACACCTGAAGTATGTAACGATGATACCCCACCAGGGTCTGAACTGCTCGTGACGTCGATGTTCCGCTAAGTGGCGCATACCACCCGCTTCCCATGACTCACTCTATTCCTAGGTTTCCTAGATTGCACTCATAGCCTGGGTATTGGGCCTTTTACCTCAAGTGTCATCCACCCCCAATCAGAGAAAACACAGCCAGCATAGCAGATGAAATGAATGAATGCAAACATTAATGCACACATTGAATGCAAACAATAAACGATGAATGCAATAAATAAATCAGCAAATAACAACCAAAGCCCTAACCTAGAGAGCGCTAGGAGAGACTCGCTTAGGGAAGAAGGACCAGCACATGTCAACTTCTCTAAAGGGTCCCCAGCAGAGTCGCCAGCTGTCGCATTACGCGAAAAACCGGCGGGAAAACAAGAACAACAGAGCCGCCACCGTGCGTTATTTATCCCAAAAGAGGGAAAGGAAACGCTCAGAGTAAACCTGGAAAAAGCATGGTCTCGCGACCAAAGAGAAAGGGTAAGGGAGTCGGTTATGCGAAGGGAAGGTATTAGCACCCCTACGCATCTGTCGTACTCGACGGGATCCACGCACAATAGGAAGGAAAATGGTTGCTAAAATACTGCTCAAACACACACACACTGGCACAAGGAACGCAGGTGGGGTTAAGAGAAGGGAGCTCGATAGGACATCGCATCCTATGCCTACATATCTCGTCTGGAACGAGAATCAGAGCCACTGTAGTTCGGCTTACGCACGCCAAACAACACAAAACGCACAAACAGATGGCAAACATGGAGCCCGACAACCACTCGATGGAATTACGTCAGCATCCGAACCAAACAATACAAAACGGCAAACGTGGAGCCCGACAGCCAATCACTGGACTTACGTCGGCATCCGAACCAAACACGCAATCAGATAACAAGTAAACACACACAAAAAAGAAAAAGGTTGCCCGGAGTGGTCTCGCACGACCACCTGCCTACATACCTCGTCTGGAACAAGGATCAGGGCGATGTAGTTCCCCTACGCAGGGACACAAGGCTAGCCTAACCAGATAACAAAGGGAGACACAACTAGGGAGACTACGACTCGAGCCTAGATGTTATCATGCAAAATTGTCCCTAAGTCAAGGTTTCTAGCTAACTGGCACAGGGAGCCAGCCTATCCTAAAGCACAAGCAATATCAAACAATCAATCACAAACAGCACACACTATATGCACACAAGTGAGGCTCAAACAAAGGGTAAGGCTGCAGAGGCAAGCCAACTGTACAGGTGAGGTTTTGCTCTTAACCTTGCCATTGAGGGGCTAAGGTGAAGCAGATGAAAAGTGAGTGAGGATAAGACTTCACAGCTCTTATCCCTGGTCAGGGAGAGCTATAGACAAAGGAGCGTGGGTCCAGAATGGAGGGACCCTTCTACGCTCAAAGACTCTGACTCGATTGTGCAACGGCACGAGATCTTGGGTTTGTGCCCCAATGCATCAACACACAGCCGTGTGAGCAGAGGGACGACTCACAGAATAGTGGGGGATAGATTGCATATCCCTTGGCTTCCACCAATTGCCTCATAGAGGACTTCACCTGCTTAGGCACAATAAGTAAACAAGCACAAACATTGCCTCTTAAGGAGGACTTCAGACATTTATTTGCCCGGCCAAATAACAGACCGGGTCTCCAGACTACATGAAGAACAGAAGTCCTACCTCAAGTGGTTTAAAAACCAAGCAGCAGCAAGCAAGTTCTTAAAAGAACTATGAGCAACTAAAGGTACCTGAAAACAATCAAGTATCATCAGTACTCAATCAGACAAACAGAAACAGCAAACAGTCAATCAGTCAGACTATACAAGCCAATGCACAAACAAAGCAAGCTATGAGCTCAAGCCCAAGCTTCACAACCTACAAAACAATGTTATGTTAGTGTACAAACATCAAACAACATCAATTGCATTCAACTTGGATCATTCTCCATGAGTATTGTGCTATTCATCCTGAAAAATCAAGCAAATGTTAGCAACAAGACCACTAGGCCAAGCCTAGGGTCCAAAAGTGACAAAAATTCCTAAACAGCAAGGTATTCTCAACCAAACTCAAGTTAATGTCAATCAAAAGCCAACACAATTAGTCCCATGTCCATATCATTCATCATGCTCATTTTATGCACAAAGCAATCCAAACTAGTTCAAATGAAACATCCAACATCCAAACAGAACTATTGCACTCAATTCCATATCAAAACAATTCAAAAAATCCTCAAATAATTTACACCTAAACAGGTCATATTCAAGGTCTAGCATGTCAAATTTTAGCTCAATTGGACAAAAGGAACTATGTCCATGAAAATCAAGAAAAACAGACACAATCATATGCTCCAAATCACAACATCAACACATGCATTCACTTCAAAAATTCATAACAGAGTGACAACATATCATAAATGAATGGGACCAAAAGCATCAGGTCCTATCATGTGTCTAGCATCATCACACCAAATTTCATGTTCATTCAATACCATATGAGCATTTCCCAAAAGATCTACCAACCTATGTCACATGAACTTGCAAATTTGACCAACAGAGATGAAAAATAGAAATCAATTTGAAAATGCCACATAAAATTCCACAAAAATTCACATAGCATCTTAACATGTTAATGAACATCCATGCCAAATTTCACATTAATCCAACAAGTATAGGTCACTCAAACAAATCCAGCAAGTTGACATAATGAGGTGTGACACAAATTGTCACACCTAAGTTCAAAAATTCATATCTCAATGACCAGGTATCAAAAATTCATGAAATTTACATGTAAATAAACATCAACCAGTCCACAATCATCACAAAAATTTTCAGACATTTATTTGTAAGCATGAGGATTTCACATTGGATTTGGCACAAGGTATCAAAATGTAGCACATGTTAAAGAACCCTAGGTCACACACAAATATTACCATGCACAACTTCCACCAATAGGTCAAATAAATTCTACAGCCAATGAGAAAGTCAAAGAAAAAATCCACACATTTTTATGACTTTTTAATGATTTTCTATGAATTTTTAATGATTTTCTATGAATTTTTAAAGCTTGGCATGAATTTTTTACAATTTTTATGAATTATTTGATTTCATTAATGGCACAATGGTAAATAACTTGCGCGGGAGCGGGAAACATCTTATTTGAAAATTTAAACAGAAATGTGGATCAAACAGGTTTTGTTTCCAGAACTTCATCTTCTTCAACCCAGGCACACCAAGAACACGTGAATTTCAAACCATCACCAAAATGAGCAAACGAATACTCGTTGGAATCGTATGAACACAAGGATCATGAATATGTAACTCATGTAACCTAATTCCTACTGTATAATCGGGATCGAGCAAAAACATAAACATACATCAAACTTCAAAACACGATTTCTTTCTCTATAGTTCACCAAATCAAAAACTAAGCCTAGCATGTTGATCTACATCCAAAGATCTACAAAAGCCCTAGCATAGTTTAAGAAATGAGGAGATTCGAAAATTAACCTCAAGTTGAAGACAGTTGTTGTTCTTGATGCTTTTCGCTCCAATTATCCAAAACAGATCAAGGTTGATGTATAGGAAGATGAATGGAGAAGTTATCTCAGCTCAAACACGATCCAGCAGCAAAAATTCTTGAATCACCATTGTTGAGCACACTTTGAACAGTTGTGATTCTTGATGATTCTGGCCTTGGATGTATGAAACAGATCTTCAATAAGGATTATGAAGCATGGATCCACGAAGAATGAAGCAAATTGATGAAGATTTGATGAAGTTTTGATCAAAAAATGCTTGATGAAGTTCTTGAGAATTTGAGAGAAAATGGAGGGAAAGTTAGTTACAACTCTTGAAAATTGTGAAAATGTGATCAAATTCTATTATGATTAAGGTTAAATACCAACTTCTTAATCCACCTCTTAATCACAATTATCAAAAATGAGTGAAATTAGTGTTAATTGCATTTCAAGTGAAAGTCCAAAAATGACCTTCTCCAATTGGCCATACAACAGTGCAAAACCAGTTCAGGCAAGTCATATTTGATGTTTAGAGGCAAATGCAAGATCAAAACAGAGTTATGTGTTGATACAAAAGCTTCTGCATCAATGCATAGCACATTTTAACAGTACGCATCGATGCATAACTCGTATGTATCAATACATAGCATTTTTTGACAGTATGCATCGACACACAACTTGTTTGTATCGATACATAGCATTTTTTAACAGTATGCATCGACACATAACTCGTGTGCATCGATACATAGCAATTTTTGCCCTGCATGCATCGATGCGAAACTCGTGTGCATCGATACATGGAAAATTTTGCCATGCACGCTCGGTGGTAATTTGATCATATCTCCTCAACCGTTCATCCGATTCTCACGATCTTGGACTTTTTGGAAATGAGAGAGAAAGATCTACAACTTTCATGTTCAACAAAATTCCATTTGAAGCTTTCTTGATGGTGGAAAATTGAGTTGAAGTTGTTCCAAAAACTTGCCCCTTTTTTGGAAACTTGAAACCACAGGTCATTTTTCCTCTTGGAAACTTTTGGTATGCCCTCAAACCCTTCAATGTGAGTGTTTGGGATGTCACATGAGACTTGTTTGAACATGAATGGAGTATCTCTTGCTCTCTCCCTCCTCCAAATCCATAAAATCAGGCACAGTTGACCACAGTTGCCCACAGTTGACTTTCTAGGTTTTCTGAAGAACTTCAGCTTGACTGTTGAGCTTTGATCATTCAACCTTTGGCCAAACCACTTCACAATGATCCTTAGACCATATGAACTTGATAAATCAACCATAGGGCTTTGTCCCAATGAAAATAGCACATGCTTGCTTGATTGACTGATTCTCCTAATCAGTCTGACCTGATCCATCAACTGAGCTTGCCCTTGGGCAAATGGACAATGCAATGTTATGCAGTGGACATTGTTAATGCTATGACCTAATATGAAATGAATGTACAAAATGGTGGGGTGCAAATTTGAGGTGCTACAGAACCCAAGAGAGTTCTGGCATTCCATCGCCCTAATTTTCTCAGCCAGGGCATCGACCTTACGATCCCTATCTTCCATTCTAGCAACATCACCATCGTCCTCACTCATCATCGTGAACATGTCCTCTTGTCTGTCGACGAGATGAGCTGGATGACGCACCGGAGCCCTGGTGGCTCTGACATTAACCTCTGCAGCAAGAGGCTGACCATTAACTCGTATTCCCCTAAGTTCATCTCCAGTGGCATAACCATGAACGGGAGCAGCAGCAACATTGACATTCTCATATCCAGGTGGAGCAACAGGTGAACCGCGGTTAGACGCCTGAATAACCGTTTCCTGTCTCTGAACCAAAGCACGGAGCTCTTCCTGACCCTGAGCAACCCCTTGCATCATTGTCAAAAACTGGGCCATGTTCGCCCTCATCTCAGCCAGCTCAGTCTGAACCTGATCCATACTTCTCTGCTGATTAAGTCTTGTAGAATACCGGTGCGGTCTCTGATCCGCTATCCTGCCTGACACAGGAACCAGAGTGAGAAGTCGGCACAAGAACACCTGTTATGCAAATGTTATGATTATGATGCTAATGCATATGATGCACATGAAATGTTCATCTCTCAAGCATTCAAAGAGCCTGATTCATCTCAAGAAACGACAACCTGCAACAACACAAATCAACAGGGAGATACAGAAACATCATACAACAGAGCAAGGAATACAGAGGAAATCTCATCTATAAATGAGCAACTGGATCATACAACAAAGATCCAAATATCCAACAAGGTACAACAAGTGAATCCCACCCAACAGGCTTGGGGGTGATTCATAACATAAACATCAGGAAATACAAGCTAAGACAAGTTACTTCCAGGAATGAGCGTCTTCAAGTAGTGACACTGGTCTATCAACAGTTCACACTCTGAACATTCTGGCAAGGGAGTGATCTTCTCCTTCAACTGTCTTCTAAGCTCGACAACTTCTGCCCCAAGCTGGGTCTCTGATGCAAGTCTCTGGTCGACTTCCTTCTTCAACTGGATATCTTTGTCTCTGAGTTGCTTCTCCAAGTCTCTGATCTTCTTCAGATAACTGGCTTCAGATCTCTGTAACCTCAAACACTCTCTGTGCTCCGCATCTAGCAAATTCTCCATCTCTGAATAAGATCTCTTTTTGCTCCTCACACCGCCAACACCTGCACTCTGGGCATTTCTGAGTTGATGAGACAGGTTCAACCTATCAGCTTTGGCTTGATACAATTCCATCTGGGCATCTTGCTCTTTTTCCTTCAGGCGACGATTCTCCATCAGAGCTTGCTTATACTGTTCAGCTGGCACAGTATCAACAAGAATCAAGGGTGGTTGCACTTGCAACGGATTCATCTGATCGTAGGGCAGCAGCAAAGTTTCCACTCTCTTCTTCACCCAATCAGTGTAATCAGGCATAGCAATGGCAAACTTCTTCCCTAAGACGGATCCATCTCTGACACCAATAGACTTCCAAGCTCTTCCAATCTGCTCCAATCTAACAAGGTCGGTACGCTTCTCAAAATACACACTCTCAGCTATCTCAGCTTCAAGTGGTCTTCTACTCATAATGAACCCCAACTGGCGAAGAGAAAGAACCGGGTTGTAATTGATGCAACCCTTGGTCCCCACAAGTGGCACGTTCCGGAATTCTCCACAACTCATAATAACATCCCGCACGTCCATCCGGTATGAATGCCATCTGATGTCATATGAAGTAAGAGACATCACCCTCTGAGTCCACCTATAAGTGCTCTGAGCATCAACAAACGGCCCACTGACTGGCAGGAGAGACATGAACCATCTGAGCAAAAGTGGGAGACAACACCTGATAGCCCCACCCTTACCATGCCTACTGTGGATAGCATAGTAAGTGTCAGCTAACAGAGTAGGGACTGGATTCTTTCCAATGAAGATGCAGACTGCAGCATAGTCAATAAAGTTGGGCATACTCAGAAACAGGACGATCCCATAGATCATAACAGCAAGCTGGGCACGAAAAGCTTCCCAATTCCCCTTCTCTGCTTCTCCTCTAGCAGCTCTCAGCAGAAACTTCAAAGGCAAACCAACATTATCCCCACTGGTCTTCCAACTATCACTGATCTCTCGAACACTCAGATGCAAAACCTTAGCAACAAACCTGAAGTCAACTTCCTTCGGTACGTCCAAGAAAGGAATCTGATGCTGAATAGGGACACCCAACAGAATGGAGTACTCCTCGAGAGTAGGCGCCAACTGATAGTCCTGGAAAGTGAAACATCTAAGCTCTGGGTCATAAAACTGGAGAAGAGTCTGCAACGGCACAGGGTCGACTACCATCTTCAACAAAGTCAACAGATCCCCATACTGGTCAACGAACCCCTTCAGATGATCACTGGTCACAAAACTGCTCAACTCAATCAGAGACGTCAGAGGCTCACGGTGAAAGCTATAGGAACAGGTCTTCCGCTTCGGCTCGGGAACTGTTGCCATCTCTATCAATGAATCAAGCTCTGGAATGTACCTGAGAAATGATATGCATGCAGGGATTAGTCTTTCTTTTTTTCCCCTTTTTTTTTGACTTTTTCATTGCATTTCTTTTGAAAAATAAATATGCTATGATGCACATGATGCAGACACGACTGGCAAGCTGTGCATCTCTGAACACAGGATCGAAACTTCGGCTCGAATTCTGATCACAATCATCTGAAACCCAAAGTCAACTGGTCAACTGTCGTCTGAACCCAATCTGAGAAACTGAGTCACCAATAGGAACATACTGAGTCACCAACAGTCACCAACCGGTCACCAACAGTCACCATCTGTACCTGTTAAAATGATCATTCCCTCCCCACTCACGGGTGTTATCTAGGCCAGGGTAAGGTCGAAAGAAACACAGCATAAATAACCTTTCGCAGAATACCATCATATGCACACCTGAAGTATGCAACGATGGTACCCCACCAGGGTCTGAACTGCTCGTGAAGTCGATGTTCCGCTAAGTGGCGCATACCACCCGCTTCCCATGACTCACTCTATTCCTAGGTTTCCTAGATTGCACTCATAGCCTGGGTATTGGGCCTTTTACCTCGAGTAACACCCACCCCCAATCAGAGAACACACAGCCAGCACAGCAGATGAAATGAATGAATGCAAACATTAATGCACACACTGAATGCAAACAATGAATAATGAATGCAATAAATAAAGCAGCAAAGCAACCAAAGCCCTAACCTAGAGAGCGCTAGGAGAGACTCGCTTAGGGAAGAAGGACCAGCACAGGTCAACTTCTCTAGAAGCATCCCCAGCAGAGTCGCCAGCTGTCGCATTACGCGAAAAACCGGCGGGAAAGAAGAACAACAGAGCCGCCACCGTGCGTTATTTATCCCAAAGGAGGGAAAGGAAACGCTCAGAGTAAACCTGGGAAAGACGTGGTCTCGCGACCAAAGAGGATGGGATCGGGAGTCGGTTATGCGAAGGGAAGGTATTAGCACCCCTACGCATCCGTCGTACTCGACGGGATCCACGCACAATAGGAAGGAAAATGGTTGCTAAACACTGCTCAAAATAATCATCCACACAGGCTGAAAGAGACACAAGGAAACAGACAAGGCTGACTCGGCAGGACATCGTATCCTGGGCCTACTTAGTCTATCAAGCATAGACATCAGAGTCAAAGTAGTTCGGACCGGGGAAACAACACATGCTCGCTAGGATGTCGCATCCTATGCATACGTATCTCCTTTGGACGAAGGAGAATCAGAGCATTCGTAGCTCGGCCAACACGCACACAAACTAACACAGGCAAAGGCAAACGTGGAGCCTGAATGCCAATCACTGGGCTTACATCAGCATCCAAACCAAAACACACACAAGAAGGCAAACATGGAGCCTGAATGCCAATCACTGGGCTTACATCAGCATCCGAGCCAAAAACACGCACTAACACTGGAACCCGAATGCCACTCGATGGACTTACATCAGCTTCCACGCACACAACAACACAAAACAAAGACACAGGCGCCCGAAGAGATCTGCTCATCTCCTGCCTACGTACCTCATCTGGTATGAGGATCAGGGCGACGTAGTTCGGCTACGAAGGGATACAGGACTAGCCTAACCAGATAACAAAGGGAGACACAACTAGGGAGACTACGACTCGAGCCTAGATATTATCATGCAAAATCGTCCCTAAGTCAAGGTTTCTAGCTAACTGGCACAGGGAGCCAGCCTATCCTAAAGCACAAGCAATATCAAACAATCAATCACAAACAGCACACACTATATGCACACAAGTGAGGCTCAAACAAAGGGTAAGGCTGCAGAGGCAAGCCAACTGTACAGGTGAGGTTTTGCTCTTAACCTTGCCATTGAGGGGCTAAGGTGAAGCAGATGAAAAGAGAGTGAAGATAAGACTTCACAGCTCTGATCCCTAGTCAGGGAGAGCTTCAGACAAAGGAGCGTAGGTCCAGAATGGAGGGACCCTTCTACGCTCAAAGACTCTGACTCGATTGTGCAACAGCACGAGATCTTGGGTTTGTGTCCCAATGCATCAACACACAGCCGTGTGAGCAGAGGGACGACTCAACAGAATAGTGGGGGATAGATTGCATATCCCTTTGATCCACCAATTGCCTCATAGAGGTCTTTACCTGCTTGGCACAAATGTAAACAATCGCAAACATCGCCTCTTAAGGAGGACTTCAGACAGTTGCCTGGCCAAGTAACAGGCCAGGTCTTCCAGACTACATGGAGACAAGAATGTTATACCTCAGTGCAAATTGCTTATCAAGCAAAGCAAAGCAATATTAGCAACTAATGTACCTGAAATCAATCAAATACAATCAGTATACCAATCACAGAATTAAACAGCAAATGGTTCACAATTAGCTATACACAGACAAACACAAGCCAATGCACAAAGGTGCAAGCCATTAAGGCTCAAACTCAAATATCAAACCCTGCAAAACAAAGTCAAAATTATCTATGCACAAGTCACAAGTCAACTCCAAGAGAGGCACATCATCAAGCATAGGCCATTTGTGCTATTAACCTGAAACACAACTCAAAAGTGAGATCACAAACCACTAGTCCAAGACTAGGGCCAAAAGGAGATGAAAAATCCAAAACAGCAAGTGAGAAATGACCAAAACCAAGATAACTCAATCAAGAAGAGAATCCAATTGGTCTCATGTTCATATCATTCATCATTATCATTTCATGCACAAAATAGCACAAGACATGCAAATTGGAAACTCAAAGGACCAAACAGAATGATCGTCATCAAATCCATATCAAAACAGCTCAATAAATTCCACAAAAATTCTAGTCTAAACAGAACACATTCAATGAATATCATATCAAATTTCAGCTCATTTGGACAAAATGAAGTAGGTCAATGAAAATCATAAAGTCAACAGAAATCCAAGCAAGCTCATACATGGTAGCAAAATAAGCATCAACTTCAAGCAAATGTAAAACAGTTCCAAAGCATGAGAAATGAATGGGACCAAAACCAAAATGACATGGAACATGTTAGGAATCACTCCATCAAATTTCATCTTCATATGATAAGGTATGAGCATTTCACAGAGCATGGAAGTTAATCACTCAAACAAGGTTCACAAAATGGTAAACAGCAAACAAAAATCCCAATCAAATAGGAAATGGCTCAACAAATCCTACAAAAAATCATGGCAAAACTAGACATATACAAGATATCACATGCAAAATTTGAGAGCAATTGGCAAAGCATAGGCATGGAAACAAAATTCATGAACACAGCATAACATAGTGTGACACACATTGTCACACTCAATTTGAACACATCATATCTTTCAAACCATAAATCCAAAATTAACAAACTATACATCGAAATCACCAGAAAAGAGTCAAGAACAAGCCTATAAAATTTCATGCATTTTGGCTAAGGCATCATCATTTCATGATCAATATGGTAAAACATACACATAATGCATACATGAACAAAATCACTAGGCCAATCCAACAAATCACCAGGCACAACTTTGATTATCATGCTGATAAAAAACTAGAGGAAAATAGAAAACCATAGCAAAAATCCCCATGTCATTTGGATCATTTTTTGATTTGATATGAATTTTTGAAGTTTGGAAAACAATGCATATGGAAATTGGAGGGAAAGATTAAATGGATTTAAGTTTGAAAATATGCTGCAGGTGATACGCGTATGGCGCACAGTGATACGCGTATGGCCAGTGGTGGCTCAGTGATACGCGTATGGCGCATAGTGATACGCGTATGACGCATAGTGATACGCGTATGGCGCATAGTGATACGCGTATGGCCAGCGGTGGTTTCCACCATCTTCTTCGCGAAGACGGCGGAGCTGTGTTCAGAAAAGTTTCCAGAATTTTGAGATGCATACATCAACAGAAAGCTCTTTCCATGTAGATTACAGATCAATCAATATCTAAACCTAACAATCCATGGATTAAGAGATCTGAGCAAAAACATTTTGACATGTCAAACTTTAAGCAAGCATAACTCATTCATTTTTTATCCATTTCACACGAATTTTATATCAGATTAATCAGCATGAAAAACTCTATCTAAACATGTTAATGGAATTAAGAATTGAGAGATTCGAAAACTGAACCTCTTGAAGAGCAGTCCCTAAATGTGCACGATCCAAGACTTTAAATGATCCAAATCAACTCCTGAGATGATAACTTGAAGCTTTATGTGTGAATTGAAGCTCGAAACGAACTAGATCTTGATTAATTTTCCACTTCCATCTTCATGAGTTTGCTTGAAATGTACACAAATTTTGCTCGAATTTGATGATCCAATGCTTGATTCTTCATCCACTACACTCAATAAACCAGAATATGGAAGAAAAATGCTATGCTATGTGGAGAATTTTCAAGTTTGGATTGAGAGAAAATTTTGGAGGGAAAAAGTTTCAAGATCCAAAAATGGTGAAAAAGTGATTAACCTCTAAAGTTCTGTTATGATTAGAGTATATATATGCTCTACTAATCACTCTCTAATCACACTTAAGCCAAATGTTAATGAAATGAATGAATTAGGGAGTGTTTTGGCAAATTGAGTTTTCACCCTATGCATGAAAATGCATGGTGAATAGTGCATGAATTTCCCTTCAAATTCACTCAAAAATCTGTTTTGGAGCAAGTTTTAAAACATGTTTGTGAGCTGATGCAAGTGAAATTATGTGTATGCCCTGCTTATTTTGCAAAATCACTTTTTCCCTCCACTTTTTAAAATTAATTCACTTGAAAAATGGACTTTTTATGTGATGAATTTTGATGAAATGTGATGATGCATTATGAAAGTACATGTCAAATGTGGTTTGCTCAAAAAAGAACCACATGAATTGGCCTTGTGAATCAAGAGTTATGCCACTTTGATTTCGGGCATTTTTGAAAAATGACTGGACCATATCTTGCTAACCACACATGGGAATTTCAAGTTCTTGGACTTTTTGGAATGGTGAGAACAAGATCTTCAACTTTCATGTTGGACAAAATTCCATTTGAAGCTTGTATGATAAAGTTATTTTAGGGAGAAAAAGTTTCCATTTTGGGCAGCTGAAATTATAAGTCACCTGCTATTTTTGGAAACTTCTTGTCTGACCTCCAAATCTTCAACCTTGGTCTTTGATATGTCAAATGAGACTTATATGGACACGAATGAGTCCTTTCAAACCATCTCACACCTTCCAATCCATAAAATCAGGCACAGTTGACCACAGTTGACTTTCTATGGTTCCAGCTGAAATTCAGCTTGACTGATGACTTCTGAGCATCCAATCTTTGGCCAAATCACTTCAAAATGATCCTTAGACCATATGAACTTGATAAATCAACCATAGGACTTTGTTCCAATGAAAATGGCACTTGCTTGCTTGTTTGACTGATTCTCCTGACCAGTTTGACCTAATTTGTCAACTGAGCTTGCACTTGGGCAAATGGCTATGCAATGCTATGCAATGGACCATGTTATGTTAATGACCTAATATGAAATGAATGTACAAAAGGTAGGGTGCAAATTTGAGGTGCTATACTCTATCTACTGCAGAAGCAGAATATATCTCAGCATCACTATGCACAACTCAGATGCTCTGGATGAAGAATCAGTTAGAAGATCTGCAAATCTTTGAGAGTAACATTCCTATCTTCTGTGATAATACTGCTGCCATTTGTCTAAGTAAGAATCCCATTCTACATTCCAGAGCTAAACACATTGAAATAAAACATCATTTTATCAGAGACTATGTTCAGAAAGGGATAGTAACATTGAAGTTCATTGATACAGATCATCAATGGGAAGATATCTTTACTAAGCCTCTAGCTGAAGATAAATTTCTTTTTATCTTAGAAAATCTGAACATTCAAAATTGCCCTGAATGAAATGTGGCTCTGAAGATGTAAAATGAGACTCTGACATAAACAAATGTGCTTCTGCCTCTGACTCTGATACTTCTACCAGTTAAGAAGATATTTGAGTTAGAAATCTCCAGGAACCAATCCTTTGGTATTCCTGAAGATCAGATAGATCAAAACACGTGGAGCACTTAGCGTCTAACCCTAGAACTTCTAGACAGCTGTCCAGAAGAAAATCAAAGGGCAAACGTTTAAGATCTCCTCGAGCAGTGTGCATACTGTTGGGATTAGACATTCATTAATGAGCCTTAATCATTTTTCCCCAAGCGTGCTAACTTGTGTTTTGTGCCAACGCTAAATTGAGTGTCGTTTTGCATGTGTTTTCGTTTAGGGTATTTAAACACTTTTCTCACATTTCACACACTTATCACTCTCACTCACTCTCAAACCCTCTCTAAAGCATTTCTACAAACTCTTCATCTTCATCTCCTTCTTCATCAACTATGGATGCTCAACAACAACAAGTTTTCAACTTTTCTCAACAAATAGAATCCAACACCACTGCCCAAAGTTCTAGCATTCCAACTCCAACGGTTACAGGAGTCTCCATTACTCCAGTGTACAAGGAACCCCATGTTCTTGACCGTGAACCCCATATAAACCTAGCAACTCCCTTTGAGGGACTGGAAGTTTTGTGTGAATCTCTTGTTGACTTCAACAACATGAAGAGAAATGGAGTAGATCTTACTCAAGAACTCCGTAAACAAGGGTGGGAAAACTACTTCCAAAGGCTTTATGGCCCTGTTTACCCAAATCTCATCAAAGAATTCT
The DNA here is from genome assembly GCF_024323335.1 of Lathyrus oleraceus. Lineage (NCBI taxonomy): Eukaryota > Viridiplantae > Streptophyta > Magnoliopsida > Fabales > Fabaceae > Lathyrus > Lathyrus oleraceus. Next base: position 283,134,497 of record NC_066581.1, read on the forward strand.
GGAGATTTGCAGACGCTGATGACCATTTCATCGTCTCCTACGTATTGGGGGTAAAGATAGTGATTACTGAAAAGTCAATTGCTTCTTTACTGAACATGGAGAAAGATGGAGGAAAAAGGATTTACAACATCAACCCTAGGTCAAGGCGCATTGTTGAAGAAATCAACCCAACCATCTTCAAACTCAACACTGAAGGAAATCCTTCAAAGAATAAAGAACTTCATCAGAACCTCCGAGTATGGCTCAAAATCATTCTGGGAACCATTCATCATCGCCCAGCATCAAACTCCTCTGACTACATCAATACAGATCAGAAGTGCATTCTGTATTGCATTCACAAGGGTGTGAAGCTCTGCCTTCCTGCACTACTCTTCAGATATCTCAGAGACTCTGTAAGGGAGACAAGAAACAACATGAAGCCCAGAGCCTACATCCCTCTGGGAAGACTTCTGTCTGATGTTTTCATCGAAAATGGGCTGGTAGATCATTTGGAGAAGAACAAGCTGATGGAAGATCTGGCGATAGATACTGGGAGGCCTCTGAATGCCAGAAATCTCAAGAGTATGGGAATCTTGAAAGAGATTCAAGTCAGACCCACGCTGGACACCTCCTGGGACGCTTTGAAAGATCAGAGGAAGCTGCCCCATGGTCTTGCAAGGTTCTTCAAGAATGAACCCAGAGACGTTATCCTCTTCTACATGGAACGTCTGAAGGATGAAGGAGTCGACATATCTGAATTCAGATTGGACGATTGTCTAGATTCAGAAGAAGACTTTGTCAGATTCAAAAGAGGTCCCTCTAAGAATAAGTCTTCAAAGGCAAAGAGAGCAAGGATAGGAGAAACTTCTGGAACCAGATCTCCAGCGCCTCTGCAAGTAACTACTGGTACGTCTGCTCCCTCTATTCCCTCTGAACAACTTATGGCTTCTTCTAATCCTCTCCCAACACCACCTATATACACATCCTCTGAAACCCCACCTTCTACAACCAGAACCTCACAACCTCTACCAAATTTTAATCCTGCTCATACATCACTACCTCTATTTGAAACTAAAGAAATGAGCCAAACCACTTCCTCTTCATCATCTTCATCCCCAGAATCACCTCCATACCTTAACCTCTCCTCTGACCCAGAATACTCTGACCCTAACTCTCCAACCCTAGCCCAAATTCAGGCTCAAAACCTTGCTTCACAACAACCAACACAATCTGAAGCAACTTCACCTCCCCCAGAACAAACAACCAACATCCCTTCTGAAGACCAACCTTCTGAAACTCAACCCTCTGACCACCAAACCTCTGATATCACCCCTCCAAACACCTCCGCTGAACCTGAACCTGAAGCTGAACCTGAACCTCTAACATTAAACCTCAGCCCTCCAAACTCTTCACCTCAAACTTCTGAACCTAACCTTTCCGTACCTACCCTTGAGGAAGCCATAATGCTGGTCGCAGGGGCTTCAGTACAAAAGGTCAAGTCTCTGACCATTAACTCTGAAGTCAGTGATGATCCTGACTCTGTAAGGACACACTGGAACAGAGTCATTGGCTGGATGACCTCTGAGGCTTTTAAACTGAAGAACATCTCTGAACAAGTCAGAAATGGCTACATCAGAGATGCTGAGGCAAGACTCCAGGAAAGACTTGCAAGAGAAGCTGAAGCCAGAAGGCTGGAGGAAGAGAGACTCGCAAGAGAAGCTGAAGAAGAAGCCAGAAGGCTAGAGGAAGAAAGGGCAAAGGAAGCTGAAGCTAAAGCTCTGGCCGATGCTGCTGCTGCTGCCGAAGCTGAGGCAAAGGCCGCTGCTGAAGCACAGCAGGCTCTGACTCAGGGGGAGTCCTCATCTGTTATCCCTATGGTTCTCCAGACGCTTGAAAAACTCAAAAACGATCAGAAGGAACTCCGTGCCAGAATGGATAAACAAGATACTGTCAACGACAACATTCAGAACATGCTGGCTCAATTGCTTCAGAGAATGCCTCCGCCTCCAAACCCTTAGGCACTTAGGATTTTGTTGCTTTGCTTTCCTTGTTTCTGATGTTTACTTGTTACCTTTTTGCCTCTGTTTCTTTTTATTTTATTTTATCTGAATACAATGTTTTTCTCTTGAATTATTATTTTTGCTATGTCTTTTTGATTCTGACAAAAAGGGGGAGAAGTCATTAATAGCTCTGATGAAAATAATGTCTAAATACCTTAAGCACTTTGCAACATATTTTTCTTAAAAATTAATTTATCTAACTCTAGACTTAAGAAATTGCAGAAGGTATCAAGAAACCTCATTGCTTGGAAGCTCTGGTAAGAACTTCTGAACTCCCTAGCCTATCTCAGGGGGAGCTCTTGTCTATCTGATCTGATATTGTTTATGTTTCATCTGCTAATTAAGTTTGTTTTGTCATCATCAAAAAGGGGGAGATTGTAAGAACAAAAATTGTTCTACAACAGATTCCATGATTTTGATGATAACAAAGGATGAAACCAAAAATGGCACCCTAACGAAAAGTTTCTAAGTGTGCAGGGTTCTAAGGAAAGAAGGAAGAAATCATCAGATACATAATCATATCAGATACAAATTATCAGAAGACCAGAAGCATCTGAAGTAGAAACACGTTCAAGAAAGTCTAACTCTGAGCAAAACAGCAAAATATCAGAAGCATCTGAACAAGAAGTACGCTCTAGAAGTTCTGACTCTGAACAACGGTATGTCAAACTCCAGAACTCTCAGCGCTATCTGAAGAAACCATCAGAACTCAAAAGAGATCAACATCAGAAGTTAGATAGCAAGATTCCAAGATCTCCAGAAACACGAAGACTCTGATTATGGAATTGCTAAATAAGGAAGAGTAACATTAACTTCAAATAAAGTTTTGGAAATGGATTTCCTAATACAGAAAGAGACGTTAAACTCCAAATTCAAATGAAAAGGAACTATATTTGGAAAGTAGTCATTCAAGGAGAGAAAGTCATTTTGGCAAGAAGCTATATAAGTTATGGCATTAATTCAAAGCATTGACCATCAGTTTCTACGACTACTTCAATCCTATATATAAAGGACTGCAAATCAACATTGCATCACAAGAAAAAGAACAACAAGATTTTACTGAAACATCAACACACAAAAACACATTTTATTCTCTCAATCTTCACGAAGCTTTTGCTTAGTACGTGAAACACTTTGTTCTTACTGTTGTAATATTTGCTTATCTTAGAAGCACTCTAGATTACATTATCTTTCATCTATTGTTTTTATTTTCCTCAAGTGACTCTGTGTAGTCTGTATACTTGAGAGGACTAAGAGATCTCTCTCTTAGACGTTGTTTGTAAACAATCTTTCAAGATTAGTGGATTAAGTCCTTGTTGAAGGCGAAATCACCTTGGCCGGGTGGACTGGAGTAGCTTTGTGTTATAAGCGAACCAATATAAAATCCTTGTGTGATTTTCATTTTAAAAAAAGCGCTTATTTTTTCAAAACAATTCAAACCCCCCTTTCTTGTTTTTCTCACCTTCAGTTTTCTGTGTTTAATTTGATCAGTTACTACGAAAGTAGATCCGTGATTAAGTCAGGTAAGATCGAAAGTCGTCCGACATTTAAGATAAAACTTGGTTAGTTTTTAATTGATAAAAATAGCAAAAGCGCTTTGTTAAATTAATTAGGAGATTTTAATATTATTAGAAAGTTATTTGAAAACTATTTTCGGACACATTTATTGGTTTAGGATCCAGTTGGCCGAGCATATGCCGAAAACCCTTTTATGTTAAAAGTTTCCAATCAAAAGCACTTTTCAACTGAGTCTTAGAGGTAATTATATAAAAAAATATTTGAGATGGTGCTTCGTATAAGATGATGCTTCGTTGGTTATATCATATAAGAAGTTGCTTCGTTGATTCAGAGAATCTCATTTCTATGTTTGGGATACTGCTTCGTTTATCTAAAGAATCTCATTTACCTGTTTGAGATGCTGCTTCATTGATATGAAGAATCTCATTTGTTTTTAGATACTGCTCTAAGTATCCTCGAAGAATCTTAGATACGATTGAGGTATCATTCTCTTGTTGGAATATCTCAATTATATCATGTAAGATATTGTTTCGTTGATCCTCAGGAAATCTCATATGTTCGATTCAAGACAATGTTCGGCTAATTTTCAGATAGTCTTAGATTCAGTCGAGGTATCATTCCATTATTGGAATATCTCGATCCTAGCATCCGAGATACTCTTCTGATGATTCCTAGAGAGTCTTGATTGTTTCATTTTACTTTCTAATAACTTCTCTTATTGTATTTCTCACTACATTTTCTTTCTGCATTTCTTCCTTGCACTACAAAGGACAAAATTCGGGTCTTTTCATATTTAATTATCTTCCACCATGAATGTACGAAGACTGTTGTCATTCTTACCTTTTGGTTCAAGGTAATTAAATAGGGGCAACTGTCATACCCCAATTTTGTCCAGGCCATTTCAAAATTATCATAAGTTTAATTTTATTTTCAATTTGCATAAGTTGTATAGCATAACATGCACTTCATCGGGAATAATACCTAAAATATCAGTCGGAATAAATTCTCGAATATATAGACAAATTGGTTAAATCATTCCTCAAGTACGTGCAAAATCAGCGGGTAAAAAGTTTCGAAATCAAGCTTGCAGACGTCAGTATTATTAATCTACGGTTCGTGTAGTTTAATCTAGTGTGCTCGTTATATTTTCGATGATTTTTTCGATTGCATTTTGATCCGTTTGAGCCTTTTACCGATCAAAAATTATTTTAGGATTAAAAGAAACACTGTATTTTTCCAATAAGTTTATTTCGCACGGATTATTTTAATGCATTCAGTTTAATTTTTTGAGCAAATTTTTGCCCGACTTTTATTCATTCTTAGTTGTTTTAATTTTGTTCTTTTGTCAAAATAATCAGGATATTTAAATAGGAATTTCCATGTCTTCAGTTTATTTTTATCATATTTATTTAAAAAATTGTGAATTTTATTGGAGTTAATTGATTTAATCTCATTTAAATCAATTAAATCATCTAAAAGAGGTAACTTTGCCATTTTAAATTAAGTGTGGTTCTTTGATTTAATATGAATCATCGATTCAAATTTAATCAAAGACCCACATATATTATCCATATTTTTCCTATCAATCCAATCAAAATATAGTTATTTTAATAAATAAATAAATTAATTAAGAAAATCATAAAAAATGGAAAAAATATCTCCTTCTTCCGATCAACATATGTCACGTTTCCATCACCTCTCTCAATGAATCTCTTACTCATCTTCACGTTCAAATTCTCACATTAAATATCCACCAAAATCCACAAATCTTTGTCTCCAATAAAAATTATACACGTGCTCCATGCCTAACGGTCCAACCCACTTTTCTTGTTGTCACTCGATTACTCCAGTCACCCAATAAATTCCAACGAATCCTTCTTTTTCTGGGAGAGAAAAAAATGCCAGGGAAGACCGTGAAAAAGAGGGACAATTCAGTCGAAAAAAAGAAAAAGAATCCTCTTCACTTTTCTGAGAAGAACACTGTTCTCCTTTCTTCCTCCAAGGTTTCGCCCTCATCCTTCCAAACAACCCAAAACATAACTCTTTCAACATCTTTCTGAATAAAGAAAAGGAAAAGAAAAAAAGAGAAGAGAAGACTCGTCTTCTTCTCCATCACGACTCGGTGACCCACACCATCTTCCTTCGAACACCTTCCTCCGCCATCGCCATCACAACCTTCACACCACCGTCACAACCCCACAAACCGTTCATCACAAACCTCCATTCACTCCACCAACAACCCAAAACCATTATTTCTTCCTCCAAACTTCCGATTTGCAAGCCACAAACACAAACCACCAAATCTTAAAACCAAAACCGCAACAACGTTTTACCGACACACAAACACATAAACACCAACTCTTCCAGCTACCCCTCACACATTGCCGCCATCGACAACAAAAGAACTTCGTCACGATTTCCATTCATACACCATTCTCCGATCTATCCTAGTCACCATCAAATCATTTAACTCGTGTAATCGTCGCCTCCATGACAATGCAAGAAGCCTTCATTCTTCCTGTTTTTAATATATATAAGTCAGAAGCAGCACATTCCATCTGCGTTTGGTTCGATATATCTTGTAAGTAGGGTTGAAGGAGCACCATTTGGAGTTCATCAGAACCGTGTGTGAAGCTTCGTGTACAAGGGTAACATGGCAGGATGTGTCGGTTTGGTCAATTGGTTGTTGATGTGTTTAATTCGTGCCGGCTACACAAAGTTTCGGTAGCATTCTGAATCATGTTTTCTCTCTGAAGTAAGCAATTAGTGATAACCATTTGAATTTGATACTGATAATTTTGAGATTATTTCCTTAATTTTGTTGATATGTAAAGAATATATCATGCTAAAAATTGTTTTGAATATGCTAGGTGTCTTGTTAAAACTGATGTTAATATCTTATTATTTTTGGTTTATAGAAGGTGTACTACTTTGAGGGAGTTTTGGCTTTTGTTATGCCTCAAGTATTATTTGAATGAGGTTTAGTTTTATGTTGTCTGAACATTAAGCTTGTTGGCACCTGGGAATTGTAGAAGCGTAATATATTCTAGACTTTTTGGTTGGATGCATATTTGTCATACTGAACAGAAATTAGCGAAAATGAAATAGGTGCATTGCCATTTTCTTTCTTCTGGTTGTTTAGTTATGTGAATCATGTGTTTACAATATAAGTTATTGGAATGGATTATATAATATGTCATTTCTAAATGATTATTACTAGCCATTAGTTTCAATTATGATTGGATTTTGTTGATTAGTTTGGATCATTAATTTTATTTATTGTAGATTATAAATGGTATAAACATTCTATTGTAAATATAAGTTTGTTGTTGGTTTCTATTTCATTCCATTTTAATCGGATAAAATTTGTGGATTCGGCAATTTTATACCGTTATGCCTCCTAAATTTCAATACATTAACAAAATATTTCACCGTGTTATGATCTTACGAATGATATTAATTGTGTTGTCATTTCGTACAAACCGGTTTTGAGCACATCCATTCAAACCCAATTAAATAAATCGACATCATCACCCATGTCTTTTAATTACAATTAAAATTAATTAATTAAATTTTGATTAGTTAGTTAATTTGGATTAATTAATTTTAATTAACTTAGTTATTTGATTGAATTCAATAATTTTGTAATTAATCTTAATTAGTTCAATTAATCGACTTAACTGAATTTTAATAAATTAATTTTAAGGATTAAAGGTTGATCTATTTCCTCCACTATCATTTCATAATACAAATTCGATTCCACTCAATTTCATCAACAACACAAAACCATGATAAAAATCATTTAAAAATCACACAATTTTCGATTCAATGTCGAGCCTAGTTTCGAATACCTTGGTAAGACGATCGCTTTTAGCATTGTCATCAACCTCACATTGCTTACTCTTGGACTTTCTTACAATGAGACCTACTCGATTATAATTAAATCGATTAGATGATTGATACACCAAGTATTTCTATCTAAATCCGATTAACCGTGCAAATTCAAATCATCTTTCAAATCAATATAACTTCTAAAGATTTCCTTTTAAATTCTAAACTTTGGATGAAAAAGAGTATAGGAGGCGTTCGCTTCACTATCTCTCGAGTACTCGAATGATTGGCACTTACCATATTACTCGAATTCTTGTCGTTCGATTAAAACACTTTAAACAAACTTTGGATGAAAAGGAGTATAGGAGGCGTTCGCTTCACTATCTCTTGACTATTTGAATAATTGGCGCTCGCCATATTGCTCAAAATTTCGTCTTCCGATTAAAAACACTCTAAGCAAACTTGGATAAAGGAATATGTGGCGCACGCCTCACTATTCCTTGAATAAGCAAGTGGGAGCCGCTCGCCTCACTACCACGCATATTCGATTTCCACAAACAGCTTTCAATAGTAATTTGAACGAAAAGGGAATAAGAGACGGCCACCTTATTATTCCTCGAATAATTGAATGATTGGTGTGCACCATATTGTTCAATCTTTTGTCGTTCTTCTTTAAAATACCAAACAAATTTCTCGCCCCGCGCGACCAACAACTTAATTCTTTTTAGAAAGATCATTGTTTAACTTTTTCTAGTGCATACACAAACTAGCGCTTAAGTCTCCACCGCGAGAATTTAAGCCAACATTTAACCGCTAGGATGCGATCTAAGAATTTGTTCATTAAAACAGACTCAACTTATCAAACCTCTTTCATCGCCCCCGTGCGACCGAAACTCTTTTCAAAAAGAACACTGTTCAATCCTTTCTAACGCGCATAACAAACTAGTGTTTAAGCCTCCGCCGAGAGTAGACAAGCCAATGTTTAGCCTTTTAGAACGCGAACTAAACAGTCGTTCACTAAAAGACACCAACCAACCATAGTTCCCCGAACTACGAATGCTTTGATTTCCTTATTGCACTATAAGGATACGTAGGCACGAGATTGCAAGATCTTGGCGAGCACACTAATAAAAAACCTCCATTTCCCCCCTTTTTGAGGTTTCCATCATCTCTCTTTTAAATGTTTTTATCTCTTGAAGAAAACAAATAACATTCAGCTAACATTTAAATCGCAAATTAGACTAAAAGGTTCCCGTTGAGTACAATGGACGTGAGGGATGTTAATACCTTCCCCTTGCGTAATCGACTCCTGAACCCGAATATGCTTGCGATGACCATTATTCTATATCTTTTCAAGGTTTTATCGATATTTTCCTATTCCTTCATTGGGATAATTAAAGTTCGGTGGCGAATCTGTTTAAACTAATTTTTTTCGCGACCATCGCGAGGAATCGTATTTTTCGAGATGCGACACTTTGCTATAATTTTTCTCTAATCTCTATTAATTAAGTTTTGGGATGAGGGATATTACATCCCCACTAATTAAAATTTCATCCTCGGAATCTGATAACACTGAAACACACTGCGTATTTGGCTCAGATTGCACATGATTATTATAGTTTTATTTCTACTTTCTTGTGTTATGCTTGTCTTTCGTCTTGTTTTTAGGTACATTGCCTAAATAAAGCCTTTCGCTGAAAAAGGAAGCGAAAAGAGCAAGAATCAGAGATTTTCAGTGAAAATACACACATGGTATTCCACAAGGCGTTGGCCATGTGGGTAGCCATGATGTGTAAGCTCCCACCCACGTTTCAACGGTTACAAGACCATGTCTTCCACAATTTGTACACATGGTGGACGCCATGCCTAGATGGCGAGCGCCATCTTCCTATTCCGCGCCCAGTCAAGAGCGGTTGCTAGGAAAAGGCCATGACTAGAGAGTTTTTCTTCACACGAATTTTGAAAGTGTTATGTAACCTTCGAGGAATTGTTACATTATAAATAGTGTAAGACCCTAATTTTGACCCTAAAATCCCTCACGGTATCATATCATTGCTCATTTGCATTTGCCTCAAGGATTATAGCATCTTGGTTCCTTAACCCTAGGGTAGGACTTGTGTGAGTTAGTTTGAGACCACCAAGCATGCTTGAATTGTATATTATTTCTTTTCTTATTTTGTTTACTAACCAAAATCACAAAAATATGTCACTAACACCTTTTGTCTTGTAGCTCAAGCAAGCATGTGACCCAAGGCTCCTAGGAGGCCCCTATGCTCATTGATGTGGCCAGATGAAGTTGAAAGCAAGCATGACAATGGTTCACAAAGCTCTCAATCATCATATATGCCTCCTAATTATCTCAATTTGTCAATTTGATCAAGATAAACCAAAGGGCTTGAGGCTTGTTTCCCAAGGAAACCCTAATTTAACTGTGCATCAACTGTGCCTTGCTCATGAAGCAACCTCAACCCATGATCAAATACAATCAAGGGAAGTTATTTCATTCATCATTTTATGCATATATGTGTCTATGTGAGTGTCCTTAATCATTAATTCATCAAGATTTGTAGTTTGGACTTGAGAAGTTGATCAGTCAATTCATTGACTATTTTGAAATCCACTGAGACTTAACTTTTAATGTGTTTGTTAAATGAAGATGACCCCAAGAGAAAAAATGTTCTTAAGAACCATATAAACAACTTTCATGTTCATCAAAAATTGATTTTAAGCTTGGAAGGTCATCATTCATTTCAAAACATTATAGGTCATTTTGACTGAACCCCTAATTTTGGGTCAACTTCCCAAGGACCTAACTCACTCATTTTTATGATTTTGAGGTGGGATCAAATGCATTGGAAAGTTTAAGATGTCTACTTCATTTTTTATGTTGAACAAATTTTCATAATCCTAAAATAAGTACATGTGATAATGCAAAACATTATAGGTCACTTTGGACCAAAGTCATTGAAATGTGAAAAAGTCCAACTTCAAGTGCCCATAACTTTCTAATCAAAAATCCACTCATAAGAGGCAATTCAAGTGTCCAACTTCGAAACTCACTAATTCTTGATCATTTCTTGTGTTTGTTGGCTCCTCTGAAGTCCTCTCATAAGAGGCAATTGAATTGTGTATTTAATTTTGTAAATCCATCAAGTTCAGTTTGAACTCCATAATTTTCCATCTCTGATTTCTCTTGCTATGAGAGTCTAGAGTGAAAATCAATGGCACATGGGTGATGTACATCACCCCAGCTTTCCAATGATATGAGGATCGCTTGTTTTCGTTGAGTTTTTCATACCTGCAACTTTCACCGGAGATGACCAGCTCGCCGGAGAAGACGGTGGTGTACACCACCGTCCCTGTTGCCAGATTTCATATGGACCGTTGGATTGTGTTTCCAGTTTAAATCATGGCCTTTGGATGTTATGACCTTTTTTAATTCATTATGTTTCTCAGTTGACTAGAGCCTATGGTGAGCGCGCGCATGTGGATCCTTAGATGTGCCACCTCATTTAATGAGGTTGATCCAACACGCCTGGATTTTTTGCATTTCTGATTTATTCATTTTATTTTCTTAATTCCATTTTATTTCAAAAAATCACAACTTTTTCATTTTAAATCCAAAAAATATGGGACCAATTGCATTATTTCCCTTTTTAATTCTAGTTTCTGAAAACTATTTTTAATATTTTTTATTTTGTCATTTGATATTTTTTATGAATTTTCTCTTTTTTGGTTATTTTTAATTCATTTTAAATAGTTTCCAATATTCAAAAAATACAAAAATATTTTCTTAACCTCTTTGAATGATGATAGATCTATGAAAAATATTCTCATCAATTTATTAATTGATTTGAGATTTATTTGAGATTTTAGTTCCACTAGGTTATTTTTATTCATTTTTAATTATTTAAAAATAGTTTCTGGTTTCTAAAAAATGCTGAAATTTTTTGTCAAACTTTGTTTGACCTTGTTGAACTTAGGATAATCCATTTGGACTTTTCCAAGTTGATTTGAAATGGATTTGAAGTTTGGCCTTTAATTGTGTATTTTAATTCAAGTATTATTTTAATTTTCAAAAAATACCAAAAATATTTTATTTGTTTCTTGACTTTTAAGTTTCATTTTGCTTCTATTTACTATTGTTTGACCTTGATTCCATCTATCTTTGGTCAATGTACTTTGCTTATTTCATTTGAATTTCAATTCATGTATATTCTTATTCATCTTCTTCTTCTTCTTTCTCTTTTTTTATCAATGAGTTAGAGATTGGTGGTTAGCCTTGACATATGGGAGGCTTAACCTTCCTTGATTCAAATCTAATTCATCTTGATCAAAGATCAAGTGAATGGATTTGCATTAAGGATAGGTTGCCTCTTGGTCAAGCAAAAAACCTAAATCAATACAAGATCATTCTTCTTTTCTTTTGGCATGGCAAGTTGTAAGAGCTTGGCTTACTAGTCAAGGTCTCTAACTTGTGTTTGTTGCCTATATTTTTATTGACCAGCCTCAGATAGGTGTGACTACTACATTAGTCCACTTACGATTGCTTAACATAGCGCTAAATTGTCTTATGGCACACTAACATTGACTATTAACACTAACTTTTAATTCAAGTATTTAATTCTTGCAATTTACTTTAATGCAATTTAATTTCTTGCACATTAATTCATTTGCTTTTGCCCTTTGCTCACTTGAACTCATGTTTATGTTAATGCAATTTTCCTTTTGCTCACTTGAGCACATTATTGTGTATATACTATTATGCTTGTTTTGTTTTGATTGTGTGAACCCAATGCAAATGGACAAAGGACTTAGATTCTAGGACCTTACCTAAGCTAATGGAGTCTGAAGAGCAACTAGGCCCCATGCCTTTAGAATGCTTAAAGCTTGAAAATGAATATTGAAAGGACCAAATTCTAAACTCCCTCTTGTCCATTCTTTATTTGTATTGTGAAACTTTTTGATTTGTGTGTTCTTGTGCTAGGGATTCCAACATTGGGCCAAATAGAAGAACCATTGTCATGAGCATCCAAAGTGAGAGATATAAAAGCCATTGGAAGATTCCTAGGAGCTTGATTTGTGTGCTTGATTGCTTGAGTTATTTGCTATTTGCTTGCTAATTCCAAAGGATGGGAGCAACTTGGATCATCACTATGATCTCAAGAAGGGAACTCCATTATGGTCTTATCTCTTTTCCTTCATCTTTGTATGCTTAGGACTTAGCCATTCTTCTTCTTCCCTCCACTCTAACCCAAGCCAAACTTTTGTGCAAACATTAACATTTGTTTTCAAAATTAGAAACCTAAGCACTATGCTTTTGATTTTCCAAACTCTTTTTCATAACACTTATTTTGAATTGAATCCTTAAGTCAACTTTGACCATACTTTGTGAATACTTTTCATTGGTAAGTACAACTCACTCAATTGTTTTTGTGGTTTCAATGGCCACTTTTGCCAAAGCTTTTCATAAACATTAGCTATTAGGTTTGAGTTGTCCTAGAGGTTGATATAATACTCACCTATATCCTTAGTGATGAACCATAAGACTTCCATGCTTATTATAGGGTTAACCCCTCACTAGCATGTTGAAGCTCTCCTCACATGGTGGATTTATGGTTTTAGGTTGAGTTTTCTCCTTTTGATAACAAAAGACCTTAAGGCTTTTGGACCAATGTCATACCCCAAAATTTGCCCGTTAATATTACAAGGCATTTTTTAAAGGCACTCCAACTTATTTTTCAAGGCATTGATCTTAAAGGAACAAAGACCCAGCTCACAGATGGCCAAATCCAGAAAATGGCCTAAACTGGCTTGCTCGCTAGGCGAGCAATTCCTTCGCCTAGCGAACCCTTCGCTACGCCACTCGCCTAGCGAAGCTTGCGAATGCCAGAAAATTCTGGGCTTCATTCTGAGCCCATTAGGTTACAAAAAATTATTATAAATAGTAGAGCTTCATTCAGAAAAAGGGAGAGACAGACGGACAGAAACCCTAACAGAAGCAACACAGCAAACCCTGGAGGCTAACCCAGAGAATTCAGAGCAACCCTAAAGGAAACCCTGAAGGAAACTCATCTGCACCAAAGTTACCTCCGCCCAACTCAATCCGACTTGCCAATTCAAGGTTGCAATTCAATTGCCAACAGGTTTGCATTACTATTACCGCTTTATGTTCTTAATTCACATGTGATATCATAATTGAATTCATAAATATGTTTGAGGTTCTGCATGTGGATTTAAATATGTCTGAATATCTTGAATGTTTAACCATGTAATGGATGCCATAGGGTGTGAAGCTTGCTGAAATCGTACTGTTCTGAAATTCAAAACCCGCAGCCGCTCGCTAGCATATCGCTAAGCGAGCATGTAGCGAGCATTCGCTAAGCCTTCGCTAGGCGAGGCAGGAGCGAACGTGACAGTCGCTGATTTTTCGGTTCTATTTTATGCTTATCGGATCTGTTTTATTCTAACCATGTGTTATTTTGTCTAAATTTCATACTGCTATGTTCCTTGTGTTTGGTGCAATTCTCGATGGCACCCTGCTTTGGTATTCTGACTTGTTTGCTGAATTTTGTGAGGGCTCACGTATTCCCGAAAAGGTAGCTTGCTAGGTATTCCACTTTATTTGTGGGATACCCTTGGGGAGATTCACCTTAATTACCTAATTGATTATAATGTGGACCTAATTACCTAATTGATTACAACTACCTAATTGACTATAAAATACTGCCTTTGAATATGTGATCTTGGACCTCTCTTTGTTGCCTTACGGTATTACGGTATTACGGTCATGTCCCGCGAATGTGGGGATACACTTAGAAAAGACCCTTCGATTAAATCATCATGTCCCTATAAAATAAATCATCGTCCCTCGGATGTTGCCTACGAATATATGATTTTTGTCCCTCGGTGACCCGTCGTTGTAGCCTACGGTTAAATGATGATCGTCCCTTCGAATGCTAAGGTATCCTTACAAATGTTGCCTTCAATGACCAATCGATGACCCTACGATGACCCTTTTACATCCAAAGGATAAAACTACTTACTTCTCAATAGTAAGGACAATTTTACCCTCATAAGGATAGGAAATGCCCATAAAGGTCTTGGATAGGTATAACTATTAATTGCTGGCTCACAATCTAAAACATTTTTTTCATACCTCACACCTTTCAAAACATCTTTTAGAAAATCACCACTTGGTATACATTCGTACTAGAATCATTGCCGAGTTATATTTTTCTAAACAACTTTCAAAACTAGACGAGAGAACCACTTTATATACATTCATACAAGAATCATTACAAAGTTAAGCTCCCTTTTCAAAACATTTTTTAAGCAATTCACAAACACTTTTTCAGACAAGCATAAGTGATCAAGCAATTAAGAGCCCATGGATAACCATGGATACAAAGGGTGCTAACACCTTCCCTTTGTATAATGTACCTCCCGAACCCAAAATCTAACTAAGGTCTTTCCTGTTCTTTTCCACCTTTCCTTATTGGATAAAAGAAAAGTCGGTGGCGACTCTTGCTATCCGCGACATTTGCTTTCCAAAGCAAAAACACAAAAGTCAGTTCACCGTATGACAGAACTGGCGACTCTGCCGGGGACTTACCTATGGAACTCATGCAAGCCTTAAAACCTAGGAATGATTGTTGTATGACTTGCTTGTGCTTGTTATTTACATAACATCATAACATCATAACATCATGACATTGTACTAACCATTTCAAGGACTTAGGGATTTAGCTTTGCTCTGTTAAACAGGTTATGGCTTCCAGGAAGACTATCCGGATCAATTTCGTAGTGACCTCTCCTCAACTCAAGGATTTAGTGTCAGAACTTCCCGATCATGCTCAGTTCATCAAGAGACACGGTTCCCTCCTCAATTTGGTTACCACTGGTTTCAAAGAAGATATGATGAGAGTTCTATTCCAGTTCTTCGATCCTAAACATCATTGCTTCACCTTCCCAGATTATCAGTTGGTACCCACATTAGAAGAATTTTCCAGGCTGCTTGGGATACCTATCCTTGATCAAATACCTTTCAGCGGTTTAGAAAGGATTCCGAAGTCTGAAGAAGTTGCCGCAGCTTTACACATGACAAAGTCTGACATTGAAACTAATTGGGTAACAAGAAGTGGAGTTAAGGGTTTACTTGCCAAATTTCTGATAAATAAGGCCCGAGAATTCCTAAAAATTATGAGTGACCACGCTTTCGAAGATGTCCTAGCATTACTAATCTATGGTTTGGTGTTATTCCCTAATCCAGACCAATTCATAGACATGAATGCTATTAAGATATTCCTCACTCATAACCCTGTGCCTACCTTGCTTGGAGACATTTTGCATTCCCTTCACACTCGTACTATGAAGAGGCAAGGGACTCTCATGTGCTGCGCACCTTTATTATCCAGGTGGTTTATTTCGCACCTTCCTCAATCAGTCTTGAAGAATGAGCAAAATTTGAAATGGTCGCAAAGGATAATGTCGCTCTCACATTCAGACATCCATTGGTGTCCTCAACCCAAAGAAAATGTTATCATCATAGACTGTTGTGGAGAATTCTCTAACGTGCCACTCCTGGGGATAAGAGGAGGTATTACTTATAATCCAGCTTTAGCCCTACGTCAGTTTGGTTATGCTCGAAGAGATGGTCCACATGAAGTAATCCTTCAAGGCACTGTGTTTGACTATGACAACGACTCTCAAGGTCTCCGTCAAAGGTTTGTATGAGCTTGGGGCATGGTGAAAAGAAGCACTTTAGGACAGAAAAATTCTATTCCTATGGAACCTTATCTCAGATGGGTACGCGCAAGAGCTCGTGAACTTGTCATGCCATATCTTGCAGTTGGACCGCTGATTGTTGAACCAGGAGTTGAAGGAGGTACTCCTCAGATCATTCCTTATCCAGATATGTCTACCAATGTTGAAGAATTGAAGAGATCCTGGATCCAGTTGAGAGAGGAAAGGGATACTTTTGAAGCCCAGTTCGGTGCAGAAAGGAAGAAAGTGTTAGAACTTACCAGCCAGCTTAATGAGGAACGAAGACTCAACGCATATCTTCGCCCAAAAAGAAGCCGTCCCTGGGAGACTTGAGCTTTTATTGTATTTTATTAGTTACTGTAATGAATATTGACTCAAAATTATTAATAAAAGTTTCTTTTTTTGGTAGTTTACACAAAGTTAAATTCCAAAAGTCCTTGAAAACATTTCATACATTGCATTGCATAACATAACATCGCATAACAGGTATTCTAAAGGATCAATATTCTCACGGTCTTCCTTCTCAACAGAAAGATGGCTCTTGAACAAACTGTCAAAGATCTCCAGGCTCAGAATGCTCAATTCCAGGAAATGATCTTGAGTTTATCCAAGGGGCAGGAGGAACTAAAGGCTCTTTTGCTCGAGCAGAAGAAAGACAAGAAACTTGTGAGTTACATTAACCCGGGAAGAAGGCTTAAAGGACAGGCTGCAGGAGTCAAGATTAGAATGCCGAAGGATCAAGAAGAGGAGACAGAGAATGATTCAGAAGAAGAGAATGTTGATCGCTTCAACCCTGAGGACGACGATGAAGATTATGAAAATGAACAGTACTCTCCAAAGGATGATAAGTACAAGTTGCTAGAGGAACGTATGCTAGCTATGGAGGGTCAGAAGACGCCCGGTCTGGACTTTGAAAGCTTAGGTCTAGTCTCTGATGTGGTCATTCCCCGCAAATTCAAGGTCCCCGCTTTCACTAAGTATGATGGTGCGTCTTGTCCTCAGATGCATCTGAGAGCTTATGTGAGAAAGATTCAGCCATATACCACTGATAGGAAGTTATGGATCCATTTCTTCCAAGAGAGTCTGTCTGGCACACAGTTAGAGTGGTACTACCAGCTCGAGAGCTCTAACATCCGCACCTGGACTGATTTAGCGACAACTTTCTACAAGCACTACCAGTACAATTCTGAATTGGCGCCTACTCGGCTACAGTTGCAGAGTATGACTATGGGATCTAAAGAAAGCTTCAAAGAATATGCTAAAAAATGGAGAGATTTGGCTGGCAGAGTCAAACCCCCTATGACGGATCGAGAATTAGTGGACATGTTCATGGGCACACTGACTGGCCCATTCTACAGCCATCTATTGGGAAGTTCCTCATCGGGTTTCACTGAACTTATATTGACAGGTGAACGTGTGGAGAGCGGCATTCGAAGTGGAAAGATACAGGCGGCTACCTCTGCAAGCACCAGAAAGTCCCATCAGGGAAAGAACGGATCAAATGCTGTGTACGGTCAAAGGGGTCATAACAAGAAAAATCGTGACCATGCTGTTGGAGCAGTGACGATTGCAGCACCGCCATCTCAAAACTTCCAGCACAGACAAGACAGACCAAGAAGGCAGTTTACCAAGATCAATATGACTTTAGCGCAAGCACTGCAGGGTATGCTAAAGGCAAATTTAATTACCCTCAGGGCCCCCCTGCAAATGTCAACACTACTTCTCCTCGTTATAATCCCAATGCCAGGTGCGCATATCATTCCGATAGCCCCGGGCATGATACAAACGATTGTTGGTTGTTGAAGAATAAGATTCAGGATATGATCGACGCTGGAGAAATTGAATTTGATCCTCCGGAGACTCCTAATGTCATCACTGCTCCTATGCCTAATCATGACAAGACTGTTAATGCTGTGGATGACAATTCTCACATTTCTAATGTAGCTGACTTGGCATCTCCTCTCCTGATCATCAAGAAGAATTTATTGCAAGCTGGTTTATTTCCAGGTTGCGCTGAAAGTTGTGATCTCTGTATACTCCGACCCAATGATTGCCTGAAGTTGAGAGATGGCATTCAACGGCTGATGGATGATCGTACAATTCTCTTCGAAAAGATTCCTAAGGTGGAAAACCATATTGATGAAATATCCGTGATTGTTAGGTCCAAAGTTCCAGTGAAGATTACCGCTACTAGAGTGCCTGTGAAGATTACTGTTGAGCCCAGGGTAGCTCCCCTAATCATTACCACACCTGGCCCAGTACCGTATTCCTCAAGCAAAGCCATTCCGTGGAATTATGGAGGTGATGTTTACATCCATGGCGTAAAGCAAGTTGATAATTCTGCTAATCCTAATGACGTTGACATTGTTGGGACTAGTAAAGTTACTCGAAGCGGAAGGATCTTTTCTCCAGAAATCTCACCCCCTGTCCCTGAAACTCGAGGAAAAGAACCAGCAGTCAACCCTTCTCAGTCAAGGACACCAGTCGAAGTTGCTACCGAAGATGTTGCCAAACAGGAAATGGAAGAAATGCTGAAAATCATCCGCAAGAGTGATTTTGATGTGGTAGAACAGCTGGGGCATACTCCGTCTAAAATTTCGATGTTATCCTTGTTGTTATCTTCTAAATCTCATGCCAATGCATTGATAAATCTCCTGAAGACCGCTCATGTACCTCAGGAGACATCTGTCGATCAGTTTGAAAACTATGTTGCTAACCTGACTGTTGACAATGGCCTAGGCTTTTCCGATGCTGACCTGACACCAGCAGGAAAGAATCACAATAAAGCTCTGCATATCTCCATTGAGTGTAAGGGGATCACCTTGTCTCATGTGTTGATCGATAACGACTCTTCTTTGAATGTACTACCGACAGCTGTGCTCGATAAACTTGATTGTAAAAGCATTGAACTGAAGCCTAGTGACATTGTGGTACGTGCTTACGATGGTGCGAAGAGTGTTGTCCATGGTGAAGTGGTTCTCCCTATCAAGATAGGACCTCAAGTCTTCAACACTATCTTTCACGTAATGAACATTCGTCCTGCCTATTCCTGCTTGTTGGGACGCCCTTGGATTCATGGGGCAAGTGCTGTAGCCTCGTCTCTCCATCAAAAGCTGAGGTATCCAATAGAGGGTAAGATCGTCACTGTGTGTGGGGAAGAAGAGTATATTGTCAGTAGTGTGCATACCTTCAGATACGTCGAGATGGACGGTGAATTCTTTGAGACTCCGTCTCAGTCATTTGAAGTAGTTCCTCCGACTAATCCTGTCCTTAAGCCAACTTCCTGTGTGCCCAAGGTTATTCGTGCTCCTCCTGCTATGATTTCTCTGAAAGACGCTCAAGCTGTGGTTGAAGATGGTGGTCATACTGGTTGGGGTCAACTGATCGATGTGCCATGCAAGTCTGATAGATTTGGCCTGGGGTTTAACTCTGAGAAGATAGTCAAAGATCAAATTAATGCTGTAGAAGATGCTGATAGCGATTGCGACCTGGATAGCTGGATTTTCCCAACAATTGGTGACGGACTCAATAATTGGAAGGCTGAAGACACTATCCCGATTTCCTTTAGTCAGGAATCCATATCCACTCTGGATCCTGTTGATAATAATTCTGCTACTGTTCATTATGGCTTTGAAAATCCGATCTACCAAGCCGAGGATGGAAGTGAGGAAGATTGTGAGGTACCTGGAGAGCTTGCCAGACTGTTACTGCGAGAAGAAAAGACTATACAGCCGCATGAGGAATCAATCGAAATTGTAAATCTGGGTACTGAAGTAGACAAGAAAGAAGTCAAAATAGGAGCAGGCTTGGAAGACAGTGTCAAAGAAAGATTGATTCAGATGTTACATGACTATATAGAGATTTTTGCTTGGTCTTATGAAGACATGCCAGGACTGGATACTGATATAGTAGTGCATCGTTTGCCAATGAAGGAAGATTGTCGTCCTATTAAGCAAAAGGTTCGTCGCATGCGTCCTGAAATGTCTGAGAAAATCAAAGCCGAGGTTATGAAACAATTTGATGCAGGTTTCCTAGCCGTTACTTCTTATCCTCAATGGGTTGCTAATGTGGTACCGGTACCGAAGAAGGATGGTAAAGTGCGAATGTGCGTCGATTACAGAGATCTGAATAAAGCAAGTCCCAAAGATGACTTTCCTCTCCCGCACATTGATGTTCTGGTAGACAACACCGCTCAACACAAGGTATTCTCATTCATGGATGGATTCTCAGGTTATAACCAGATTAAGATGGCGCCTGAGGACATGGAGAAAACTACGTTTGTGACGCAATGGGGCACTTTCTGTTATAAAGTAATGCCATTCGGTTTAAAGAACGCAGGGGCAACATACCAACGTGCTATGGTGGTTTTGTTCCATGATATGATCCATCATGAAATAGAGGTATATGTGGATGACATGATAGCCAGATCTCATACTGAAGAAGAACATCTCGATCATTTATACAAACTGTTTGAGAGGTTGAAGAAATACAAGTTGAGATTGAACCCGAACAAATGCACCTTTGGAGTAAGATCCGGTAAACTCTTGGGCTTTATTGTCAGTGGTAAAGGAATTGAGGTTGACCCGGCTAAGGTGAGAGCTATTCAAGAAATGCCAGTTCCCCGTACAGATAAAGAAGTCAGAGGTTTCTTGGGACGTTTGAATTACATTGCCCGATTTATCTCCCATTTGACTACCACCTGCGAACCCATCTTCAAGTTACTGAGGAAAAATCAAGAGATGATATGGAAGGATGAATGTCAAGAAGCTTTTGACAAAATCAAGAAGTACCTCCAAGAACCTCCAATTCTGATACCACCAGTTGAAGGGAGACCTCTAATCATGTATTTGACCGTGTTAGAAAATTCAATGGGGTGTGTGTTGGGGCAACATGACGAGTCTGGTCGAAAAGGGCATGCCATATACTACCTTAGCAAAAAGTTTACCGACTGTGAAACAAGATACTCACTGCTCGAGAAAACTTGCTGTGCTTTGGCCTGGGCTGCTCGCCGACTAAGACAGTATATGTTGAATCATACCACTTTATTGATTTCTAAGATGGATCCTATCAAATATATATTTGAGAAACCTGCCCTCTCCGGAAGAATAGCAAGATGGCAGATGATTTTAACAGAATATGATATCCAATATACTACTCAGAAAGCAATCAAAGGAAGTGTGTTAGCTGATCATTTGGCTCATCAAGCAGTTGATGATTACCAATCTATGAATTTTGAGTTCCCAGATGAGGATGTCATGCTTGTTACTGATTATGAAGAACCTGGACCGGATGAAGGACCCGAACTGGGACCCCGATGGATTATGGTTTTTGATGGATCTTCTAATGCATTGGGCAATGGTGTTGGTGTTGTAATTATTTCTCCCAGGGGTTGCCATACGCCTTTCACTGCTGGACTATGTTTTGATTGTACAAATAATACGCCTTTCACTGCCCAGATGAGGATGTCAAGGCTGCTATAGACTTAAGAATCAAGTTTTTGAGTGTGTACGGAGACTCAACATTAGTAATCAGCCAGATCAAAGGAGAATGGGATACTAAACATCCAAATCTCATCCCTTATCGTGAGCGGGTGTTGACATTAATCCCATACTTTGAAGAGATTACATTCGAGCATATTCCACGAGAAGAGAATCAGTTGGCAGACGCATTGGCTACCATGTCATCTATGTTCAGAGTCAGATGGGACAGTGAAGCTCCCATGATCACCATTGAACGATTAGATGAACCAGCATATTGTTATGAACTTAATACTGAGGGAGTAGAGGAGAAGCCTTGGTTCCACGAAGTGAAAAGATATTTAGAAACTCAGGAATACCCTGAAGGGGCATCCATCAATGATAGGAAATTTCTGAGGAAGTTCTCCGCTAAATTCTTTTTGAGTCATGGGGTATTATACGAACGCAATCATGATTCGACTTTGCTTCGCTGTGTGGATAAAAAGGAAGCAGAAAAGATTATGGAAGACATGCATGACGGTATTTTTGGGACTCATTCTAATGGACATACGATGGCCAAGAAGATTCTGAGATCAGGGTATTATTGGTCTACCATGGAAGCTGATTGCCACCATCACTCCAGAACTTGTCACAAGTGCCAGATCTATGCGGATAAAGTACATGTGCCTCCTGCTCCATTAAACGTGTTGACAGCACCTTGGCCCTTTGCAATGTGGGGCATTGATATGATTGGAGAGATTAGACCTACGGCTTCTAATGGACATCGTTTCATCCTCGTTGCTATTGATTACTTTACAAAGTGGGTAGAGGCGACCTCATTTGCTTCTGTCACCAAGAATGTGGTGGCACGATTCATCAAGAATAGTCTCATTTGTCGGTATGGCATTCCTGAAAGAATTATCACTGACAATGGTACTAATTTGAACAACAAGATGATTACTGAACTCTGCACGCAATTCAAAATAAAACACCATAACTCTTCTCCGTACCGGCCAAAGATGAACGGCGCCGTAGAAGCTGCTAATGAGAATATTAAGAAGATCATACAAAAGATGACAGTAACATACAAAGACTGGCATGAGATGTTACCCTTCGCTCTTCATGGTTATCGCACCTCAGTGCGCACTTCGACAGGGGCAACTCCGTTCTCTTTAGTCTACGGAATGGAAGCCGTTTTACCAGTGGAAGTTCAGATTCCCTCTCTAAGAATCATGAAAGAGGCGGGCTTAGATGAAGATGAATGGATTCAGACTCGACTCGATCAAATAAATTTGATTGATGAGAAGAGACTTGCGGCTGTTTGTCATGGGCAGATATATCAGAAGCGCATGACCCAGGCATTTAACAAAAGAGTCAAGAGACAGGTATATCAAATTGGTGACTTGGTGATCAAGCGTATCATTCTACCACAAGGTGATCCCAGAGGCAAATGGACTCCCACATACGAAGGGCCATTTGTAGTTAAGAAGGTATTCTCTGGTGGAGCCATGATACTTGCTACAATGGACGGCGAAGACTTCCCGCATCCCGTGAACGCGGACATAGTTAAAAAATACTACGCATAAAAGAGACCCGCTAGGTCGACGTATCTAGGCAAAAGTAAGGGCATCCCGGCGAACCAAAAGGGTTCGGGCAAAAATTAGGGATAAACATATAAAAATGTACACCCGGCAAGTCGAAAACCTGAAAAGGCGGCTTGGGCAAAAAAGGGTATCCTGGTGGACTGAAAACCTGAAAAGGCGGTCCAGGCAAAAATTAGGGATTAAAGCGTATGACTATGTCCCGTTCTCAGTCAGCTTCACCCAAGTTCAAAGGACTGAACAAGCTAATCACTTTTATCCGACCGCAGGAGATGAGAGGCTTGAAGACATAATGACAGTAGTGGAATTAAAATCAATAGGACTTTTTCTGCATAGCTTTCTC
This sequence comes from Lathyrus oleraceus, assembly GCF_024323335.1. Taxonomy (NCBI): domain Eukaryota; kingdom Viridiplantae; phylum Streptophyta; class Magnoliopsida; order Fabales; family Fabaceae; genus Lathyrus; species Lathyrus oleraceus. The sequence goes on from NC_066581.1 coordinate 283,158,051, forward strand.
TTTGTTTTCTTGACAATTTCCTCTTACTAGGATTTCTGTCTCCTTGTACACAAATTGCCTATTTATAGGCCCTCTTTCAAAATCAATACAATTTTATTTTGAAAAAAATGTTGTTGTTTTACTTCCTCTGTTTTGTTTGCGTAAACGTCCATTGATTTAGTTTGAATTAATATATGCATTTGAATATGATCGATGTTTATCAAAAATACATGCATAAAATAGCAATAGCAATTACTAAAAGACTTCAGGATCGAGGAGAAGGTCTAACCATGCGTTCCAAGGAATCTGGTTGCTAATTCTATTCCCCAACAAAAACCAGTTATTTCCCAGAAGAAATTGGCATTACCAGACAGACTGGTCATCTCTTTTATCCCCAGCCAGGTCCGGTTGAATATTTCTACCATCATGCAGAAATCAAATACCCCCAGCTGAGAAAGGGTCATCAATACAAATATCTCCAACCGGGATATGGGGATTTATTTTCCCTGGCAAAATTCTCAGACGCATAATTCATTCATGCATCATTTCACATCATATACATGCGTGCAACGTTCGCATTTATTTTCACAAGCATAAAACATCTCATGCATCATGACATAGTATGAAGCTAACTTTATTTTTCAGGTTAATTATCCTCCTGATACAGTCAAAACAAAGGTCCATTCAGACGGATATCCTTATCAATTACATTCAAGATTCAAATACATCCCTCACATATAGTCTATATGAACATCCATTCTGACAAGCATTCTGATATCCTCCCAATGGTGGCATCTTTAAGCCCATCCCAGACATTTACTGCAAACACAACAAATATTATCAGATACAGCCTAACGTACGGTTCATTCTAATTCAGCTCAACATATGACTTCTTCAACTACTCCAATACGGTCTAACGTACGTGAAGGTGAGAAAAACAAGAAAGGGGGGGTTTGAATTGTTTGGAAAAATAAGCGCTTTTTCAAAATGAAAATCACACAAGGATTTTATACTGGTTCGCTTATAACACAAAGCTACTCCAGTCCACCCGGCCGAGGTGATTTCGCCTTCAACAAGGACTTAATCCACTAATCTTGAAAGATTGATTACAAACAACGTCTAAGAGAAAGATCTCTTAGTCCTCTCAAGTATACAGACTACACAGAGTCACTTGAGGAAATAAACAAACAATAGATAAAAGATTTATGTAATCTAGAGTGCTTCTAAGAAAGCAAATATTACAATAGTAAGAACAAAGTGATTCACGTTATAAGCAAAAGCTTCGTGAAGATTTAGAGAGTAAGAGAGTTTTCTTGAGCGTTGATGTTTCAGTATAATTTTTGCTTGTGTTTGTTGTTGTGTGTACTGAATGTTTATTTGCAGTCCATTTTATATAGAAGAGTAGGGTCCGTTGAAACTGATGAGTAATAAAATGAATTTACGCCATAACATAAATAGCTTCTGCCAGGATAACTTTCTCTCCTTGAAATGACTACTTACCACATATAGTACCTTCTTCATTGAAATTGGAGATTAACGTCTCTTTATGTATTAGGAAATCCATTTGCAAACCTTTACTTGACTTTAACGTTACTCTTTCATAATTAGCAAATCCATAATTAGAGTCTTCGTGTATCTGAGAATCTTGGAGTCTTGCTTCTGATGTTGATCTCTTTTGAGTTCTGATGGATTCTTCAGATAGCGCTGAGAGTTTCTGGAGTTAGACATACCGTTGTTCAGAGTCAGAACTTCTAGAGCTTACTTCTTGTTCAGATGCTTCTGATACTTTGCTGTTTTGCTCAGAGTTAGACTTTCTTGAACGTGTTTCAACTTCAGATGCTTCTGATCATTTGATAATTTGTATCTGATCTGGTTCTGTATCTGATGATGTCATCAGATTTCTTCCTTCTTTCTTTAGAACCCTGCACACTTAGAAACTTTTCGTTAGGGTGCCATTTTTGGTTTCATCCTTTGTTATCATCAAAATCAAGGAATCTGTTGTAGAACAATTTTTGTTCTTACAATCTCCCCCTTTTTGATGATGACAAAACAAACTTAATTAGCAGATGAAACATGAATAATATTAGATCAGATAGACAGAAGCTCCCCCTGAGATAGGCTAGGGAGTTCAGAAGTTCTTACCAGAGCTTCCAAGCAATGAGGTTTCTTGATACCTTCTGCAATTTCTTAAGTCTAGAGTTAGATAAATTAATTTTTAAGAAAAATATGTTGCAGAGTGCTTAAGGTATTTAGACATTATTTTTATCAGAGCAATTAATGACTTCTCCCCCTTTTTGTCAGAATCAAAAAGACATAGCAAAGATAAAAGTTAAGAGAAAAACATTGTATTCATAGAAAAAGCAAAGCAACAGAGGCAACAAGAAACAAAACATCAGAAACAAAGAAATCAGAGCAACAAGCAATAAGTCCTAAGTGCCTAGGGGTTCGGAGGCGGAGGCAATCTCTGAAGCAACATAGCCAGCATGTTCTGAATGTTGTCGTTGACAGTGTCTTGTTTGTCCATTATGGCACGGAGTTCATTCTGATCTTGCTTAAGTTCTTTCAGCGTCTGGAGAACCATAGGGATAACAGAAGAAGAAGACTCCCCCTGAGTCAGAGTCTGCTGTGCTTCAGCAGCAGCCAGCGCTTCAGCTTCAGCAGCAGCCTGTGCTTCAGCTTCCTTTATCCTTAGAATTTCAGCTTCTCTTGCTCTTTCTTCCTCCAGCCTTCTAGCCTCTTCTTCAGCTTCTCTTGCTAATCTCTCTTCTTCCAGCCTTCTGGCTTCAGCTTCTCTTGCAAGTCTTTCCTGAAGTCTTGCCTCAGCATCTCTGATGTAGCCATTTCTGACTTGTTCAGAGATGTTCTTCAGTCTAAAAGCCTCAGAGGTCATCCAGCCAATGACTCTGTTCCAGTGTGTCCTTACAGAAGCAGGATCATCACTGACTTCAGAGTTAGTGGTCAGAGACTTGACCTTTTGTACTGAAGCCCCTGCGACCAGCATTATGGCTTCCTCAAGGGTAGGTACAGAAAGGTTTGGTTCAGAGGTTTGAGGTGAAGAAATTGGAGGGCTGAGATTTAATGTGAGAGGTTCAAATTCTGCTTCAGGTTGAGGTTCAGATCTTTGGGGTGAAGCGTAAAGAGGGTTTAAGTCTAAAGGTTCAGATTCAGCGGAGGTGTTTGGAGGGGTGATATCAGAGGTGTGGAGGTCAGAGGGTTGAGTTTCAGAGGGTTGGTCTTCAGAAGTAATGTTGGTTGTTTGTTCTGGTGGAGATGAAGTTGCTTCAGATTGTGTTTGTGTTGGTTGTTGTGAAGCAAGGTTTTGAGCCTGAATTTGGGCTAAGGTTGGAGAGTCAGGGTCAGAATATTCTTGGTCAGAGGAGAGGTTAAGATATGGAGGTGATTCTGGGGCTGAAGATGATGAAGAGGAAGTGGTAGTGTGAGAAAGATTAACATTTGGTGGAGGTTGTGAAGTTCTGGTTATAGAAGGTGGAGTTTCAGAAGTTGTGTATATGGGTGGTGTTGGGAGAGGATTAGATGAAGAAGCCAAAATGTGTTCAGAGGGAATAGGAGGAACAGACGTACCAGTAGAAATTTTCAGAGGAGCTGGAGATCTGCTTCCAGAGGATTCTCCAAGTCTTGCCTTCTTTGCCTGTGATGCTATCTTCTTCTCAGAGAGACCTCTCTTGTACCTGACGAAGTCTTCTTCTGAATCTAGACAATCATCGAGGCTAAAGTCAGAGATGTCAACACCTTCATCCAGCAGACGATTAAGATAGATAGCAACCACATCTCTGGGTTCATTCTTGTAGAACCTAGCAAGACCATGAGGCAGCTTCCTCTGATCTTTCAAGGAATCCCAGGATGTGTCCAGCGTGGGTCTGACTTGAATCTTCTTTATTATTCCCATACTCTTGAGATTTCTGGCGTTCAGAGGCTTCCCAGTATCTATTGCCAGATCTTGCATCAGCTTGGCCTTCTCCAGATGATCTACCAGCCCATTCTCGATGAAAACATCAGATAACAATCTTCCCAGAGGGATGTAGGATCTGGGCTTCATGTTGTTTCTGGTCTCCCTGACAGAGTCTCTTAGGTATCTGAAGAGTAGTGCAGGAAGGCAGATCTTCACACCCTTGTGAATGCAATACAGAATGCACTTCTGATCTGCATTGATGTAATCAGAAGAGTTAGATGATGGGCGGTGGTGAATAGTTCCCAGAATGATCTTAAGCCACACTCTGAGGTTCTGATGCAGCTCTTTGTTCTTTGAAGGATTTCCTTCAGTGTTGGGTTTGAAGATGGTTGGATTGATTACTTCAGCAACGCGCCTTGATCTAGGGTTGATGTTGTAAATCCTTTTTCCTCCATCTTTCTCCATGTTCAACAAAGAAGCAATTGACTCTTCAGTAATTACTATCTTTACCCCCAAAACATAGGAGACGATGAAATGATCATCAGCATCTGCAAATCTCCAGAACTCCTTGATGAGAAGTGGGTAAACAGGGCCATAGAGCCTTTGGAAGTAGTTTCCCCAACCTTGTTGACGAAGTTCTTCAGTAAGATCAACGCCATTTCTCCTCATGTTGTCGAAATCCACCAGTGTTTCACATAACACATCCAGGCCCTCAAAGGGAGTTGCTAGGTTAATGTGGGGTGCACGGTCAAGAACATGGGGTTCTTTGTAAACTGGGGTGATGGAGACTCCTGTAACAGTTGGAGTTGGAATGCTTGAAGTTTGAGGAGTTGAGCTTGATTCCATTTGTTGAGAAAAGTTGAAAACTTGTTGTTGTTGAGCGTCCATGGTTGAAGAAGAAGATGAAGAGTTTGCAGAAATGCTTCAGAGAGGTTTAGGGTTTTAGAGAGGGTTTGAGAGTGAGTGAGAGTGATAAGTGTGTGAAAAGTGAGAAAAGTGTTTAAATACCCTAAGTTAAAACACATGCAAAACGACACACAGTTCAGCGTTAGCACAAGAATCAAGTAAGCACGCTTGGGGGAGAAATGATTAAGGCTAATTAATGAATGTCTAATCCCAACAGTACGCACACTGCTCGAGGAGATCTCAAACGTTTCACCTTTGATCTTCTTCTGGACAGCTGTCTAGAAGTTCTAGGGTTAGACGCTAAGTGCTCCACGTGTTGATATATCTGATCTTCAGGAATACCAAAGGATTGGTTCCTGGAGATTTCTAACTCAGATATCTTTTTAACTGGTAGAAGTATCAGAGTCAGAGGCAGAAGTACATTTGTTTACATCAGAGTCTTATTTTACATTCTCAGAGGCACAATTCATTCAGGACAATTTTGAATGTTCAGATTTTTTAAGATAAAAAGAAATCTATCTTCAGCTAGAGGCTTAGTAAAGATATCTGCCCATTGATGATCTGTATCAATGAACTTCAATGTTACTATACCTTTCTGAACATAGTCTCTGATAAAATGATGTTTTATTTCAATGTGTTTGGCTCTGGAATGTAGAATGGGATTCTTACTTAGACAAATAGCAGCAGTATTATCACAAAAGATAGGAATGTTACTCTCAAAGATTTGCAGATCTTCTAACTGATGCTTCATCCAGAGCATCTGAGTTGTGCACAGTGACGCTGAGATGTATTCTGCTTCTGCAGTTGATAGAGCGATTGTTGACTGTCTTTTGCTAGCCCAGGAGATTAGATTGTTTCCCAGAAGCTGGCAATTTCCAGATGTGCTTTTTCGTTCTAATCTATCTCCTGCATAATCTGCATCACAGTAACCAGAAAGTCTATACTCTGATGTTTTCTTATACATCAGGCCCAGGTTAGGAGTTCCTTTCAGATACTTAAGAATTCTCTTAACTGCTGTTAAATGAGATTCTCTAGGATCTGATTGGAATCTGGCACAGAGACAGACACTAAAGAGAATATCAGGACGAGTAGCAGTCAGATAGAGAAGAGAGCGTATCATACCTCGATAGAGCTTCTGACAAACCTTTGCGCTTACTTCTTCTTTTTCAAGAATGCATGTTGGATGCATTGGAGTTTTTGCAGAGTTACATTCAGCCATATCAAATTTCTTCAGAATATCTTTAATATATTTGCTTTGATGCACATATGTGACTTCTGAAGTTTGATTAATTTGAATTCCCAGAAAGAACTTTAGTTCTTGCATTAAACTCATTTCAAATTCTGCCTGCATTAACTCAGAAAATTCTTGACAAACAGAGATATTAGCAGAACCAAAAATAATGTCATCAACGTAAATCTGGCATATCATGAGATCATTATTAAGGTTCTTACAGAAGAGTGTGGAATCAACTTTCCCTCTGATAAAATTTTGTTCCAGAAGAAAATTGCTTAAACGTTCATACCAAGCTCTGGGAGCTTGTTTAAGTCCATATAAAGATTTTTTGAGTTTAAAAACATGTTCTGGAAAGTTTGGATTTTCAAAACCTGGAGGTTGGTTGACATACACTTCTTCTGATATATAACCATTAAGGAATGCACTCTTGACATCCATTTGATATAATTTAATAGAATGGTTAATAGCAAAAGATACAAGAAGACGAATAGATTCTAACCTTGCGACTGGAGCAAAGGTTTCATTATAATCAATACCTTCTTGTTGACTATAACCTTGAGCTACCAGTCGAGCTTTGTTTCTGACGACTTCTCCTTTCTCGTTCAGCTTGTTTCTGAAAACCCATCTAGTTCCAATGACGTGAGTGCCTCTGGGTTTAGGAACGAGATCCCAGACATCATTCTTTGAGAATTGATCTAATTCTTCTTGCATGGCTGAAACCCAGTCGTTATCTTGAAGTGCTTCATCACAAGACGTAGGCTCAATCAGAGAGACTAGTCTCAGAGGAGTATCTTCAGAAGTCCTGAAGGTAGATCTAGTTCTGACAGGTTCGTCCTTGTTTCCCAGAATCAAATCTTCAGATACATTGATACGACTTTTAACTTTCTTTGGGATTTCTAGGGATTTAATTTCTTCAGAGTTCTGAGTGACAGTTGCTTCTGGAGTTTTATCAGATCCTGCAAGAGTGATTTCTAAATCTGCAAAACTTTGAACTAGTTTTGACTTTTCAGGGTCAAGCTTATCATCAAATCTGACATGAATAGATTCTTCCACAATTTTGGTTTCTGTGTTGTATACTCTGTAGCCTTTAGAGCGTTCTGAGTATCCTAACATAATACCTTTCTGTGCTTTGGAATCGAACTTGTTCAGATGTTCTTTAGTGTTTAAGATAAAGCAAGAACATCCAAAAGGATGAAAATATGAAATGTTTGGTTTTCTTCCTTTACACAGTTCATAGGGAGTCTTTTCCAGAATAGGTCTTATAGAGATTCTATTCTGAATGTAACACGCTGTATTTACAGCTTCTGCCCAAAAGTGCTTTGCCACATTAGTTTCATTGATCATGGTTCTGGCCATCTCTTGGAGTGTCCTATTCTTCCTCTCTACAACTCCATTTTGTTGTGGAGTTCTAGGGCAGGAGAAATCATGGGATATTCCATTAGAGTCAAATAATTCCTCAAAATCTTTGTTTTCAAATTCCCCACCATGATCACTTCTGACTCTAATAATTTTAGAGTCAAGTTCTTTTTGCACTTTGGAACAGAAACTGGTGAATACAAAGTGAGACTCACTCTTGTGCTTTAGGAATTTCACCCATGTCCAGCGACTGTAATCATCAACAATGACTAGTCCATACTTCTTTCCATTGACTGATGCTGTTTTCACAGGACCAAATAAGTCAATGTGAAGAAGTTCCAGAGGCTTAGAGGTAGAAACAACATTTTTCTTTTTGAAAGACGTTTTTGAAAATTTTCCTTTCTGACATGCCTCACACAGAGCATCTGAAGAAAACTTCAGTTTAGGTAGGCCTCTGACTAACTCGAGTTTATTTAGCTGAGAAAGTTTCCTCATGCTAATGTGGCCCAAGCGTCTATGCCATACCCATTGCTCTTCGTGAACCGACATCAGACATTTAACATTTTGTTCTTTTAAATCAGAAAGATTAATTTTATAAATGTTGTTTTTCCTCTTGCCTGTGAAAAGGACAGAGCCATCGTTCTGATTAATGGCTTTACATGTTTTTTGATTAAAGATTACATCATAACCGTTATCACTTAATTGACTTATGGATAACAAGTTATGCATTAATCCTTCTACATAAAGGACATCAGATATAGAGGGAAGAGTACAATTACCAATAGTTCCGGAGCCTCTGATCCTTCCTTTCTGATCTCCTCCGAAGCCTACAAATCCAGCGTCTTTAAGTTCCAGACTTTGGAACATAGACTTTCTTCCCGTCATGTGTCGCGAGCATCCAGAGTCCAGGTACCATGACTGGTGTCTGAACTTTGCTGCATAGGATATCTGCAACATAGATAATCTTATCTTTCGGTACCCAGAATCTCTTGGGTCCTTTCAGATTAGTTTTCCCATAGTTTCTTATAACTTTGGGTTTTCTAGTATTTTTAAATTTTTGTTCTTGTGTGTGTGTAATGATATGAAAAGGGAGATTTAAGTTGGTCACTGGTAGAAGTTTTATCTTCCTTAGGATCATACCCAATTCCCTTTTTATTGTTCCGACTTACTCCATAAATCATGGATGCCATAATACTCCTATCTATCCCATTCTTCAGAAATTCTTGAAAGGCTTCTTCGTATTCATAAATTATTTTATTTGAAGTTTGTGGTGCTTGAGACAACGCTTCTTCTAATTCTAAGCTTTTTCTCTTTGCTCCATCTCTTTCTAATGTTAAAGATCTGATTGTATCTTCTCGTGCTAGAATTGTCATCTCAAGTTCACTACATTCTTCAAATTTTGCTTTAAGACAGCCTTTAATGTTTTTAAACTTTTTTTTTAATTTCTGATATGAGCTAAGAGTTTCTGACAAACAAGATTCTAGATCAGATCGAGAAAGTTCAGAAAATACCTCTTCAGATTCTTCATCTGAGCTACTCCTGGATGTGGTAGCCATAAGTGCCACGTTGGCCTGTTCATCAGAGTCAGATTTTGATGATCCAGATTCACTATCATCCCAGGTAGCCATCAGTCCTTTCTTTGTCCTGAAGGTATTTTTCTTGAAGCTTTCTTTTCTAGAGTTGTCTTTCTTTAGCTTGGGGCATTCATTCCTGTAATGACCTGTTTCTTTACATTCATAACAGGTAATATCTTTGTTAGATTTACCTTTTGAAGTTGATTTTGATCGATCCCCTCTGGGTCTTGGTCTTCTGAAGTTGTTGTTCCTCTTTTTCCAGAGTTGCTTAACTCTTCTGGTTAGTAGGGACAATTCTTCTTCATCATCAGAGTCTTCTGGTTCAGAGTCGTCAGCATCTTCAGTTTCTGCCTGGAGAGCTTTGGTTCTGTCAGGTTTGGGTCTTTCAGGTCTGGACTTTAATGCTACAGACCTGTTCTTTTTCAGAGGCTCATCTTCCTCTAGTTCTATCTCATGGCTTCTGAGAGAACTGACAAGTTCTTCAAGGCTGATATTGTTCAGATCCTTTGACAGCTTCAGAGCAGTAACCATAGGTCTCCATTTCTTTGGCAGACTTCTGACTATCTTTTTGACGTGGTCTGCAGTTGTATACCCTTTGTCTAGAACCATGAGACCTGCAATAAGAGTTTGGAATCTAGAAAACATTGCCTCTATAGCTTCGTCATCTTCCATTTTGAAGGCTTCATATTTCTGGATAAGCGCCAGAGCCTTTGTCTCTTTGACTTGGGAGTTTCCTTCATGAGTCATCTTCAGAGAGTCAAGTATATCTTTGGCTGTTTCTCTGTTGGTGATCTTTTCATATTCGTTGTACGATATGGCATTGAGAAGTATGGTTCTGGCCTTGTGGTGATTTTTGAAGACACGTTTCTGATCTTCTGACATCTTATTTCTGGGAACTTCAGCTCCATTTTCTAAGACTGGAGGTGTGTATCCATCTGTGACAATGTCCCAGAGGTCAGCATCATAACCCAGAAAGAAACTTTCGATTCTATCTTTCCAGTAGTCAAACTTCTCTCCATCAAAAACAGGAGGCTTAGCATTGTAACTATCTCTTTCATTTGAGTAGGCCATAGTTTTTCTCGTACTGGATCTCTCTACACTGTTAAGTGTTTGATTAGAAAATCAATAACAGAGCCGGAGCTCTGATACCAATTGAAGGTGAGAAAAACAAGAAAGGGGGGTTTGAATTGTTTGGAAAAATAAGCGCTTTTTCAAAATGAAAATCACACAAGGATTTTATACTGGTTCGCTTATAACACAAAGCTACTCCAGTCCACCCGGCCGAGGTGATTTCGCCTTCAACAAGGACTTAATCCACTAATCTTGAAAGATTGATTACAAACAACGTCTAAGAGAAAGATCTCTTAGTCCTCTCAAGTATACAGACTACACAGAGTCACTTGAGGAAATAAACAAACAATCGATAAAAGATTTATGTAATCTAGAGTGCTTCTAAGAAAGCAAATATTACAATAGTAAGAACAAAGTGATTCACGTTATAAGCAAAAGCTTCGTGAAGATTTAGAGAGTAAGAGAGTTTTCTTGAGCGTTGATGTTTCAGTATAATTTTTGCTTGTGTTTGTTGTTGTGTGTACTGAATGTTGATTTGCAGTCCTTTTTATATAGAAGAGTAGGGTCCGTTGAAACTGATGAGTAATAAAATGAATTTACGCCATAACATAAATAGCTTCTGCCAGGATAACTTTCTCTCCTTGAAATGACTACTTACCACATATAATACCTTCTTCATTGAAATTGGAGATTAACGTCTCTTTCTGTATTAGGAAATCCATTTGCAAACCTTTACTTGACTTTAACGTTACTCTTTCATAATTAGCAAATCCATAATTAGAGTCTTCGTGTATCTGAGAATCTTGGAGTCTTGCTTCTGATGTTGATCTCTTTTGAGTTCTGATGGATTCTTCAGATAGCGCTGAGAGTTTCTGGAGTTAGACATACCGTTGTTCAGAGTCAGAACTTCTAGAGCTTACTTCTTGTTCAGATGCTTCTGATACTTTGCTGTTTTGCTCAGAGTTAGACTTTCTTGAACGTGTTTCAACTTCAGATGCTTCTGATCATTTGATAATTTGTATCTGATCTGGTTCTGTATCTGATGACGTCATCAGATTTCTTCCTTCTTTCTTTAGAACCCTGCACACTTAGAAACTTTTCGTTAGGGTGCCATTTTTGGTTTCATCCTTTGTTATCATCAAAATCAAGGAATCTGTTGTAGAACAATTTTTGTTCTTACAGTACGACCATTTGGATCTTCAATTCAGATGCGATCTAACGTACGATCCATTCTGACCTTTAAATCCTCAGATGCTGCCTAGCGTACGGTACATTACGGGGTGTAGTCTAGCGTACGAGACTTTCTTCTTCAGATACAGCCTAACGTATGGCTCATTCTGCAACTTAGATACGATCTAGCGTACGATCCATTCTGACCTTCAAATCCTCAGATACTGCCTAGCGTACGGTACATTCCAGGGTGTAGTCTAGCGTACGACTACTTTCTTCTTCAGATACAGCCTAACGTACGGCTCATTCTGCAACTCAGAGACGATCTAGCGTACGATCCATTCTGACCTTCAAATCCTCAGATACTGCCTAGCTTATGGTACATTCCGGGGTGTAGTCTAGCGTACGACTACTTTCTTCTTCAGATACAGCCTAACGTACGGCTCATTCTGCAACTCCAATACGGTCTAACGTACGACCCATTTTGATCTTCAACTCAGATACGATCTAGCGTACGATCCATTCTGATTCTACCTTCGTCAGATACAGCCTAACATACGGCTCATTCTGCAACTCAGATACGATCTAGCGTACGATCCATTATGATCTTTCATCCCCAGCGAAGTCACCCGCCTAATGGATAACTCATTCTGCGATTCAGATACGAGCTAGTGTATGGTCCGTTCTGATCCTTTATCCCCAGCAGCGTATGACCCGGCGTGGCACCCATGTCTTCAAATTGGCCTGATGTACGACGCACTCTGAAGCCCTCATCATCGACCTTCCTGGATGACATCTTTAAGCCCATCTCCATCAAGACTAACTTTTAATTAACAAGTGCAAAATTTTGGGGCATTCTAAGTGTTCAATAATCTTCCACCTCCAGACCACGAATGGCGTACATACCATTCTAACTCTCTCGGTTCAAGAATATTGAACAGGGGCAGCTGTCATACCCCAAAATTTGCCCGTTAATATTACAAGGCATTTTTTAAAGGCACTCCAACTTATTTTTCAAGGCATTAATCTTAAAGGAACAAAGACCCAACTCACAGATGGCCAAATCCAGAAAATGGCCTAAACTGGCTTGCTCGCTAGGCGAGCAATTCCTTCGCCTAGCGAACCCTTCACTACGCCACTCGCCTAGCGAAGCTTGCGAATGCCAGAAAATTCTGGGCTTCATTCTGAGCCCATTAGGTTACAAATTTTTTTTATAAATAGCAGAGCTTCATTCAGAAAAAGGGAGAGACAGACGGACAGAAACCCTAACAGAAGCAACACAGCAAACCCTGGAGGCTAACCCAGAGAATTCAGAGCAACCCTAAAGGAAACCCTGAAGGAAACTCATCTGCACCAAGGTTACCTCCGCCCAACTCAATCCGACTTGCCAATTCAAGGTTGCAATTCAATTGCCAATAGGTTTGCATTACTATTACCGCTTTATGTTCTTAATTCACATGTGATATCATAATTGAATTCATAAATATGTTTGAGGTTCTGCATGTGGATTTAAATATGTCTGAATATCTTGAATGTTTAACCATGTAATGGATGCCATAGGGTGTGAAGCTTGCTGAAATCGTACTGTTCTGGAATTCAAAACCCGCAGTCGCTCGCTAGCACATCGCTAAGCGAGCATGTAGCGAGCATTCGCTAAGCCTTCGCTAGGCGAGGCAGGAGCGAACGTGACAGTCGCCGATTTTTCTGTTCTGTTTTATGCTTATCGGATCTGTTTTATTCTAACCATGTGTTATTTTGTCTAACATTCATACTGCTATGTTCCTTGTGTTTGGTGCAATTCTCGATGGCACCCTGCTTTGGTATTCTGACTTGTTTGCTGAATTTTGTAAGGGCTCAAGTATTCCCGAAAAGGTAGCTTGCTAGGTATTCCACTTTATTTGTGGGATACCCTTGGGGAGATTCACCTTAATTACCTAATTGATTATAATGTGGACCTAATTACCTAATTGATTACAACTACCTAATTGACTATAAAATACTGCCTTTGAATATGTGATCTTGGACCTCTCTTTGTTGCCTTACGGTATTACGGTATTACGGTCATGTCCCGCGAATGTGGGGATACACTTAGCAAAGACCCTTCGATTAAATCATCATGTCCCTATAAAATAAATCATCGTCTCTCGGATGTTGCCTACGAATATATGATTTTTGTCCCTCGGTGACCCGTCGTTGTAGCCTACGGTTAAATGATGACCGTCCCTTCGAATGCTAAGGTATCCTTACAAATGTTGCCTTCAATGACCAATCGATGACCCTTTTACATCCAAAGGATAAAACTACTTACTTCTCAATAGTAAGGACAATTTTACCCTCATAAGGATAGGAAATGCCCATAAAGGTCTTGGATAGGTATAACTCTTAATTGCTAGCTCACAATCTAAAACATTTTTTTCATACCTCACACCTTTCAAAACATCTTTTAGAAAATCACCACTTGGTATACATTCGTACTAGAATCATTGCCGAGTTATATTTTTCTAAACAACTTTCAAAACTAGACGAGAGAACCACTTTGTATACACTCATACAAGAATCATTACAAAGTTAAGCTCCCTTTTCAAAACATTTTTTAAGCAATTCACAAACACTTTTTCAGACAAGCATAAGTGATCAAGCAATTAAGAGCCCATGGATAACCATGGATACAAAGGGTGCTAACACCTTCCCTTTGTATAATGTACCTCCCGAACCCAAAATCTAACTAAGGTCTTTCCTGTTCTTTTCCACCTTTCCTTATTGGATAAAAGAAAAGTCGGTGGCGACTCTTGCTAGCCGCGACATTTGCTTTCCAAAGCAAAAACACAAAAGTCAGTTCACCGTATGACAACCAATCACTTCACCAACTCTTTTTGAGATTTTTACCCCGAACTACGAGGTTTTGATCCTAATCTTTTTTAAGATGGTACGTAGGCAATGGGTTTATCCATTCAAACACAAAATTGTAAATAATTTGTACATTCTTCTCTCATCTCCCCAATCATGTTTGCACAAATATTTTTTTCACAAATACCAACCTACCTTACAACAATAATGAAAAGGGCTCCCTTAGAGTACTAAGGATGTTTTGGGTGCTTAAAACCTTCCCATTGCATAACCAACCCCCTTACCCAGATCCCTGACATTTTTATTAGTTTTTTATTTGATAAAATTTCTCGGTTTTTGTTCGCTTTCTAACCTTTCCTTTGGATAAATAGAAATGCGGTGGCGACTCGAATTGTATGATTTACTTTTGATTTAGTCAATAAATCTAAAGGTAACGAATACCCCGCTACAAATAGGACTTAGGTCTTTAGTTGTAGGCATCCAAGTCTAGTTGCAGCATAGACCATAGAATCACACCGTTGAAGAAATAATTCTTCACATCGGAGGATTATTGTACCATTGTTGTAATCAGGTATGGAGCACCATAAAGTAGAAGTTAATCTTGCCATCATTTTACTTTCAAGTCAAATTTATTTCAAGTTTGTACTAGATTCAAGTCTCCGATTTGAAGAAGGTTTTTAATTCAGTTTGCATTACTATTATTTTATTTCTCACTTCACCTTTAATTTATTTATTTCTCGCTTCGCCTTTAATTTGTGTATTTCTCACTTCACCTTTAAATTGTTTATTTCTCGCACTGCCTTTAATTTGTTTATTTTCCTTGCACGTTTACTTGTCAGATTTATTTTATTATCGCAAATTATTAATTTTTAAACCATACTTTCAACGTATCATTCTCGTGGTTCACTTTTAAAACCATTCGTACACTTAACACTTTATTTCCCTAAATGACGTATTCCATGAATCAATTATATGCTATGTTGTTTAACGTAACCATGTCCAGCTAAATCCTTAGTGCTGGAATGTGAGGACCGTCGTTTCGATGGGTACTCCACATGTTGTATCTGTAGGAATAGTTTAGGGGACGTTTTGATTTTAATACATGTTTTCTATGTTTAAATTGATCGGTTACTATGAAAGTAGATCCGTGATTAAGTCGGGTAAGATTGAAAGTCATCCGACATTTAAGACAAAACTTGGTTAGTTTTTAATTTATAAAAATAGCAAAAGTGCTTTGTTAAATTAATTAGGAGATTTTAATATTATTAGAAAGTGATTTTAAAGCTATTTTCAGACACATTTATAGGTTTAGGATCTGGTTGGCCGAGCATATGCCGAAAACCCTTTTATGTTAAAAGTTTCCAATCAAAAGCACTTTTCAAATGACTCTTAGAGGTAATTATATTAAAAAATATTTTTTGCTTTAACGCAATACGCGACCAGTGCAGCGTGAGCGGCTGGTATAGATTAGAGGTTAAGTCCGGTTCCGATTACGCTAACGCGACGATTCCTTTTTAATTAACTCTTTTTCAAGGAAGAAAATATTTCCCCATAAGTAATTATATTTAGAAACAAATAAGAGTATTGTTTAATCGATGTGAATTACATTCCAGTATCATTTTTTCTGAATTTATTCTTCACTATTTTCAATTCATGTGCACTCTATCCACCTATTTAATTAGCCATAGATAAACACCTTAACAATAGAAATCGATAGATTGACATTGGTCTCTCTGGGATCGATAATCTTTTATATTACTCTGACGTATTCCATATACTTGCGGAAAGCACGCATCAAGTTTTTGGCGCCGTTTCCGGGGACCAATTACGTCAAAATTTGTACATTGTTGTTACACCGTCTAGATTAAGGCACCCCTTTTTGTCGGTCAATGCGAAGAACTCGCAGTACCAGAAGTTTAGTATTTCCAATAGAAGAACCCAAAAGATACACTCGCGCTCGTCTTTTACTCCAAAAGATTAGAAGAGCAATGGCCGAAGAATAAAACCAAAAACCTCTTAAAGACTTTGCACTTCCTTCTAATGAAGAACCCCATTCTAGTATTGTAAACCCCGCTATTCCAACTAATAATTTTGAATTAACACCCTCTTTGTTGCAAATAGTGCAACAAAACCTATTCGCAGGACTCCCTACTAAGAACCCGAACCAACATTTAAAAGTTTTCATCCATGATACGTCTAAGACTATTTCCCTTTTCCCTCAGAGGTAGAGCATGATCATGGTTAGATTCCCTTCTATCAAATTCAATAACCAATTGGAATGACATAAAGAAAGTATTCATTGATAGATACTTTCCACCGAGTAAGACCGTTGTCCTACAAAACCAAATAACTAGATTCACTCAACAAGATGATAAATCACTTTTCGATGCTTGGGAGAGATATAAAGAACTATTAAGGGCTTGTCCAACCATGGTTTAGAACAATGGCTTATATTTCATACCTTTTATAACGGGCTTATCTATAACACAAAGATGACCACCGACGCTGCCGCCGGTGGTACGCTGATGAACAAACCATACCCGGAAGCTTGCGCTCTCATTGAAGATATGGAACAAAACCATTACCAATGGGGAACAGAACGAGCATTGGTAGAAAAGAAAGAGACCAAGGAGGTATTTATGAAGTTAGTTGCCTAGACCATCTAAATGTCAAAATGGACGCCATAGCCCAAAAAGTCGAAAGTTTATCTATTAACCCTATAACTACCGTAGCTGCAGTTTAATTCGGATGCGAAATCTGTGGAAACCAAGGACACATCGTAGCCGAATGCAATCTTTTAGCTGAATCAAGTCCATATCAGGTCAGTTATGCCCAAGGAAACCCTTATTCAAACACTTATAACCCTGGATGGAGGAATCACCTAAACTTTTCCTATAAGAATAGCAAACCTACTCAGAACGTTACACCTCAAAGACCACCAGGATTCCAAGCCCAAAGACTGAACCAGCGTATGCAAGCTACTCCTTAGAAATCAAATCTTGATAAAATCATGGAGAGTTTCATTACAGCCCAAACTCAGCAAAACAAAGAATTCATGAACCAGAACATTCATATAAATGGACTGATTAAACAATTAGGCACCAACGTCAATTATGTGATTACCAACAATAATATGCTTGAAACCAAAATCTCTCAAGTGTTACAATAATAAGATGCTCAAGCTACACCATAAGGACAATTTCTTGGACAACCTCAACCCAACCCCAAGGGGCACGCTAACGCTATTGCCCTATGGAGTGGAACCACTTACGATGAACCTATAAACCCTAGGTTGAATAACCCAGAACCCCCAAAGAAAAATGTTGTGACTACACCTGAGAAATAAGTAGAGGAACCAGTAGAGCCTGAGAAACAAAAAGAAGAAGAAGCGAAAGATAAGGAAAGAGGGAAGGATAACGAAGTATATGTATCATCCCCTCCTTATAAACCACCAATTCCTTATCCACAAAGATTAAAACAAACCAAATTAGATAACCAACACAAAAAGTTTATAAAAGTGATTGAGAAACTCCACGTTGAGATCCCATTCAAGTGAAATATTCAAGTTTATCCTTTAAAGGGGAACAAATGTGATATTGAACACTTTTCCGTTTGAAGCTTGGATCATGATGAATTTTGAGGTGGAAGTTGGAGAAATCAAACATAATTGAAAATTTTCTAAGTACCAAGTCAAATGACCACTTCTTCTACCTTGAATAACTTTTGCTATGAGCTCCAAATGAAAATGGTTTATTCATCAAAGTTGTAGATCTTTCAATATTATTCAATTTGGTCACATTTTTGACATCATTTAGATTTGGCATGAGGTATTTATGCATTTTAGAAGTTGAGGAAAATTGCATGTTCAATGGTAATTGCCCAAAATGACCTTTAATGTTTCCTCTTGGCACATGCCCTTGCAAGTTGAATTTGACATTTCTTAAAGAATACAAGTTGGAGAGGACATCTTGAAATTGATCATAAAACTTGGATGGACTTCATCGCATAAAAATTGAGCAAGTTATGGTCCTTCGAAGTTGACCTCCTAACTAGGGCATAGACAAAATGACCTATAATCTTTCACCATAAAAAATGACTTTACAAGAAAAACTAGCTCTTCATGTCAACATGAAATTTTTTGGAATGTCATAGGAGTAACGTTTCTCTTGGAATCATTTTCATATGACTAAACGTGTAGGAGATAGGGTCTAGTGAACCCCAGTTTTGACTAGTTGACTTTCTCTGGTCCAACTCTTTGAACCAACTTTCAAACTGGAAGTTATCTCGATCTTTGGGACTCGTGGGGGATCATATATGCATAAGATGACATGAAATAAAGTATACCTTGATATATTGGAACAATTTTTGAAGAAACTTGTTGAGGAAGTCACACAAGATACCCAAATAAATTAGGATTTCCAATGCAAACTAGCTTCAAATTCTTGATGAATTCTTGATCCAAATGATAAATGAAAAACATGGGGATCCATATATGATGTCTAGAACTATTATGAACCATATCTTGATTGATTTACTTGCACTGAGGGTCTCAAACCCTAGCTATAAGCTTGATAGGGCATTGGTGGATGCACACACTACCTATAAAAGAAACAAGGCTATACATAGACATATTTTGGTATTTTGGTTAGTAAACAAAGTAAAATAAAGTATGATACAATCAAATGTGCTTGGTGATCTCTCCCAATGCGAACCAAATGAATTAGGGGTAAGGAGGATGCCAAGGTGTGATCCCAAAACCAATGCAAATGATGAGATAACATGAGGGATCTTAGGGTCAAAATTAGAATCTTACACCATCCTTAGTGATGAGCATGTGCAAGGTGATATTATATGTTATTATTTTAATACAAGTTTAGAGAAGGTATTACTTATGAGGTGATAGTATGGTATGTCAATTTAACACCGCATCTGAAAAATGGGTTGCGCCAGATAGGCGGCAGTCGACAAAAGCAGGAACGCAGTCGCGCGGCAGTGCCTTAAGCTTTGGATGAAAAACCAACTCACATCTAACACTCAATTAAGGGATATTATATGGTATCAAATTATGTTAAAGGGCTAGAACATAGCTGGAATACAAGAATATGTTTCTTAGTGTGTATATAAGAGTTTGGCCTATATATTAGGGTTTCCCTAGGTCTCAATTAAGCTCTCTACGATTTTTTCTTCTAATTTTAATTTCATATTTGATTAGTGAATACATATTTAAAAGAATGTTTGATATTATATACCTAAAAAATTATGCACCAACCTCATACATAGTTCACTTAGCTCAACTTGATAAGTGACTTCTTGAAATAATACCCTTAATATGAGTCTTTATGGTATATATGTTGATACGGATATAGGAGAGCCAAGTTTGATCAATTTCATCCTCCACATAACCATTTATGAGAAGATTGATTGAGGCATTTCACTGAGCACCTTGTGAGCAAGAACGGAGTCCACATTTTCTTCTCCTCGGCGCTTCAACAAGTTCCTTCCGACTTTGTCGTGATTTGTGTTGCTTGCTTTAATTTAGCATAAACCGTATCCGTATCGAATCATAATTATGTTATAATTACTCTTACCATGATTGATTTCGAAAACCTCATTGTACCGTGAAAACTAAGTTGCAAGTATTGCAAGGACTCTTTGTTAAATTAACCAACTGAATGAAAAGAAGGGGGTTTAGGTTTTCGATTAAGTTTATGATTAAAAGAAATGAATATGAGTAACGAATTAATCTACCGGTTCAGTTTCCTACTTATCATCGATTACTATTACCAATTCCCTAAGCGGATTCGATTCCTTTTTTATTTCAGTATCGATCAAACAAGCGCAATCAATACTATATGAATTACGTTCCTATTTTCCGAATTAAGAAGATAGTTACCGAAAGAGCGAAT
The DNA here is from genome assembly GCF_024323335.1 of Lathyrus oleraceus. Classification (NCBI taxonomy): domain Eukaryota; kingdom Viridiplantae; phylum Streptophyta; class Magnoliopsida; order Fabales; family Fabaceae; genus Lathyrus; species Lathyrus oleraceus. The sequence continues at coordinate 283,178,004 of NC_066581.1, forward strand.
AAATGAAAAAAGTAAGTTTAATCGCGATTAAAGTTGGGAACATGCATCAATCTAAATTACTAAACTGTTCTATATTAATTACGAGTTAAGCAAACGAAAATCACATAACAGAATTGAAAGGAAAAGAAATTGAATTGAAAAATATATAACCTCAAAGTTTATAGAACTTTGAAACAGTAGATCAACCAGAGGTTTAGGCTTCCATGGAATTTGTGCATCTAATTGTTATTACGTGAGTATTAATCTATAAAAAGAGTAATGTCATTGATAAATGTGCCTGGTATCATGTGATCTATTACCGGCTAGAACTGGTAAAAACCAGTAAAAATTGGCAAATCAACGGTTTTGGAAAATCAGCGGGTTAAATGCTTTCCTTTTTTCCTCAGACAAAACAACGCTATTATGATAATTAAAAAATATATAATATAAGTAGACTTTGTTCAAAAATTATTTGGAACAATTTCTCCTCCTTGGAATTAAATTTATTACACACTACGGTTATGTGATATCACATATCCTCTTAAGTGCTCTATTCTTTGTCAGTTGGAACATATTGAGCTCATATTTTCTCTATTTGTTGTAAAGTGAGACATATTGAACTCATATGTGCTCTATTTGTTGTCAGTTACAATAAATATTGTAATTAGTTAACTTAGTTGAGCTTAATTCTTACTCAATTCAACTTGCCTTTATTCATAAGTACAAGAAGGAAGATTTTGGTAACATTAATTATTGGTAAATTGGTACTTGAAGAAAAATATCATTTGAGATTTTTTCTCTCCTTTCTATATATATATATATATATATATATATATATATATATATATATATATATATATATATATATATATATATATATATATATATATATATATATATATATATATATATATATATATATATATATATATATATATATATATATATATATATATGTGCGTGTGCGTGTGTGTGTGTGTGTGTGTGTGTGTGTGTGTGTGTGTGTGTGTGTGTGTGTGTGTGTGTGTGTGTGTGTGTGTGTGTGTGGTGGTAAGATAAAGAGGAAGTGAATAGGAACAAGAGGAAATAAGAAGAAAATTTTAAACCTAACCTCTCAGCAAAATCAAGCGAAACAAATGAATGTGTTTCACTCGTGTCAATAATAGCAATCAATAAAATACTATTAATAAAACATGTACCTCGAATGAACCTGTTTAAGCTAGTAGTCTCTATCCCAGTCAAAGAAAAGATCTTCCCTCAAGACTATACCTTCTTGGGCTTTTGACAATTAGTAGTAATGTAACCCTGTTTGTCGTAGGTATAACAAGTCGGTCCAACACTCTTGCAATCTTCCACACGGTGACCTGTCTTCCCACACTTGAAGCACCTCAGAACATTATTCATGCACTTATTAGCACGGTGGCCTAATTCTCCACACTTGACATAAGTGGGAGACTCTCCTCTACTTGGCTTTCTCTCACCTAAAGCTCTATGCTTCCCTCTATCGGCTAGAGCACTATATGGCTTCCCACAAAACTGATTCTTCCCCTTCCTCTCACTATGACTCTTATAGTGAGCAGAACAAGCCCTTCTATCCTCATCATTAATCCTACACTTATTCCCAAGCATAGGAAATCGGCGAATCTCCTAATAATTCAAGCTTCTAAAGATAACCAGACTCTAAAGCTTCTTCAAAAGAATTCAACCAAACTTCTGAAGTAAATCTTATCAGAATGTTGATGTTAACAGACCAGTGCTCTGGAAAACATCAAGCAACTTCTGAAGACAAACCAGATTTTGGAACACACAAAATATTATTCAAACTGTTTGTTTGATTCCTTAAGGAGACTAGGGTATAGTCGGATCCTTGAGAAGACAAAGAAGGTTACTCTTTGTGAGTCATTAAGGAGACTAGGATATAGTCAGATTCTTGAGAAGATAAAGAAGATTATTCTTTGTGAATATTATAATCAGTTGATTATAGTGGATTAAGTCCTTGTGTATAAGGCAAAATCACATTGGCGGGTGGACTTGAGTAACTTTGAGTTTCAAGCGAACTAGGATAGATAACTTTGTTATTAACATTTAAGTGGTGTTCTTAAGTTGGTAAAAGGCTTTTGTTTTCGTAAAACCCAATTCAAACCCCCCATTTCTTATGTTTTTCACACCTTCAGATAGAATGATGAAATGTAACCCCAAAATCTCAATTTCATCTATTAAAACTTATTTTCATTCATTGATACTTTAACCTAGTTATTAAACAAAATATTCAAATACTTTGCTTAAAATTGTAAAAATGATTGAACGAATTTTGAATATCGCATCAGTCCATGTGAAAACAATAAAAACAAATACTTATACTTTTATTGCAAATACTACGATAACAAGCTCAAAGTGGATAATTGTCAATAATTTAATTAAGTGACATTGACCATCCTTTAGTCGTTTATTACTCTTTATTTGAAGTTGATTAATTAAAAGATTTTATCCTTTCAATTTTCATTTATTTAAAATAATTTTTTTTAGGTAAATATCAACAACTAAATGATTTCGGGGTATAGCGTGTCACATGCATCACATGAGTATATGCACTAGTATAAATTTCAACCATATATATATATATATATATATATATATATATATTAGAAAACTCTAAATCACAATAAAAGAAATAAATAATATTACATACAATCACATTTGAAGTGAGATTCGTGTCTCACTTCTCCATTTATAATGTTCTACTTTCCTTCTATGATGATTTCAATCAAATGTATACTTTAGTGTCTCAAATCATGTGTAAGATATTCTTTGTACCATTTTGCTGCATTAGTTGGTATACGCTTGAGACTATCATTAAAGTCAATATGATAAAGACCCCAATTTCCAAAATAACCCGCTTGAAATTCAAATGTATCAAATGCCGCCCATAAAAAATAACCTTGAACGTTTACGCCATCACTATCAATTTAAACATAGAAAAATATTTAAGATGGGTCATACCGATATTTTTCAAGTTTTATTACTTTAAATTTAATTGAGTTTTTATATTAGATATATTTAGAACCAAAAACAATAAGTACTTACACTCAACAATATACTTTTGAAAAAATTAAAAAACATTAAGAAATTGCATAAAATTTATTGTCACACAATTTAAATGATTACATAGTCATTCAATTATATTTTAATACAATGTCAATTTATTTGATCATATTTTAAACTATCTCAACACAATATCCAAATATGAACATAACTGAGTAACTATGTAAAACCACTTTTTTCTATCAATTCAAAATCATTGACCTTTATTATAATTAAACATGTTAGAATTTTATTTCAAAATATTCTTAAATCAATTCATAGTAAAAACAATACAATATAGTTAAGAAATATTTTTGAATTTTTTATTACTCTCTTTACACAAGTAAGAATGTTAATAATGTATGTGATATATAAACATTATATAATAAATAAAAGGTCCTCACAAAAGCAAAATCAGATCATACATAAATAAAATATATGTGCATGATTAATAACTAAGAGGAATACATTCAATTTTAAGAATAATCAAATGTATCGTGATACATTTATTTACTATCCATATAATTTTATGGATAAGTAAAAGTGACTTACTTTATTGCCGTCTTAGTAACATTTAAATGTACGGCAACATAAGCAATTCGGTGTTCGTCCTTTAATGGATTTGAGATTTTTGAAGAAGCAATACCTACATAAATATGATTTCATAAAAATTTTACTGATTAATCTTTTAGTACCATAAATTATAGATATTAGTCATAATATTATAAATATGATTAAAAAAAAAGTACCACCAACCATTTTCAGTGACGTAGACTTTAGGATTTTTGTACTTTTCCTTAATATAGATTAAGAAATTATATAATCCTTCGGGATAAACATTGTTCCAACCATATTGATCCTACAAGTTATTAACATTGAACAAAAATTAAAAATATCATAATTATGCTATTCTCCTAACATATGTCATTATTTTAAGTTCTTATCATTATTTTCTCACCTTGAAACCAAGGATTTTTCCTTCTGCATCAGAAGCTGCAATTATGAAGTAATGACAAAAAAAAATAGTTCATAATTAATCAGTACAATTTATTGTAAACTTACATGTAAGATAAGAATAATTTGATTGGTGCAGAATTTGTGATGTCACCTTAATTGACTTTTTTTTACAACGATATATTTTGTGTACCATTTTTTCTTGCTTAAAAGTAGAATTTAATTTAAGAAAAAACTTACCTTCTGAAACTGCTAAAGCATCATAATTGTCCGCCATAATCTTGGTTATATTTGGTTCGTGTCTAGCAAAGTGAGAAGTATAATAATTTATCCCTATAAAATTTGTGCTTCCTTTTAACATACGTTTCTCCTTTTTAGTAAATTCTGGTAGCCTATTCCCCACCAACTCTTTCATTATTTTTGGATAATCTCCATGGAACACGGGATCTAAAACCCTACACATTGAAATATAATGTAGCTAAATATTTTTTTTTATATGTATATGTAATTACCAATTTAAAGAAGATATATAAAATTTAAATATAAACATAACATTGAACTTGTGATAATGCTGTTAGTAAGGTAAGCAAAACAGACTAACCATCCCCAATAGAAATCCATTAGTCTTTGAGCAGCAACCACATCTTCTGGGTTAGAACTGTAGGGAACATACCTTCCTGATGAAAGAGCAAGTCCAATTTCTCCCCCTTGTATTGCCTATATCAAATATTCAATAAAAATTAACAATAATTTATTTCTTATATATCATTCTCCTTATTTTATAGACCTTTAATTAATGTTACTAATTGCCAATGTATTTTTTTAAATTTAACTAAATCAAATGTAACTATTATTATTATTATTATTTTTATCAATGAGTTGTATTTCATTCACTATGTTGTGAATCTCAATTGTTAATCTACATATATTTTAAGCTAACATTCATACTATATATATATATATATATATATATATATATATATATATATATATATATATATATATATATATATATGTAAAATAGAATACCTAAAATATGTCTTACTTGAAATTTTATTGTGTATAACTTTGATGTTGTAGCATGGGCAAGAAGAAAGTTATGAAGTAGAGTATATACTTGTGTACATATTTTAGTACTTGTGCACGCTTGATCAGTAGATAAATTATCAATATTGAACATGTATTGAACTATAGCAGTGAATTCTGCCTCATTGATTGTAGTCCAATGTTTTACTCGATCTCCATATGTTTTGAATAAGAGCTTACTATAATCCTTGTAATATTTTCTGAAATTTATTTTTTACATAAATAATATTAGCATAAATGTTTAAATTCCATTATCTGGTGTACACTAACTTTAAGGTTAAATAAATTAATCGAAAATAAAATATCAAGAGGATATGATATTAAGAAAATTTACACAATGGAACGATTTAAGAAGCCACCATGTTTTTCTTTAAGAGCTAACGGGTAGTCAAAGTGCATGATACCCACAAAAGGTTCAATACCTACACATATAGTAAAAAAAATGGATAATGTAAAAAGCGCAAAAAAAGTGTATGTATTTTATTTTTAATAAAATACTCGTTAAATCTGATTATTACAATGAATTTTAGATACTTCGAACCATACCATTTTTGAGTAATTCATTAATCAAGTTGTTGTAGAAGTTGACACCTTCTTGGTTTATACCTCCTTCCAAAGTTCCATCTACATAATCGATCATTAAAAATAAACAAAAAGATAAATGTATTAGTATTATTAAGTATTTCAGGAAAATAATATATTATATCCCTAATTGTTGGGCATTTGAAAATTATTATTTTTCTCATATCTTTAGTACCAATAACAACAAACATCAAACTTTAATTTCGGGAAGAAAGACAACACTATGGAGAATCATTTACAAAATTAGCATAAAGGTAACATATTATAGAATAACCAATGTATTTGGTCGGTTTATAGACTAGATACATTGATTATTCAATGAATCTAAAAAATGAGTTGTCTCTTATATACAGGAACAAAGGTAGTATAACATATTATATTCATTTAAATCGAGTATAGAAGAAAAAGAGCTAAAATATCTAACATTTAAAATGAAAAAAAAAATTAAAGAATAAATTTAAAATCTATAAATAAGTCGGTGGAATAAAAGTATAATCTAGCCAACTTAAATATATGAAATTCTCTTTGTATTTATAGATTAAAGTATCTAAATTTTGTATCTTAAGAGGAAAAAAATATAACACAAGCTTAAAAGACAAAAGTAAAACCTAAAAACAATTTTAATGAGCAAAATTATAATTTATAATTTTAAAAAATCATAAAAAAATGAGATTCCTTGCTTAATTTCCAAATTCAAACTTTGTTTAATATTCTCTGCTTCAGATATTAATTAATGATGTGATGCAAAATAAATATAAAGATCGAAATAAAGTAAAGAAAATTACAAAAATATGTTAGGAGAATATAATTTATACTCAAACACAACTTATTTTAGACTAAAAGATATAAATAAAAGGAAGAACCAAAGCACAAAACATAACTCAAATGTTTCGTTACTTATTATTCTTCTTCTGAGAAATATGAGAGTGTATTTGATATTTTTTATTTTATTTTAGATGTTAAAATATATTATTTTAGTTTTAAAAATTACTTGGCAATATTCTACTCCAAGAGATGGACATTCGATAAGAATTTACTCCAAGCTTCTTTAAATGTTGCACGTCCTCCTACAAGATCATAAAAATTAAAATAATGAAAATAAGTTCAAAAAAATAATTATTCTAAGGTGTACAATTTTTAAAAAATTTATTTCTACATTGTCAATCTATTATGTTTAATTAACAATAAAACTGATGTTGTTTCTACTTAATACTATGTAGTAAATAGAGCAATAATGTAAAGTCGGTGTTTGGAGACTTGGAGTCAAGAATTCCAACAAAAGATGGATGTATGCTTACTTTCATCAAAATAATAATTAACGTATAATATTTGAAAATAAAAATCTAATTTCTATCCAAAGAGAAAAAAAATTCAATTCAGATTTAGTGAACTCACCTTATATCGTTTATAATGTTCAATTTTTGATGAAAAATTATCAGCATCTAAATATCGACCTATTTGTTAAGAAGAAAGAAAAAATTGTTATTGTTAATCATTATAACAAAGTATTATATTCCAAGATGAATAGAAATAACCAAATGACAATACTACATATTTCAAGAAAAATAGAAAAATAAAAGTTAACCACCAAATGAAGTTCAAATTTTATAAGAGATTGATGTAAAATGACAGTGTCACCTTTCATTATAGTAATTTCTATAATTTGTTAAAATTTGTTTTCCATTACATCTATCAATTTTATTTGATAATTTAATTTTGAAAAACTTTTGGTCAATTGAAGTTTTGTTGAATACTAGTACTATGAAAAAGATAAAATAGCATTAAATTATTGAACATCAGATAACATACCTAGTAATATATTAAAGTACCAAAGTATTTACATTTGTATTCTTACTATAAGTATATGTTTCAAACCTTTGTTTTGTTCAACTATATCATCCCAGATTCCAAGTCCTCTTCCTCCTTCATGAGACCCTCCTTCAATCTGATGTTACCAAAGTTTTTTTAGTAATACGGTAGCTTTTGTAATTTCAAGCTATTAAATATCTTTTTAATCATAGTTGGTACTATATGTCTATGTGTATATGACTTTTTAGAATGCACCTGAACGGCAGAAGATCCCGTACCAAACAAAAATCCATGCGGAAATGATTCTCGATTTGGAAATTTTGAAGAATTTAGAAATTTTAATATAGAGGCATATGGATTATATGTATTTCCTTCTCCAATCTACAAATCTCAACAACAACAACAAAATATGTTAACACAAAAAAACTAAAATTAAGTAATTATGACTCAATCAATATTATTGTATATATGGATAAACTAATTAATTTAATCAGAAGCACCTGTGAAATAGATAAGTCATATTTGGTTGTCATATGCCTGTGAAATAGATCTGCAATCGTAAAATAATATAACCAATTATGACAATGTAAATAGTTAAATAATTCATATTAGAAAATGAAGAGCACAAATATCATTGAAATTTTAAAGAAATTATTTGTATCTCAAAAAGTAGTATTTTCTCTATATATGTATAATTATATAACATTTTGAATAATTATTATGTATAACATGTATATGACTATTACTAAATTATCATTTGTGTATATTATGTTGACCTTAATTTAAATTTTTTATGATGAAATTATAATATTAATAAGTGATATTTCAAAATAAACAAATAAATTTATCTAACAATTTGAAAAGCATCTTATATTTAGGAACAAATAAATATTTAAAATTCTGAGAGATGAATAAGTAGATATAGAAGGAACAAATATTAACATGGTTTGATGAAGATAAAAGATTGAATTGAATTTTGTTTTACATATGTGTAATTTTAATTTTCCTAAAGTTTTAATGGTTTAAATTAAGAGAATTATTATCATAAAAATAAAAATATATACACCCATATGCTTGAGAAGGAATGTTGAAAACCAAAACAAGAAACAAGAGACAAGATTGTAATAATAGTTTTAGAAATTCTCAAAGCTGACAAAATCTTCATTTTGTGCAATGAAGAGAATGCCAAAATTTGATATAAAATTTAAAATTTTACTTTATTTATAGTTTGAGAAAATAAATAAATATAGCTTTCTACCCTATGACAAACTGTTAGACCACTTTCTAGATAAAAAAGATCAGACTAGTCTTTTAAAATATTTTTACAAAAATATATTATTGCGCTGTCTGAAATTACTTTATTTTTTTTGACCACACATTTATTTGATCATGATGAATACCAATATTACTATATTTAAACTTTCCAACAAAATAACATTTTTAGTTTGTTCTTTTATATAAACTATAGTTTGTGTGTTACAATTGTACAACATCACGTTAAAAATACATTTGCATATATTACTTTATTTCTAAAATAAATATATAAAAAAAGTGAGTAAATGATAAATTTATTTAAAGTATGTCATAAATAACTATGATCTCCACTTTCCCATCATCATCAACATCATCATCATTTCTTTAATTATTTATAGTTAACTTCACTTATTATTTTTAAATTATATTACTTGGTTACATAAAGATTAATAATACTTACGTTATTAGTATATTATAGAAGTTATATAACATTACAAGTATTCACCTTCGTAACTGAGGTATATATATTCGAATGAGAAATATTTTTTCATGTTATTTAATTCTACTTCATCCCATCACTTAAAACTTCTCATGTGTTTTGTCAAACTCTAGAGGTCAATATTTTTATTAGAACTCGATACTTATATTAAATTATCTATTAATAATATTAAGGTTTTTTTACCATGTTTATTTTTTCAAAGTAATAAAGTCCATAGAATAACTAGTCTGTTTGATGAAGCATTGAATGTGATCTAATCATGAAACCTTGTTAACACATAAAGAAGTTATTCTAAAATATACATAGTCAGGTTTTACTGTGAAGTGAAATAATGTAATACCCCGACCAGAAAAGATCTAAAATATCATAACTGAGATACTATAATAGGTGGCACCGATACATCAAAGAGCATAGAATTGACATAAGTATATGGAATTACATATGTTACACCAAATGTGCATACACATAAACCATTTCTAAAATATAAAAATACTAATAACACCCTGCACAAATCAAAAGATAAGGAAAGTCTTATTGCATCCATCAAATCATCTTGCCTTTCCCTTTATTAGCAACCTGTCTATCTGAAAAGATAATCAACAACATGGGGTGGGATAATACCATCTCAGTGGAGTTCTACCAATGCCACAAGTCCACTCAAGGTTGGGGTCATCTAGAACTACAAGAGATTCTACATGTTTTAACACTCATGTATCATAAAATACCACAAAATGGATCGAGGTATACTCATCCTCATACAATGTAAGAATGTCGATACACTCGCTCTAACATCCATGTATACTTCATGAGACCGTTAGCATCGTGGAACATCCACTTCCTACTATCATTTCTCATATCAATCCTAGTTTGATAGAATCGGGGAGTTTCTACTAGTCCGTTCCACTAAGGTTGGTCTTATGGTGCGACCTATCATTGTATACTCACTATCCCACGATACTTCTAAGTTTCCAAGATTCACTATTAGTTTACCTTGATTCATGTCCTAGGTTACCTAAAATCCCCAAAAAAATCTCAAAATCATTTATTAATCACAAACAGAAAACATATATATAAAATAATTATAACTCTTTATCGTAAGATAGATCCTTGATTTAACTTTCTAAGGCATCTGACTGTGCTCAATTGGAGTTACCAAACTCAAATTATGTTATTCTCAATTCTACTTCAAAATTTGTAACATTGTTAGTCGAATATAAAATAGTGGTAATCGACTACCACTCATCCAGATGTCAGATTTTCAAATTTAACACTAGTAATCAAATACTAATTAGTGATACTCGACTACCACTCGTACAAGAACTAAAAAGACAATTTTTTACTACATAAACTTGTATCCAAACAATCCCTAAGGTTCCTCTTTGCTACATACATTATTTTAAGGCATAATCCAAACTTTCAGGGGTAGGAAACAAATATGAACTCATAATCAAACTATCAAAACACAATCAAATCAATTTTTCAAACATGCAAACAAGCAATTTCATAACCTAAGATACCCATTTTCCCACATGAAACCTTAGGTTGAACTATCCCAATCATCACCTAAAGACCTAATTTCCTTTATGTTTATCATTTATTCATATAAGTTGATAAATCTTGAGTCTAAATGATAAAGACACATTTTCTTAAGTCAAGGTAAGGTATAAAGACATCATGGGTGTTACAGATAACATTAAAGCATTGAGACTATTATATGGATAAGCTAATGATTACATCTAACGAATCCTGGATAGAGAGTTACCAAGTCTTTATATAGGTATAAATACTATGAGTAATATTGATATTAGATTCTTCCTTCATGAGAATACTACATAAATTATTATGCAAGTTTCATAAGTTATTCTCATGGTGATAGTGGTGTATACTGCCCTTCGATCTGAAACCACTAAGGATCAGCGTAAGGTATAATGTACTTAAGTAAAATACGGAAAATTGTAAGGTACGATAGTGGAATTCATAACACCGTAATGTATGATGTACTTAAGTGAAATACAATACACTATAAGGTATAATATTCTTATTGGGCTTGTTCAACTTGTAGCCCATACAAGCAGTTATATAAATCGAACCCTTGTCCTAAAGTATTAGTTTCTTAACCAAAATTGGTTTGGGAAACCCTATTCGTACTTATCTCTCTCTAATTATTCATTAATAACAAATATTATTGAGATTGGAGGCACTATGTTCGTGTGGATTGAGTATAGGTGTTTTATTTTGTTCAAAAATCGCAGCCATTCTCTGGTTCTGTATCAATGGTTAATTTCCACAAGAGGTAACCATTATATCGTTGATCATGTACATTCGTAAGGATTAAGTTAAGGGTCATTTTTATTTTCTTCTCCGCATTTTAATTGTGATTTCCCTTCAAGTAAAGATCTAAAGTGATCACAAACATTTCATTATTATTCGTAATTCTCATTATATATAAGCATGTAACTCCTTGAAATCTTTAAGATTCTGACCTTTTTTTCATCAATAAAAATATTTCTAATGGGTTTTATATCATTCTAGAATTTTGAAAATATCAAATCATCCAAACATTAAAACTATTTATATTTGTCTTTGAAATTGTGTATCATACTCTATTTTCATCTTCATTCAAAGAGGAAAATTTTAATTTCTTTAAGAGAATAACATCTTAAACGTAATCTCTTTGCCAGAGATTTTTGGAGTTTTTTCTATCCTTTTGTTACTTATGATGTGGGAGATAGATTGTGGTTTAAAGTTGTTAGGTGGTGGGGTTGTGTAATTGTCGCACCTCGAAAAAATGGGGATACGACTACAAAGCGAAGCGCGATCGCACGCTCGCAATGATGGACTGAACAGAGTCGCCACCGAACTTTATTTATTCCCAAAAATGGGAAAGGGAAAATATCGATAAAACCCCTAAAAGAAAGGATAAGATACGGTCATCGCAACCAATATCAGGGTTCGGGAGTCGGTTACGCAAGGGGAAGGTATTAGCACCCCTCACGTCCGTTGTATTCAACGGGAACCATTAGGTTAGTTGTGTGCGTTAGTGTCAGTTGAAATATTAGGCTTTTCGAATTATTAGGTGGGAAAGAAAGAAAGGATGAGAAGAGAATGTTTTTGGATTTTTGACGAAGGACTAAACCTAAGTTTTTTATTAGTGGGCCTGATAAGATTTACGAATCCTGCTCCTACGTATCTCAAAAGAGAAATCAAGGCTTATGTAGTTCTGGGTAGAAAAATATTTGTTTGTTGGTCGATTTTAGCGAAAGCTACTTTGTGTCAAATCGACGAAAACATTGTTGGACTACCCAAAACAAGTGGAGAAACATTGCCTTGCATTGTTTTGAAACAAAGTACCTTTCGTTTGTGAAAAGGTTTAAGAGATCAATCGCACGACGACAAAGAAAAAAATTGATTGGTTTGATGTGTTTTGAATAATGGCGAGAACTTGGATGAGCGAGATATACATCTCGAATCCTAGTCTCAGGAGTGCACGGTATACACCATGTTCCTTTTCCATCTTTATTGAAAAAGTATTACGGTAGGAATTAGGTATTTTGAAGTTTGAAAGACGAGTACTTGTGACCTACAAGCTCTTACAGCTTGGGTCTAATACTCGGGACTACGTCTGGACATTCCACCCAGGCAGTGTGTTTCTTTCCAATATTGTTAAGAAAATGATTCGAATATTTACGAATGTTTTGGAGGGAAGACGGATATTTATGGCTTACAAGCTCTTACAGCTTGAGCCTAATATTCGGGATTATGATTGGATATTCCATCCAGGTAATCTTTTTCTTCCAACTTTATTAAGAAAAAGATTTGAATATTTGGAGTGTTAAAGAGAAGACGAATATTTACGGCTTGCAAGCTCTTACAGCTTGAGCCTAATATTCGGGATTACGATTGGATATTCCATCCAGGTAATCTTTTTCTTCCAACTTTATTAAGAAAAAGATTTGAATATTTGGAGTGTTAAAGAGAAGACGAATATTTACGGCTTGCAAGCTCTTACAGCTTGAGCCTAATATTCGGGATTACGACTGGACATTCCGTCCAGGTAATCTTTTTCTTCCAACTTTATTAAGAAAATGGTTTCGATATTCATAACTATTTTGGAGAGAAGACGAATATTTATGGCTTACAAGCTCTTACAGCTTGAGCCTAATATTCGAGATTATAACTGGATATTCCATCTAGGATAATCTTTTTCTTCACGTTTTATTAAGAAAACGATTTGAATATTAGAGTGTGGAAGGGAAGACGAATATTTATGGTTTGCAAGCTCTTACAGCTTGAGCCTAATATTCGGGATTATAACTGGATATTCCCTCCAGGATAATCTTTTTCTTCACGCTTTATTTAGAAAAAGATTTGAATATTAGAGTGTGGAAGGGAAGACGAATATTTATGGCTTGCAAGCTCTTACAACTTGAGCCTAATATTCGGGATTATAACTGGATATTCCCTCCAGGATAATCTTTTTCTTCACGCTTTTATTTAGAAAACGATTTTGAATATTGGATTGAAATAATCAAAGTACGGAGGTTTGAAATTATTGAAAGTTAAGTTGATGTTGCTTAAGAGCTCATTGTAAGAAGGCCCAAGAGTAAGCCATGTGAGGTTGATGGCGATGCTTAAGAGCAATCGACTTACAAGGGTATGGAAATGGGCTCGACGTCGAATCGAGAATCAGGTGATATTTATCATTATTATTTTTTTGAATGGTTTTTCTTTTTATCAAGGAAAATGAGATGATTTATCATGATCCTCACACATAAAAGATAAATAATTTACATAAATCCCAAAGAAAGAATAATCGCCTAAGTCATATTAAAAATAAAATAATAAAAAAATGAATAAACAATAGAAACATGTTATTTAAGTAGTAAGACTAGATAATTAAATGTGAGAATTAAAGGAAAATATGAGACAGTCAAAAATATTGGAGAACCAACACGACACAACTGAGTATCGAACCCAGGACCAAAGAGAAGGGGGATTATCTCCATCTCCACCAGGCCAAGACCTGCTTACTGCTAGATTAAGACCCACAAAAACTATGTTCTAACTGAAAACTCCCCAAGGGAGAAAACGAGAAAGGCCAAACATGGGCTAAGTTTGTTTAAGGCCCATGAACCTAAATCTCAACTTGGGTAGTTGAGGCCCACTTCAGCAAAGTCCAAGCGCGAAAATGGCAGGGAAGTACAACGGTCACATGGAAACTTGGACGAACGTAAGGGAGCGCCGAACAAAGCAGCCGACTTTGGGATTCGGAAAGGCAATGTAATTAATGGCCTTAAAGCCTCGATGAGATCCAAATAAAAAACACCAACAGACGGTGAGAATCATCACTTCCGCCTCAAATCTTCTTCTCTGCTGACCTCTCTGTTGTGTTTCCTGTTGTGTAGTGGAGGTTGTCCGTACGGAGGATGCTGGAGGTTTTTGTCTTCGCTCAAGCTGGTGGTCCCTCTCGTCTGCTTTTCCGTACCATTGGTAGTGACCAGGAGCTAAGGCAACTGTCCATGTAGTAGAGCGGGAATTCTAAAAATTGTCTGCTCAAGCTTAGTGGTCCCCCCTCAACTCTCATCCTAACTTTTTACCACAGGTAAATCACTATTGCGAAACCACTTGAGCATACGTTTTCTTGAATTAATGGTACATGGTCGTGTTAATTTCATCTGTTGCTGATACTTGCAGGACATATGTCACCGGGTTGAATTTCAGCTGAGGTTTGCAAGCGACATGATTTATTCGTGGGTTAAATTGGTGTCGGCGCGATATCACATAACTATTTTGACACGGTTCTGGTGTGGCTTCGTTGAGAGCAAGGACATCTGGAAGCTTTTTGCTTTTGAACTTGAGAATGTAGAGTCGGTTTTACTCATGGCAAACGCTCATTATTGGTACAGTCCACCGTTTGATGCGGCAAGTGCTTCTTATCAGCATAGTGTGCCGGCATTTGAGATGTTGAGTGCATGTCTCAACAAATCAGCCGCTGTTGGTCTGTGTTCAGGATTTTTCCTCAACATGCTCTTGATAAATTGCTTCAGTGTGGGAGAGTGAGCAATTGGCAATGGAGAAATAGCGGATCTACTTATTTTATTGATAACTTCAGCGTTGTCCGGAGCGTGAAATGCTGGTTGATATGCAACAATTTCAAACATGCAGCAAACAAATGATATGCCAGATTTATAACCATACGGCATGGGAAGGTCCTGAGCAGATGACGCAACATCGAGGCGTCCTACAATTGTTAACTGTAATGGCAATTTTCTTTCATCAGCCTCAGGGGAACTAGGCTCAATATTGTGTTTGTTGCAAAAAGGCAACCACTTCTTTGCAAACTCAACTGTTTCTGATAAGGCTTCAAAAGTCAGCATAGCTGAACCATCATCTGATACATAGCAGAAAACCTTGTCGGCAGGGTAATCAACGGAGAGTATAGACAAAACAGTATTTGCAGTGATAAGAGGCGGCTCCTTGAGAGGGTTCTCTGTACTGACGAAAACGTCAATAAAGGCCAACTGTGATGGTTCTCCGTCACGATCATATCTTATAGCAAGCCTGTCAAGATAAATCTCACGGTTAATGGGTGACCACTTTGGAAACTGATCCAAAATCCCGGATAACGCGAACCAAATCTCACAGATAGCTGATGTCAACCACAGTGGATATGCTATTTCATGGAATGACTGGACACTAGGGAGAACCGACATATTAATATGCCTTCTGATAATCCCTTCTACTTCCTTGAACAATTGGTCACGATCCTCCCAACAGTAGACACACTGAAGTGTGTGTAGGAGATTGTAAGTTTTAGAACCTTTCCTTCTGTCTTTGTTTTATTCAAAGAACTTTCTATCAGTAGCTTGCTTTCTTATGTTCCAAACTTGACATGATAGTAACGGTTTCGTAGCATGGTCTAATTATTATTATTGAACTGATGCGCACTTTATTTTTCTTGTTTGGAGACAAAACCCGCAGGTTTGAGGTATGAAGCATGGACATGTTCAACACCATTATGATAAGGTAGATCATTTGGCTTGATCTCAGCATCCGATACCGAAGCTTTGGGCAAACCATGAACATCCGAAGACAAATTCATGGCATTTTCAGAAGTGCTTGAATGAACTTGCTGCGTGTTAATAGTTTCCAGATCAGTAGATCCATCCCAAGCACGGGATACACAGTATTTTTTGTGTTGAATTATTCCTAGAATATTGACTTCAAATTCAAATTCTCTCTGATTCTTAGTGATTTTTCTTTTCACTGCAGCCTGACTACTATCTTTAGATGTTGCCTTTATCCACCTCCAGATTATCAAGAGTATATTGTCTCATCGAATTCCAACTCCTTTCCACAAACTGGACAGTTGTCACTTCTCTCCATCCACTCATAGATGCAGCTAAGGTGAAAATGATGAGAGCATTTTGTCATTATCTTGGAATTCTCTTTAGTGTATTCTTCAAGGCAAGTTGGACAGATATCCTCTTCTTCTGATGATGACGTGTAAACAAGCCCAACTCCAAGTGTGTATTTTGCTGATGAAAGTTCTTGATGCAGGCTTAGAACGGTATATCTTCAATTCATCTTCTCGGGCACATTCATTCCATTTGTCTGCTGAGTTCAGAGGCTCTGCATCATATGGTAAGGGCCTTGGAGGAGAACGGTACATGTCCGATGGAGAATTATCAAGTGATGCTGCAGATGTCATGGATGTTGTTCCGTAAAGAGATGAAGAAATTGAAAGTGCTTCGCCTCTTCGGAATATTGATGCACACGCATTCAAAAGATTCTGTACCAAGCAACTGAGACACATACCGTTCCTACACGCAGGATTATTTGGGTTCACATAATCTTCTACATCATCGCAGCTCAAACAACAGCAAACAGAGCCCACTATTTCAACCAGCTTCTAATCTTTCCTACTCTTCAACCAATCAATAGAAACTAGATGGTGTTACATGCATGTTTTTTTGTGTGGAGAAAAATAGTGTCCGACAACATCACACCAACTATGTTTTCCATCCTTCATAAGTTCAGATACACTTGCAACATGGATAAGAACACCGTTTATCTTGCTCACCTGGAAGTGTGAAATTGAGAAGAGTATACAGAAGTTTTGAGGTGAAAGTTTGGTTTTTTCGGCGAGAATTGCTATGAAACTATGAAATTGAAGCGATACTGTATTTTGTTGTTGTTCTCTTTCTTTTTGTAGTCTTCACATAATCTTCTTATTTCAGCCAGTCGGTGTGGAGGAAGCTCTTTGATGTCCCTAATTCATATTGCAATGTATGTGACTGAGTAGGACTGTTTGTGGATTCTCTTCCAGCAGCCTAACTACACAGCATGAAGGCCACACAAATAACAATAATATCGTCGGAGATTCAAGTGATGGAAGCGGCAACTTCAGGGAGAGAATGACAACAGCGGATGCTTGCTGACAGTTGGATTAAGATCATACCAAACAAAGCACCTGTGCTTAGGCCTGAATTGGACGAGGTCTCAGTCCCGAACAAATCACGATTAGGAATGACCCATCTAGTGAACATGTTTCTGATCCGTTGGATTTCACTTGAACTGAAAGTGCGCGAGCTATTGTTATCAACATATTCAGGAAAAAAAACTTCAAGATCATTAGCAATCGTGGTCCTACTTGCCACTCAAAAGCATAACTCAGTTGATTGGCATATAGCTTAAGATTAGAAGTCAAATATTCCTCAAATGCATTGAAATGTGGAGCTCTTTCAAGTTTACAGAACTGATTGAATGTGTTATCTGAGCACAGAGGATTCCCATCAAGCAAGAGTGTGACATTTGGAGGAAGATTAGTAGCGCCTGATATGTTTGCAAATTGATTATTTTGTAACTCTAGTAGCAATCTTTTATTAGCATTTGAAATCTTGTCCTGCCAAACGCTGGATGGAACACTTCCACTCTGTCTACATCTCTCAAAGCAAAACCCAAATTATTGTAAGCTTCCAAAATCTGGGGTCACATGTAACAACTTGTTTGTAGTGTAAAATTGCCATGTCCAGTCGACCTTGCTCACAAGGTATACCGGCCAAAATCCTGCTTGTTTTATTTCTTTATGGATAAATAATATTGTAAATGAAAACGTCCATTAAAAGGTTTATGGATTAATTGTAATGTGGAATTGGATGATTGGTTATTTGAATGGATACAAAGAAGAAAAGTAGATAATGGATTTGGAATGAAACTTGGATTTAAAAAATGGACTTAAGATATGGATATTGAAACGTATGATGACCAAAAACAAAAACGTTTTGCACTCGACACCTAAATTCATTGAAAAAGGAGTGAGTACTAAGAATATGACAACGTAAAAGCAAACGTCACATGGATGATATATTGGAACAAAAAAGATAATGCTTTATGAGGGAGACAAAACGTGGATTGGATTTAGACATAAGAATGAAAGTCATGATATTCCACTAGATCCTATCAAATGAGAAAGAGATTCTAAGTCTTACTCGACTATGGAGATCAAACATCCAAGGTCAAATGAAAAGGTGAAAATCCGAAAGTTATGGAACGATAAGTGATGGCCTCATGAACAGATAAAATGGTCATGAGGAGGAATGCAAATGAATGATTGATTGGGAAAATTTTCAGGGCCAAAATCGGGGTATGACAGCTGCCCCTATTTAAACATCCTCCGCCAGAGGAAAATGAAACGACACTTTTCATCGGATCGCAGTGGGGGATGGTTAAATACCATGGAGACCCAAATTTTGATCCTGAAAAAAATGCAAATGCTATGATATGATATGCATGGGTGAAAGACTTTTATTTTTTTTTGAATTTATTTGTTAGGGACACAGTGAATCCTTAACAGGAGATGCTACTGGATAGACCAATCTATGGGGAATGTTGATGGTCCACAGGGAGACACACAAATGGTAAAAACCAACTCGCTGGGGAAAACAATCTTGCTGGAGAATCAGACACACACTAGAGAGTACTCAAAGTGAAATTCGATGAACGACACTTAGAATACAAGGGATTTCGGCAGTAAGTTCACACATGACTTACTAAACCCGAATAAGAAAAATTTCTACAACAGGTTCATACATGACCTGATAACACTGAAACAATCATAGAGAAAGATTCTTCAAAATAGGTTCATACATGACCTGGTAATACTGGAATGAAAGCTCAACAGCAGGTTCCTACATGACCTGACAATGCTAGAGAACATCAAGAAGTTCTGACAGCAGGTTCAGACATGACCTAACAAACTCAGAAAAAATCCAAAAGAGTATATCAACAGGTTCATACATGACCTGATAACAAACTTGAACATTTTGAGAAAATTTCTAGAACAAGTTCATACATGACTTGACAACATTGGAAAGATTCTTCAAAAACAGATTCACACATGACCTGGGAATATTGGAATAAAAGCTCAACAGCAACGGGTTCATACATGACCTGACAATGCTGGAGAATATCAAGAAGTTTTGACAGCAGGTTCAGACATGACCTAACAAACTCAGAAAAATTCCAAAAGAGTATATTAACAGGTTCATACATGACCTGATAATGCTGGGGAATATCAAGAGGTTCCATAAACAGATTCAAACATGACCTGACAATACTGAAATAAAGGCTCAACAACAACGGGTTCATACATGACCTGACAATGCTGGAACATACCAAGAATTTTCAACAACAGGTTCATACATGACCTAACAAAACAGCAACATTCAGAGAATTTTCAACAACAGGTTCATACATGACCTGACAACACATGACTATTCAAAGAATTTTCAACAGCATGTTCATACATGACCTGACAACACTTGGAAAAAAATCAAAGGGAATTTTATCAATAGGTTCATACATGACCTGAGAATATTGGAAAACATACAAAGCAAGTTTCAACAATAGGTTCATACATGATCTGACACTTTAGAATACATCTGATAGTTCTAGAGATTTCTCACAAGAAATTCATCAAATCACAGATTTTGGAGATTCCTAATAGAGGATTTATGCAAAACAAAGATAAACGGAAGTCTTCTTATAAGTAGATCATCCACGCAAAAGGATACGATGATTCTTTACAGAGAAAATCAAACAAAACCTCTGAGCTTTTGGGAACTCCTCAAGATGGTGAGTCATACATGACTTTCACGGAACTATCAGGAAAGACAAGGTATTCAAAATCTCTGTATGTGCCAACAACAATTGGACTTTGACCGTAAGCAATGGATTACAACCAGATTCTTTAACGGATTTTGCCAACAACAATTGGACTTGAAATGATGTTGGCGACAACCAAACTTCAGATATCAATCACAAATGTATTTACAAACAGACTGACAGTGATGCCAACGACAATTGGGTTTAAAATAAATGCTGGTTACAACCAGACCGTAAAGGATACCAGTTACAACTGGATTTGGTCAAAGACATTGGTTACAACCAGACTTAACAGACGATGCCAGTAACAACTGGTCTCAGAGGTCAAGGGATACAATCAACAACGAGACCTGAGATTATGCAAATGAGCGCGAAGCACTTCGGGCGATGCATGATGTATGAATGATTATGAAATGCAAATGCTGACAATATACAGACTGGAAATTAGGGAAAGCTTTATAGAGGTACTGAATCCTCAACACCAATAACTCAACCGAAGGAGTGAGTAAATGCATCAAAGGAGGATCTATCAAGCTGAACAGTTACAACTGGCCCAATAATCCTTCCAGAGAATGATAAATTCGTGCTCTCTGGAGATAGATATTGATCATCCAAGGGGAGTCTTGCAACTTGAGACTTGCGGGGAAAGACGAAAGATTTCCTTTTAATATTTCCATATGTCAAAGCAAAATTGTGTTTTTCCATACGTTGAAAAATTCTTTTTGAGTTCAAAATTCATTATTAACTAATAAATGACATTTTGCATAACAAAGAAAACTAGAGAAAAATAGCAAATGATAGAATTTGATAGGTAAACTTGTATTTATTCAAGAATGGTAGCACACAAATGGCGTAGCTCCATGGAATGTTACAAATTTGAAAATGGCAATAGGGAAAGGTTTACATTGAATCACAATGACTACTACTATCCCTAATAACAATGACTCCACGAGACCTCACTTCTGAAGGGAGTAACTAGATTGATCTTCCATTTTTAGCTCTTCTATATTGATCAATGACGAACCGATGCAGTCTATGCCTTTTGGTCCCTAATTTTTTCCTGGATCGCCCTTTCGGGTTTTCAATCCACCGGGACGCTCCTTTTTGCCTAAGTCGCCCTTTCAGGTTTTCAACTTAGCGAGCTACCATTTTTTTTATCCCTAACTTTTGCCTGGACCGCCCTTTCGGGTTTTCAGTCCACCGAGATTTGTCAGGCATAGTATCTTTTGATTGCATCAGAGTTCACAGGGTGAATGAGCTCTTCGCCATCCATAGTTGTGAGAAATAGAGCACCTCCGGAGTATGCTCTCTTTACAACGTATGGGACTTCATAGTTGGGAGTCCATTTCCCACGTGAATCTTTGTGTACTGGCAAGATCTTCTTGAGCACGAGATCTCCTTCCTTGAACTCTCGAGGACGGACCTTCTTGTCAAATGCCTTCTTGATTCATTGCTGGTACAATTGTCCATGGCACAGAGCGGTCATCCGCTTCTCATCAATGAGATTAAGTTGATCATAGTTATTCTGGATCCATTCAGCTTCATCTAGCTTGGCTTCCATCAATATTCTCGTGGAAGGTATCTCTACTTCGATTGGGAGAACTGCGTCCATCCCATACACTAAGGAGAATGGGGTTGCCCCTGTTGAAGTGCGGACTGAGGTCCGGTATCCATGCAAAGCAAAGGGTAACATCTCGTGCCAATCCTTATAAGTTTTCACCATCTTTTGCAGGATCTTGATATTTTGTTGGCAGCTTCAACATCACCGTTCATCTTTGGACGGTATGGAGAAGAATTATGGTGGTCAATCTTGAAACTCTCACATAATTCTGTCATTGTCTTGTTGTTCAAGTTTGAATCGTTGTCGGTGATGATCTTGCTTGGGATTCCATAGCGGCAGATAATCTCCTTCTTGATAAAGCGAGCAACCACATGTCTCGTCACATTGGTGTAGGAAGCAGCCTCTACCCATTTAGTAAAGTAATCAATGGCAACCAGGATGAAGTGGTGACCGTTGGAAGCCTTAGGTTCTATAGCACCAATCATGTCAATGCCCCATATTGAAAAAGGCCAAGGTGATGTCAAAACATTCAACAGTGTTGGCGGTACATGCACCTTATCAGCATAAATTTGGCATTTATGACATTTTCTTGCATAGCTGAAACAATCGGACTCCATGGTCAACCAATAATAGCCAGCTCTCAAAATCTTCTTGGCCATGGCATGTCCATTAGCATGGGTTCCAAAAGATCCTTCATGAATCTCCTTGATTAACATGTCTGCTTCGTGTCTATCCACGCATCTGAGCAGAACCATGTCATGGTTTCTCTTGTAAAGCACATCATTGCTAAAAAAGAATTTGGATGATAACCTCCTCAGAGTTTTCTTATCCAACAATGTAGCATCTTCTGGATACTCTTGACTTAGAAGATATCGCTTGATGTCATGAAACCATGGTTTACCATTAGTTTCTTCTTCAATCAGGTGACAGTAGGCAGGCTCATCTCTTCGCTCGATTCGAATAAGTGGAGCTTCATTATGGAATCTGACTTGGTACATTGATGCTAATGTTGCCAAAGCGTCCGCCACTTGATTTTCTACTCTTGGGATGTGATGGAAAGTGATATCATCAAAGTATTCTATCATCTTCACAACATGAGCACGATACGGGATCAGCTTCGCATCCCGAGTTTCCCATTCACCTTTGACCTGATAGATCACCAAGGCTGAATCTCCATACACCTCAAAGATCTTGATTCAGAGATAAATTGCGGCTTCAAGACCAAGGATACAAGCTTCATATTCAGCGACATTATTCGTACAATCAAAGCACAACCTTGCTGTGAAAGGGGTAAAGCCACCATTTGGATTCATCAAAACAACTCCCACACCATGACCACTGTAATTGGAGGAACCATCGAACGCGAGCTTCCATCGAGATCCTGGTTCTGGTCGTTCATCTGGGCCTGGGGTCTCACAATCCTTTATCACCATTATATCCTCATCGGGGAAATCAAACTTTAATGGCTGATAGTCTTCTATTGGTTGATGAGCAAGATACTCTGCTAACACACTTCCCTTAATTGCCTTCTGGGTTACGTACTAGATGTCATACTCTGACAAAAGCATCTGCCAACGGGCAAGTCTTCCCGTTAAGGCAGGTTTCTCAAAGATATACTTTATTGGATCCATCTTCGAGATCAACAAAGTAGTATGGCAAATCATGTACTGCCTCAAACAACGAGCGGCCCATGCTAGCGCACAACAAGTTTTCTCCAAAAGTGAATATCGACTTTCACAATCGGTAAACTTTTTACTCAGATAGTAAATAGCATGTTCTTTCCGACCAGTTTCGTCATGTTGCCCCAGCACGCATCCCATTGATCCTTCAAGCACAGTCATATACATGATTAATGGCTTTCCCGGGACAGGTGGAATCAAAATAGGAGGCTCTTGCAAGTATTGACGGATCTTCTCAAAAGCATTTTGACAATCAGAATTCCATTCAACAGCTTGGTCTTTTCGAAGCAATTTGAAGATAGGCTCACACGTGGCCGTCATGTGTGAGATAAACCTTGAGATGTAATTCAAACGTCCAAGGAAACCTCTGACTTCTCGCTCGGTGCGTGGAGCAGGAATTTCTTGTATAGCTCGGACCTTGTCAGGGTCTACCTCGTTGACTAACAATGAAACCAAGCAACTTCCCTGAACGGACACCAAATGTGCATTTTGCAGGGTTTAATCGTAATCTAAACTTTCTGAGGCGTTCAAACAGCTTCTTCAGATGGCTCATATGATCTTCTTCATTCTGAGATTTAGCAATCATGTCGTCAACATAGACCTCTATCTCCTTGTGCATCATATCATGGAAGAGAGTGACCATAGCTCTTTGGTAAGTTGCCCCAGCATTTTTGAGACCGAAAGGCATTACCTTATAGCAAAAAGTGCCCCAAGGGGTGATAAAAGTGGTCTTCTCCAGGTCATTTGGGGCCATCTTGATTTGATTGTATCCAGAAAAACATCCATAAAGGAGAATACAACAAAACTTGCAGTGTTGTCTACTAAAGTATCAATGTGTGGTAGAGGGAAATCGTCCTTTGGGCTAGCTCTGTTCAGATCCCTATAGTCAACACACATCCTCACCTTTCCATCCTTTTTGGGCACCGGTACAATATTAGCTACCCATTGTGGGTACTTCGCCACTGCGAGAAACCCAACGTCAAATTGTCGTTTGACTTCTTCACGAATCTTCAGAGCCATATCCGGTCTTGTTCTTCGAAGTTTTTGTTTTATTGGCGGGCATTTTGGCTGAAGTGGGAGCTTGTGCTCAACGATGTCGGTGTCTAGACCTGGCATATCCTGGTATGACCATGCAAATACATCCACATATTCTTGTAGCAGCTTGACCAATCTCTCTCTGATGCTTGCTTCAAGCGTGGTGCCGATTTTGACTTCTTTCTTCTCTTCCTCTGTGCCAAGGTTGATTGTTTTCACCGGTTCTTCATGTGGCTGAAGGGCTTTGGACTCGTGCTCGAGCAGCCTTGCCAATTCGTCGGGGATGTAACAATCTTCTTCACCCTCTTCTTCCGCTTGGTAGATAGGGGAGTCAAAGTTATGAGAGGTAGTAAAGTCATTGGATTCAACGGGGTTATCATTTATTCTGCATGTTTGAATGATTGATTTCTTTTAGACAAAGTAAAAATAAAAGATGCATAAATGAAAAATTTTGTTTTTGAAAAGATTGCCATTTTCTTAAGAGAAAGCTGAGTAAATGAATTAGAATTTAACAAAATGTCTTTTATTCACTGATAATGATTATTTGAAAATGAAAAAGGGCCCTACAACATGATCCATTAGCCTTGGGCAGAGCTAAGGATTTGAAAGGAAAAAACAACAATTATTACTTTGACAAAGGAAAAATTTCGGGGATCTCAACCGCCTTCCAGTTGTTCAAAGTTGTCTCACACCGGTAAACCAAACATGGCTCATCTTCACTTTCGGTGCCATCTTCAATTGCATTGACCTGATCTCCATGGATGAATCCTGTGCTAAGGAATACTTCCTGGATGCTTTGGGTGTTGTCCTTTATAGGGACTCGGGCTCCTTTCGCAGCGGAAGGCACATATCCCAGACCAAAGCGATCATGCTTCTCACGAATATCAATAAGTTGACCCTAACCTTCAAGGTTTCCTCCTTCGAGGCTAGACTTTGCGCTCTTCAGAGAAGCGAAAGATGAACAAGGTTTCCCAACAAGGTCCTTCATCTCCACAAAAGTGGCATTGGCTATTTCAAGAGCTTGGAAAGAAGTTTCCAAAGCGTCCTCATCAGCCTCGATATATCTGAAGGATGAAAGGTGACTGACCACAAAGTCTTCCTCTCCAGAAATGATGATTAATTGATTGTCCACTACAAACTTCATTTTTTGATGTAAGGTGGAGGTAACTGCCCCTGCAGCATGAATCCAAGGACGTCCCAGCAAACAGCTATACGCTGGATTAATATCCATGACTTGGAAATTAATCGGGAATACATGAGGGCCAATCAATATGGGCAGTTCCACCTCTCCAATCACGGTTCTCCTGGAACCATCAAAAGCTTTCACTACCAAGGCACTAGGCTTCATAGCTGGTCCTTGATAAGATAATTTGGCGAGTGTTCTCTTTGGCATAACATTCAGAGAAGATCCAGTATCAACCAACACTCTTGCCAAAGCATCATCTTTGCATTTTACCGAGATATGGAGGGCACGATTATGATTTTGTCCATCCTCAGGTAATTCCTCTCCACTGAAGCTCAAAGTATTGCAAGCTGTGATATTTGCCACAACTCCATCAAATTGGTCAACTGTTATGCTTTGTGTTACATGAGCTTGAGCAAGCACCTTCAACAAAGCCTCCCTATGGGCTTGGGAGTTCAGTAGCAAAGACAGAATAGAGATCTTAGATGGTGTTTGATGCAACTGGTCCACAACCTTGTAGTCACTTTTCTTGATCAACTTCAAGAATTCAACAGCATCTTCGGATTGAACCACTTCGGGTTCTTTAGTGGGAGCTACAACTGTTGATTCCTTGGTCGGCCCTTGAGGAGTCACGTTGAATTCGGGCGTATAGATTCGACCACTACGGGTCATTTTGCTCATTCCTGCAATATTGGTGACGTCTTCACTTACAGCTTCTGTCACTTCAGCGTCTGAACTTCCATCAACTACCTTGTCTACAATGGTAATCTCATATTTCCAAGGTACAGCCTTGGTGCTCTCGTATGGAAATGGCGTGGGCATACATATCTCGACAGGCGACGGCTTACTGTTCACCGGGACCACTCCGCCACTATAATATGGGATTTCAACTGGTTCAGGTAAATTGAAACAAGGTTCAATCACCAACACATCCTCGTTCTTCACAACACTTGATATTTGAAGCACTCCTTCATCCATCAAGTTTTGGATATTGTCTCGTACCACCTGACATCCTCTTGGGTGTGTGGCACACTCTTCACAGTTGTCATGATCAACATTAACCAGGCCAGCTTCCACCAATCGGGCATGGAATGCTGCCAAAGGAGTCTTAACATCCTCCACCTTATCAACCGTAACACCAACAGAAGCGTCTTCAATGGCATTGACTCCAGGATTTTCATGGGGAGGAAGGGGATTGTTCTTCACATTCGGTCCCATGTCTTTAAAAGACAAGATCTTGCTCTCAATCAATTCCCGAACCCTATGCTTCAGAGCGTAACAACCCTCTAAGTCATGCCCGGGGGCACCTTCATGAAAAGGGCAGTGTGCATTAGGGTTGTACGACGGAGGCAGACGATCAGGTGGAGGTCCCATAGGTCTGGGAACCATCAAACCCTTTTGCAACAAGGAGGGATAAAGCTCAGTGTATGACATTGGGATTGGATTGAAGGTCGCCCTCTCCCCTTGCCTCCTATTCTGGTTCTGAGCATTTTGCCTTGGAACTTGAGCTCTCGGTTGTTGATAAACAGGAGCTGTTGGTGCTTGTTGATAAGCTGGCGGAGCCGTAGCACATTGTTGAATTGGAGCTGGTCGATAGACTGGAGGCGCTTGATAAGCCTGAGCAGGCTGTTGATTGAACGCAGGCATCACAGCAGCCACGTACGGTTGTGGAGCATACTGGACGGGATACATGGGTGGTTGATAGGGAATTGGTTGTTGAACATATTGCTGAGGTGAGTATTATTGTGGCCTCCTTCTTGGAGGAACTCTTCCTTGACCAGCAATCACATCATTTGTTTCCCCTTCCTTCTTTCTAGGAAACCCTCCAGAGAACTTCTTTTGATTGGCATTTGAAGTTCCAGCTACAGCCGCCAGTTTGCCATTCCTTACACCATATTCAACACGAGCTCCTATAGCCACTAGCTCCGAGAATCCCAGGGAAGCGCTCTCAACCATCTTCTCATAGAATTGGGGTTGGACCGTGTCGATGAACAGTTCGGCCAATTCTTTCTCAGCAAGAGGTGGGTCAACCTGAGAAGCCGATTCCCTCCATCTTTGAGCATACTCCTTGAAGGATTCCTTATCATGCTGGAACATGCTCTGCAACTGTCTTCTGTCAGGCGCCATGTCCATATTGTATTTGTAGTGTTTTATGAACGCGTCTGACAGGTCTTAGAAACACCTGATCCTGTTTTGATCCAGACTTAGATACCATTTGGAAGGAGCCCCACTTAAGCTGTCCTGAAAATAGTGGATCATTAGCTTGTCGTCCTCCACGTGTGCTGCCATTTTGCGGTAATACATGATGAGATGGCTTTTTGGACAAGTATGCCCCTTGTATTTGTCGAAGTCCGGAGTTTTGAATTTTGCTGGAATCACCAACCCGGATACAAGGCACATTTCTTTGGCAGCAGATCCAAAGACGTGGTCTCCTTCTAGATCTCGGAATTTCTTCTCAAGGAGCTGCATGTTCTCCTTTACCTCTCTGAAATCCTCAAACCTTACTTCGTCACCAACAACTGTTGAGTCAACAGTCTGATACATGTGGTTTTGATCTTCATAATGAGGAATATGCCTAGCATAGGCAACTGGTGGAACCACAGTGTGGATGACTGGACGTGCGTCAGTGTAAACTGGTAATGGCACAGCTTGTTGGACAGATTGCCCCATTTCGTGCACCACCTCTGCTCGGGGGACGAAGTCATAAGGTAGCCCATACGGAGGAAGGGTTGAGGGTAATGTCCTTTGAGGTGGGACTTCCACTGTTGGGCCCGTGGTCTCTGAAATCACAGTCGCTTGCGGAATCTCAAACCTGAAGGTTAAAGCTTGCAACATCTCTCGCATCTGGGACATGCCTCCTTTGATTTCGTCTAGTTCAGCTCTAACTCGGGCGCTCTCTTGTTCTTGTTCAGCCATTCTCTGTCTTGCTCTGGCGCGAGTATTATACTGGTGTTGAAAATTCAGCGTGAAACTGGTGGAAGAAAGGGCGGAGTGAGACTTTTTTTTTTGAAAATGTATGAATGCATGTATGGATGCATTTGTTTGCAAAACTCTTGGTTCAAACTAAGAGTTTTACTTTTTATGCGTATGCAATGAATGGATGGATGCAATGTTTTTTTTGGATAGGTTCAAAGGTCCGAGGTATGGATAAATTTGATTGCTTTCCAAAACAGGGGTTCTCACCGGGTATGGTCTAAGTTTTTTAAAAGAGTTCCTAGAGTCATGGATCCATTAGACTGTTTGCTACCTACGGCAACTTACTTGCCGGGCATCAACTCCATCTAAAGAATCTACTCTAAGTGAGGTTCTCGCATCGATCCAACGAGAAATACATCTCGCAGACCCACACTACGCAACCATCTTTCCTAGTTGGACAAAGAACTAAGGTTCTACAAATGGTTCTCAGAGTCATGGATCCTAAAGAAAATATTGAAGCTTACGGCAACTTACTTGCCGAGCGACAACATCCTCTCAAGAATCTACTCTAAGTGAGGTTCTCGTACCGACCCAACGAGAAATACATCCCGCGGACCCGCACTACTCAACCTCGTCCTATCTTACGTTTTTACTCGAGACTCGGGTAAAAAGTCTTTCCCACAAGGTTTGCAATCAGAGTATCCAAGTACCAAACCATAATCGAACCAATACAACAGATTCATATCAATAAGACAATAGAGATAGTAAAAACAATAAAGAAAAGCCACTTAGGTAAACAAACAAAGGCACACAAACGACCTAACTAGGCTTGACTCACTTAGGGATGTGTTGTCCCCAGCAGAGTCGCCATCTGTCGCACCTCAAAAAAATGGGGATACGACTACAAAGCGAAGCGCGATCGCGCGCTCGCAATGATGGACTGAACAGAGTCGCCACCAAACTTTATTTATTCCCAAAAATGGGAAAGGGAAAATATCGATAAAACCCCTAAAAGAAAGGATAAGATACGGTCATCGCAACCAATATCAGGGTTCGGGAGTCGGTTACGCAAGGGGAAGGTATTAGCATCCCTCATGTTCGTTGTATTCAACGGGAACCATTAGGTTAGTTGTGTGTGTAAGACCCAATTTTTGACCCTAAGATCCCTCATGGCATCATAGCATTGCATTGCATAAGCCTCAAGGATCATTGGACACCTTGCTTCCTTCCCTGTGGGTGGGATCTTTCCTGAGAGTGATTCTTGATCACCAAGCATGCTTGCATTTGTATATCATTGCTTTTCTTTTAATCACTAACCAAAATGTACAAAAATATGTCATTAACCTTTGTTACTTACAGCTTAAGCAGTCAACAGGTCAAGGCACATCAAGTGAATCCTTTGTGTAAGAGATGAGATTTTCATTAAGATATGGATCATTTGATCATTATATTGGGCTTATATGAGCTATGGTTTCATTTTGAAGCAAATTCATCAAGTGGCAAAGGCCCAAGTTCATCAGAATATTTTCAGGTCATCTAAGGACCAATGCAAGTCAACTGAAAGTCAGCTGAAGGCTTTGAGTGTGGGAATTGAACTTCTTCATCCCATTCATGTTCAAACAAGGCTTATTCATCATGTCAAACATCTATATTGAAGAATTTGAAGCCAGTGCAAAAGTTTCCAAAAATGGAAAGTGACCTATAATTTCAAGTTTCCAAAAATGGCAAGTTTTTGGACCAAATTCAACTTGACTTTCCAACATCAAAGAAGCTTCAAATTAACTTTTGTCCAACATGAAAATTGAAGATCTTTCTCTCCCATTTCCAAAAAGTCCAAGATCATGAGCATCTGATGAATGGTTGAGGAGTTATGATCAAATGATTGCAATGTGTGCATGGAACTTCCAAGAGCCATAACTTTTGATCCAAAGCTCCAATTTGAGTGCCTCTTTTTGCATTATGCTCCTTATGACTCATATTTTTCAAATACATCATTGCATTGCATGAAATTATCTCACATGATCAAATGTCCATGCATGAACATTTTGGAGGGAAAGTTGGAAATTCAAATTTGGTGCATCATATGAACAAAATTCCAATTCCAACATGTGCATGAGATGATTTTAAGTGATTTTGAGCATGCACATGGTACTGTTCACGTTCATCCACCATGCATAGGGTGCATTTTACCATTTGTACACTACACCTTATATCTTGCTAATTTCCATTAACCTTGGCCTAATTACAATTTCAGAGTGATCAGGAGATAATATAAAGCCTTAATCATAACAGAATTTTCAGAATAACACATTCTAGATCTCAAATTTTTCTTTCCCTCCAAATTTTCTCCAAATTGAAACTTCAAAATTCTCCACATAGCATAGCAATTTTCTTGCATATTCTGGTTTATTGAGTGTGGTTGATGAAGGATCAAGCCTTGATTTGAAGAATTCGAGCCAAGATCAAGCACATCAAGCTCAAGAACACGAAGATGGAAGTTGAAATCTGATCAAGATCCAAGCCATTTCAAGCTTCAATTCGTGCCTAAAGCTTCAATATACAAGTGATAGAGGAGATCTGGACATTGCAAGGCCTTGAATCTACAGTTTCCATTGACTGCTCTTCAAGAAGGTTTGATTTCGAATCTCATGATTCTTCATTCTATTGCTATGTTTAGGTAGAGCTTTTCATGCTGATCACACTGATGCTTTTAGATTCTGATTTGGTGAAGTATTGCATGAGTTATGCTTAGTAGAAGTGTCGCATCCGCGAAAAAACAACCGGCGGGCTAAAACAAAACACAACACAGAGCCGCCACTGCACGTTATTTATCCCAAGATAGGGAAAGGAAACGCTCAGAGAAACCTGGAAAGGAAATGGTCTCGCGACCAAAGAGAAAGGGTAAGGGAGTCGGTTACGCAAGGGGAAGGTATTAGCACCCCTCACGTCCGTCGTACTCGACGAGATCCACGTTCTAAGAAAAGGATAGGTTGCTAAAACATCACACACACACACACACACCGAAGACAACGCAGGTGGGGTTAAGAGAAGGGAGCTCGATAGGACATCGCATCCTATGCCTACATATCTCGTCGGGAACGAGAATCAGAGCCACTGTAGTTCGGCTTACGCACGCCAAACAACACAAAACGCACAAACAGATGGCAAACATGGAGCCCGACAACCACTCGATGGAATTACGTCAGCATCCGAACCAAACAATACAAAATGGCAAACGTGGAGCCCGACTGCCAATCACTGGACTTACGTCGGCATCCGAACCAAACACACAATCAGATAACAAGTAAACACACACAAAAAAGAAAAAGGTTGCCCGGAGTGGTCTCGCACGACCACCTGCCTACATACCTCGTCTGGAACAAGGATCAGGGCGATGTAGTTCCCCCTCAAGGGAAAGAAAATCTAGCCAGAAACCAAGGGAAGACACACTACCAGGGAGCGGGACTCGAGCCTAGTGTTGTCATGCATCATTACCCTACGTTCAGGTTTCTACCTACTTGCGCAACTGCAAGCTAATCCTATCCAGGAAGCAAGCAAGCATACAAGCATTCAATCATCAAGCATTTCAAACAACCATGTCAAACAAATATTCACAAAGCACACACTATAACCAATCAAGTGGGCTCAAACAATGGGTTTGACTGCCGAAGTAAGTCATCTGTACATGGGTATTATTCGCTCTTAACCTTGCCATTACGAGGCTAAGGTGAAGCAGATGAAAAGGAGAGGTGAGGATGAGACCTCACAGCTCTTATCCCTGACCAGGGAGAGCTTCTGACAAAGGAGCGTGGGTCCAGAATGGAGGGACCCTTCTACGCTCAAAGACTCTGACTCGACTGTACAAAGTACAAGATCTTGGGTTTGTGTCCCAATGCATCAACACACAGCCGTGTGAGCAGAGGGACGACTCAACAGAATAGTGGGGGATAGATTGCATATCCCTTGGCTTCCACCAATTGCCTTAATCAAGGTCTTTACCTGCTTAGGCACAAAAAGTAAACAAGCACAAACATCGCCTCTTAAGGAGGACTTCAGACAGTTATTTGCCCGGCCAAGTAACAGACCGGGTCTCCAGACTACATGAAGAATAGAAGTCCTACCTCAAGTGGTTTAAAAACCAAGCAGCAGCAAGCAAGTTCTTAAAGAACTGTAAGCAACTAAACGTACCTGAAAACAATCAAGTATCATCAGTACTCAGACAAACAACAATAAACAGCAAATGTTAATCAGTCAGACTATACAGATTAATGCACACAAAGGCAAGCTATAAGCTCAAGCTCAAGCTTCACAACCTACAAAACAAAGTTATGTTAGTTCAAAACATTCAACAATCTCAATTTTATTGACTTGGTTCATTCTCCTTAAGCTCTTTGCATTTTATCCTGAAAAATCAAGCAAATGTGAGACACAAGACCACTAGGCCAAGCCTAGGGTCCAAAAGTGAGAAAAAATCCTAAACAGAAAGCAATCTACAACCAAAATCAAATTCACACAAATAGAAAGCCAATGCAATTGATCCCATACTCATATCATTCATCATATTCATTTCATGATCAAAACAAGTCAAACTAGGTCAAGCACAACACCAAATGACCAAACAGAATTATTTCAATCAAAAGCATACCAAACCAATTCCAATAATCCTCAAATAAATCACACCTAAACAGGGCATATTCAAGGTATAGCATGTCAATTTTCAGCTCAATTGGACAAAAGGAACTAGGTCAATGAAAATCAAGAAATCCAGACACAATTATCCAAGCCAAACCATAGCATCAACACATGCATTCACTTCAAAAATTCATAAGTCAATGAAAACAATTAAGAAATGAATGGGACCAAAACAGGGATGTCCTACAATGTGTCTATAACCAGCACACCAAATTTCACATTCATCCAATACCATATGAGGATTCCACATTAAATTTACAAACATGTGTCATGTGAACTTGCATAATGAGCCAACAGAGATGAAAAATATCAATCAAATTGAAAATGCCACATAAAAATCCAGAAAAATTCACATAGCATCTCAACATATCCATAAACATTCATACAAAATTTCAATTCATTTCAACAAGCATAGGCTAGGCAAATAATTTCATGAAGTTGCCCTAGTTAGGTGTGACACAAATTGTCACACCTAAGTTCAAAAAATCATATCTCACTCCACAGGTATCCAAAATTCACAAACTTTATATGTAAATCACCAGCAACATGTCTAGAATCACCACAAAAAATTTCAAGAATTTATTTTAAGGCATGAGAATTTCACATCAAAAATGGCCAAATGTGCACAAATATACCACAAGTCAAACAACCCTAGGTCAAACCAATTTTTCACCAAGCACAATTTCTAAAATTATGTCCATAAAATTCTACAGGGAATTTGGAAACTACCAAAAAAAACCTCATATTTTTCTGATCATTAAAATATTTTTTATGAATTTTTTAATGTTTGTGTGATTTTTAATAATTATTTGAATTATTATTAATTAATTAA
Organism: Lathyrus oleraceus; assembly: GCF_024323335.1. Lineage (NCBI taxonomy): Eukaryota > Viridiplantae > Streptophyta > Magnoliopsida > Fabales > Fabaceae > Lathyrus > Lathyrus oleraceus. Next base: position 283,212,312 of record NC_066581.1, read on the forward strand.
GTTTTTTAATGGCAGTTTTGTAAATAACTCTATCCTGGCGCGGTAAACAGCGAGTTTGAAAAAACAAATGAAGAAACGGATCAAACGACCTTGCGTGCCCAGAATTCATCGTCTCCTTCCTAGAAATTCAAGAACATGAAGAACAACAAACCTCCACCAAAATCCACAAACGAATAGTCATTGGAACGGTCTAATCACGTGGAGTACGAATATCACCATGATTTATCCTAATTGTCCCTAAATTTCACGAATCGAACAACTTAGGGTTTCACATCCTAACTTTGAATCAACATAACTCGAGTTTTGTTTCACTATTTTACAAACCAATTGCACCACTGGATTCTATGTTAATCACTCTTCACAACGCATATAATCATTAAGGCAATGGTGAGATTCGATTTTCAAGTACCTGGAAATGGCAGTGATGAATCGTGTGATGTTTGCGCTTCTAATTCCAAAACAGATGAAGGATGATGATATGTGAGGTGCCTGGAGTGCTCAGATTCGATTGCAATTGCTTCTAGTGCACGAATTCCTCAATTCACCATTGATGCATCATATAGGACAGTTGCATTTGGTGATGAATTTGATGATGATCTCCACAAACAGTCCAAGAAGAAGTTGAATAGAGATGGCAACAAAAGGAATTTTCGAGTTTGATGAAGAATTGGAAGAGATTGATGAAATTTTCCTCTTATGTGTTCTTGAAGAATTTTCAGAAATTGGAGGGAAAAGATTGTGATTTTTTGGGAATTGTGATTTCTGTTAGAGTTTGTTATGATTAGGAATATATATCTCAGCTTAATCCACACTTAATCACTCTAATTAACCAAATGGAATGTGTTTAACAAAAATGTCATTTTCACACCAAGGGCAAAATAGTACTTTCATATGCCAGCCAATGACAGCTCATTGACAGCTCACACACTCTCAAAATGACATGTGTGAGCTGTTGCAACTTGTCTCATGTTGATTGGATGTGTATTTTAGAATTTCACTATGTGATGGCACTTTGTTCATTTTTCAAGTTCATTTCAAAAGTGAAATCTCAAACCATGAGGCCTTGGCATGTTATGATGATTCCAACCATTTTCAAATGTCATTTGTGAGGTGTTGCAAAAATCCCCATTCAAAAATTCCCATTATTTCTCAAGTTGGACAATTTTGCCCCTGGATCTTTAACTGTACACTTGAAATTTGACTTTTTGCATTGACCTTTTTTGATGAAATCCAATTATGCACCATGAAAGTACATGTCAAATGGAGTTTGTGCATAAAAAGATCACTCAATTTGGACACTCCATGTGGAAGTTATGCTCCTCTGATTATGGGTCATTTTTGAAATTGAATGGACCATAACTTGCCAACCATACATGGGATTTTCAAGTTCTTGGACTTTTTGGAAAGGTGAGACCAAGATCTACAACTTTCATGTTGAACAAATTTTCATTTGAAGCTTCCTTGGACATGTAATTTTGAGGTCAAAAACTTTCCATTTTTGGAAACTTCCATTACAAGTCACTTTCTATTTTTGGCAATTTTTGTCCTGACTTTATTTTCTTCATTCTTGAGCTTTGAAATGTCAAATAACACTTGTTCCAACATGAATGAAGTGTATCCAACTCATCTCCACCTCCAAATCCATTAGATCATGCACAGTTGACCACAGTTGACTTTTCAACTGATAGATGAATTTGGCAATGCATAGATCAATCTGAGCTCCAATCTCCTGATGAAATGGCTCAAGGGTGAAACCCTAGCCTCAATAATCTCAATAAAACCATGGGATGATCCCCACATACATCATAGACCCCATCTCCTGATCATGCCCTGATTGGCCCAATGCAACTGATTAGGGTTGACCAATGGTCAAAACCCTAATCTCAAGGAATAAGCTTCAACACTTGATGAAATCAAACCATGATGATGATGATGTATCACTTCAATCAAGATGAAGACCAATATCTTTTGAGAATCATAAAACCCTAATTTGAACTTGCACATCCTCAGATGATCAATAACCAGTCCAATGAAACCCTAGCTTACACTTTGACTCCCTCATCTTCTGATCAAGACTTGGGAGAATGGTTTGCACAATGTAACCACATGATATGCAATATGCAATGCCTAATGACCTAAAAATGATATGCAATATGTTATACTAGTCCCAAGAGAGGAGGGCAAATGTTGAGGTGTTACAAGAAGTTTTGTAGATCAAAATGTTTCTCTTTGATTTGCATTGGTTAGGAAGAATTATTGTGAATTGAGCCTGGATTTGGATTGTGCATTGAATAAGCTTTCGATTGGTATAGTTTTTACGCGTTTCTGGAAAAAAAATTTGATGAGGTACTGTAGCGCCACCGTCTCCACGAAGAAGACAGTGGAAACCACCGCTAACCACCGGCCTAGGGTTTTTTCTGGTTCAGCGCTTCAATTTTACTGTGCAAGCGCCTTTCACTTTCGCTTCCTCTGTTCGAGTCCATGCGCTAGCAATTATTTTTCACATGCTTCCTTCACTAATCCAAAACGATGGCGTTTTGATGGACGCGCTATGACCTAAGGCTCGCCTGTTCGATCCTTGCTTATGATGTGGTTATTCTGGATTATTTCATTTATTTTCCAGCGCTTGTTTTGACTTCATGTCCTGTGTTCGAATCAGACTCCATGCATTTTCCAATTTCAATTCAATTAACATTTTAACATGTGTTTCACATTTTAATTCATATATTTTCTTCCAATTCAAAAAAATCATAAAAATAGGAAATTAATCCAAATTGCTTCCAATTTTTTTTCACTTGTTGGTATTGATGTCCTTTATTTTTAGATGTCATTTGTGTGATTTGAATGGTTCTGGATTTTTGATTGTGAACTGATGTTTGAACATGTATGCAAATGTACCATGCTTCATTCAATCTTTTGTGGAATGCTCAATAATTGTCCAATTGCCATGAAATTTAATATGCTGATTCCCAACATGTTGCATGATTTGTGAGATTTGGTTTGGCATTTTTAGCATTTTCCATTTCTGTTTTAGACACATAAACTTTGGGTGTGACAATGTGTGTCACACATTTTGATGTTGATCTTGTTCATTTTCATTGCCATGTCAATTGAGCTTTTCTGATTCCAATTTTTTGCATGATGCTTGTGTCTAACATGTTGTATGCACATAAAAATTTTCATGATTGTTTGATTCATTTCTGTTTTAATATGGAATTTTCATGCTTGATGTCCAATTGTGTGCATTGTAATTGCCATTGTCATATCTTGCTCTTGTGATGACCTTGCTTTATGCTTTAGACTTGGTCCTTTTTAGGACATGTTCTCATGTGATTAAATATGCTTCATGTTGAATATCCACTTCTGTTTTGACTTTTTGCTTTGCCTTTGACCCTAGTCTTTGCACTAGTGGTTTGTACTCACCTTTTGAGCTTTGCATTTCAGGTTCAAGCAATTAGTCCTAATGGATGACGTGATCTCCTTGCTTGAGATGCAATTCACTTTGTTTAACTAACCTTTGTTGTGTTATAGGTCCTTTGGTGGTGGACTCACTTGAGTGATTGCCTTTTAGGACTTGCTTTGTTGTGCATATTGGAAACCACTGTTGTTGTCTGTTGGTTGTTTGTCTGAACACTATACTGATTGTTTGGTTTTTCACATAGGTACATTAGTCGCTTTAAGCTCATTACTTGAGCTTTGCTTTGCTTGTGGTTGGTATACCACTTAGGTAACCTCTCTAACTCCATGTAGTCTGGAAGCCCTGTCGTTTCTTTTGGCAGGCATTTGGCTGAAGTCCTCCTTAAGAGGCAATGTCTTTGATTGTTTAATTTTGTGCTAAAGACCTCATTGTCGAGGCATGTGACTTAAGTCCTCCTAAGTGAAGAGGCAATTGGCAGATAGAAGGGATTTGCAATCAATCCCCTGCTATTCAGTTGAGTCTTTCATTATGCTCGCACTACGTGCTGATGCATTTGAATAAACACCCAAGATCTTGTATAGAGTCAGTCATGTGGAATAGAGTTCCTCATTCTGGACTCACACACCTTCTTTGATTCAAGCTCACCCAGGCCAGGGTTGAGAGCTATGAGGTCTAATCCTCATCTCCCATTTCATCTGCTCACCCTGACGGTCAATGTTAGTGGTTAAGAGCCTTATCACCCATAACAATATTGGCTTGTTTGTCAAGGTTGATATGACCCCTTGACTAAAGCCCAACTTTGTTTGAGCCTCTTGATTGTGTATAGAGTGTGCTAATTGATTGATGTGTTTGCTTGTGTTGCTTTTGCATATTGTTTGCATATTGCTTTTGCATTTGTTATTTGCTTTAATTGAGGAGTCAGATGTAAGACCATTGAGTGGCTATCTGTTTCCTGTTCCTTTTGGGGAGCTAGATATAAGACCATTGATTGGCACTCCATTTCCTGTTTTGTTTCTTTTGTGGAGTCAGATGTAAGACCATTGATTGGCTATCTGTTTCCCATTTGTTTTGTGGAGTTAGATGTAAGACCATTGATTGGCTATCTGTTTCCCATTTGTTTTGGAGTTGGATATAAGACCATTGATTGGCACTCCATTTCCAGTTTTGTTGCTCTCTTATGAGACCATTGCTTATTTGCTTTTGCTTACTGCTTTTTGTTGCCTATTCCAAAGGAACCACTTGGATCATCTACATATGATCTCAAGAAAGGAACTCCTAATGAAGTTTTGTTCCTCATCCTCCCACCTTTTTGCTTAACCTTTACCCATGTTTTCATCCTTAACCCAAAAAACCAGAAAACTTTTGTGCAAACATTTTCACTTGTTTTCAAAACTAGAAACCTAGGCCTTAGGCCTTTGATTTTTTCAAACTTCATTTTTCATAACACTACTTCTGAATTGAACTTTAAATCAACTTTGACTTGTTTGTGAATACTTCTAATTGGTTAATTTCACTCACTCAATTGCTTTTGTGGCCTTGTCCACTTCTTAATCAAGTTTTCACACATTAGCCGTAGATCTGAATTATCTTAGTAGTTGATGTGAATCTCACCTTTTGTCCTTAGTGATTGAATGGTAAGACTTTCATGCTTATTATAGGGCATAATCCCTCACTAGCATGTCGAAGCTGTTCTCACATGGTGGACTTGTGGTTGTATAGGTCGAGTGTTCTCCCTTTGATAATGAAAGACCTTAAGGCTTTTGTTTAAAATCAATCCACTCACTTTTTGGAAATCTTTTAGCCGAACTACGGCGTTTTGATCCTTATCTTTCATGAAAAGGTACGTAGGCAATGGGTTCATCCATCCAAACACAAAAATAATAAACTTGTACATTCTTTTCTCACCTCTTCCTTCATGTTTGCACAATAAATATTTCGTAAACAATAACTTTTTGCAACAAGTTGTGAAAAGGCTTCCCTAGGAGTACCTAGGATGTTGTGGGTGCCTAACACCTTCCCACAACATAATTACCCCCTTACCCAGATCTCTGACCTTTTATTAGTTTTCTTTGCAAAACTTCTTGGGCTTTTGTTCGCTTTCTAGCCATTCCTTTGGATAAATAGAAGTGCGGTGGCGACTCTAACCTTGTATGATTTACCTTGGATCTAGTTAATATTTCCAATGGTGACGATTACACCGCTACAGAAAAGTGGCGACTCTGCTGGGGAAATGAACATCCCTAGTGGGTTTGCCAACTTTTCACACTTTGTTGTATTATATTGTCTATTGTTTATGACATATTTTTGTGCAATTTGGGATTACTGTATTGTTTGTAATGATTGAATTGCTTGATATATCAATTGCTTGCATGCTTTGGTGATCTCTGTGAGATGAGTTCTATACCCGAACTCGAGTGCACCTTATGTTAGGAGAATGGCATAGTCTCGTCGACTTGTGTGGAGTTATTCCTTAGCAAGTTGACTTGCGAGTCCATTCACTTGGTGGAGGTCATGTTGGATTAATAATGTCACACAAGTCATTTGTGGTTAGGCATTATTCTTTCAATATGTGCCTTAGAAGCCAAGGACCTTAGTTTACCAAGCCCATCTTGGCCTATTTTTAGGACGTAGTGCGGAGGTCGTTCAGATGTAATATCTGATGCGATTGTTACGCGATACTACACTCATAAGAGTCTCTCTTGAGAATATTTTTGGAATACGAGTATTCGTTCCTCCGATAATATTCGAAAGATGGGATGATGACTATGGGAATCTCTGGTAGAACATGCTTGGCAGGTTTAAACCCTAGTACACTCCCTTTGGGTGGTTCTTAACTGAGACTCCATGCTCGTGACTCACAACAAACCCTTGATTCATGGTTGATCCGTTCAGACACCCTTAATATCAATGGAACCTGGGTGTCGATAAGGTGTAAACCATAATCCACCAAAACGGATGATTGATATTAAGGAGGTTTGAACCGTTCATGTATCGTTAATATCAATGGAACTTGGGTGTCGATAAGGTGAAAACCATAATCCACCAAAATGGATGATTGATATTAAGGATAATATGAGCCATCCCATGACCTTTGTCTGGTGTGCTTTACTTGATCCTTGAGTGTGATTGTTGCATTCATGCATTCATGCATTCATCTGCATCCATATCATCAGATAAAAAGAAAATTTTCAAGGAACTTAAGGGGTTTATTTGCAAAAATTTTAGATATGGAAAGACAAAAAAGGCATACAAAGAAGTACAACTTCAGACAACCCTATCTGAAAGAGTTAAGGAATCTGACATCTTATGTATTAGATCCCTTGGGTTTCAAAGCTCGTTTTGGGAAGCTTCTGCTCTTCTGACTACTCAGGTTGACGAAGGGTTGATGGGTACTTTGGTGCAGTTCTATGATCCTCTGTATCACTGCTTCTCTTTTCCCGACTTTCAGCTATTGCCTACCCTTGAGGAGTATGCTCATCTTGTGGGTATTCCTATTCTGGACCAGTTGCCGTTCAGTGGCTTGGAGAGTATTCCTACTTCTCAAGAGATAGCTGACATGTTGCACATAGATGAATCCTTGGTTAAAGCTCATATGACTACCAAATGTGGAATTCAAGGTCTCCCTTCTGAGTTCCTCATCGCTCAAGCTACCGTTTATGGGAATGCCATGAGTGAGGATGCCTTTGAAGCCATATTTGTGCTTCTCATCTATGGATTGGTATTGTTCCCCAACATCGACAAATTTGTGGATGTGAACGCTATTAGGATCTTCTCTGTTCTTAATCCCGTTCCGACTCTGTTGGGTGATACTTATTTCTCTTTGCATCTGAGGAATGCAAAGGGTGGTGGCGCTATTGTGTGCTGTTTTCCTCTGTTGTATAAGTGGTTTATTTCTCACTTACCGCAGACGGTCTCTTTCAAGGAGAACAAGGGATGTCTACGGTGGTCTACGAGACTTATGTCTCTCACTAATGACGATATCTCTTGGTATGATCGCGTATATGACACTGTGCAGATCATTGACTCTTGTGGTGAATTCTCCAATGTGCCTCTTCTTGGTACATGTGGTGGGATTAGCTACAACCCCGTGTTAGCACGTCGTCAGCTTGGGTTCCCCCTAAAGGATAAACCTAATAACATTCTGTTAGAAGGTGTGTTCTTTCAGGAGGGTAAAGATCCCCAAGGCCTGAAAGCCAGAATGGTCCGCGCGTGGCGCAAGATTCACAAGAAGGGTAGAAGTGAGTTGGGTCCGAAGAACTGCATAGCTTTGGAGCCGTATACTACTTGGGTGAAGAAAAGAGCATCTGAGTATCTCATGCCTTATGATTATCCGAGACCTACACCTTTGGTTGGGACTGGGCCTTCAACCCTCCCTAACCAGGGCGTGGAGGAGTTGAGAGACGAAGACCTTTCACGTGCCTGGATCCGTGAAAGAGAAGAGTTGCTTCAACAGCTTAAGAAGAAGGATGCTCTGATCGAGTTCCTCGAGCATCAGGTCATTGACGATCCTGATGATGCATGGACTTCTCTACTTCCTCAGTCTTCTAAGTTCTGGAAAAGGAGGTATGACAGACTAGCCAAAGAGAAGGAGGATATGGAAGCAGCATATGAGAGAGAGGTTAAGAGGCTTCGTGCAGCTTATCTTCCGGCATCCCGAGCTTCTAGGGATCCATAGGATGTTTATTTTCCTTTTCTCTTGTAACATGATTGACAATTCTGTACTTCCTTTTCTCAAATATATTTGATGAGATATTTTCCATATGCGATCAAATGCTTAATATTCAAAAATTTGCAAATAATACCCTAAAAGTTCCTTCGAAAATAAAAACAAATCATGTGCACGAGCATTGCATGCATCATATGCATAAGCAGGTTTTATTCCGGTCTCCTGTCTTGTGGTCTAACTCTGTGCTCTTCATTTATTTTGAAGACAAACTGACTCACCGGTACTACACCAGAGCCAACTCTTCTAGATTGATGGATCACCTAGAGCAAGAGAACCGCGAGCTCAAAGAGGAAGTCTCCAAACTGAGTGCTTTGATGGAGTCTTTCCTGGCTGCTCAGAATCAGTCGTCTCCAACACCTGCAACTCCTCCCCAGAGGACAGTCATTTCTGAGATTGTCTCCTCTACAGTGCCCGCTTCCAGCGCCCACTTTGTGCCAACAGCCATGCCGTCCGGGTTTCCGTTGGGGATGCCTCCCGGCTTTATGCCTGACATTCCTGCTCCGACTTTCGCTTCTACGTCGGCATCTAGCCCGGTCCTTGCTATGCCTCCACCTGTCGTGCATACCGTTCCCAGGGTAGACGACACCATCTATCATTCTGAGCCGTCAGAGGGCCCAGATGTTCATGAGAAGATGGACGCGATGAATGACCAATTTCTTGAACTCCGCAAGGAATTGAAGACCCTTCAAGGAAAGGATTTGTTCGGCAAGTCTGCTGCCGAGTTGTGTTTGGTTCCCGGTGTGAAAATTCCTGTCAAATTCAAGGTCCCAGACTTTGAGAAATACAAGGGGAACACCTGCCCTCTCAGCCACCTGGTCATGTATGCCAGGAAAATGTCTACTCAAACGGATAATGATCAGCTGCTCATTCATTATTTCCAGGACAGTCTGTCCGGTGTTGCACTGCGATGGTATATGAGTTTGGACAGTGCAAACATCCGTTCCTTCAACGATCTTGGCGAAGCCTTCGTCAAACAATATAAATACAACGTGGATATGGCTCCCGATCGGGATCAGCTCAGGGCCATGTCCCAGAAGGACAAAGAGACATTCAAAGAGTACGCCCAGAGGTGACGAGAGTTGGCAGCTCAGATTGTGCCTCCGCTGGAAGAGAAGGAAATGACCAAGATCTTTCTGAAGACCTTGAGTTCATTTTATTACGAGCGGATGATTGCTAGTGCTCCTTCGGACTTCACTGAAATGGTGAACATGGGGATGCGACTAGAGGAAGGAGTCCGTGAAGGACGTCTGACCAAAGATGAAGGCTCTTCTAGCAAGCGATATGGGGCGTTTGCGAAGAAGAAAGATGGAGAGGCACATGCTGTGCAATCCCATATCAAACCCAGAAGACCCTCCGTGAGGAGGAAGTCTGTGCGTTCAGCCAGCAACCAGCACCAGGTGGCTCACATAGCACCTGTCTTCATAGACAACCAGCAATATCATCATCAGCACAACAATAATCAACAACCACATCAACAGTATCAACAACAGCATCGTCCTCAACAGCAGGCTTACCAGCCTCGCAACAGTAATCCAGCTAGTACGAGTTATGAGAGGAAGAAGATCACTTTCGATCTGATTCCGGTGTCATACGTAGAGCTGTATCCCTCTTTGATAGAGAGGAAACTGATTACTCCGAGAGACCCGCCAGCTATACCTGTTAACCCGTAGTGGTGGTATAAGCCTGATTTGCATTGTGTCTATCATTCGGGTGCTCCGGGCCACGATGTAGAGAACTGCTTTCAGCTGAAGACTAAGGTTCAAGACCTTATGAGATACGGTATTCTGAGCTTTGAGGACGCATGTCCCAATGTTAAAAAGAACCCATTGCCCGAGCATGGGAAGTCAGTTAACATGGTCCAGGGCTGCCCTGGCAAATACAAGGTCAAATATGTTAGCCATATTCGACAGTCTCTTGTTGAGTTGCACCGTCTGCTGTGTGATTACAGTCATCTGGAGCACGACCATGACAAATGCCGTATCTGCTCTATCAATCGTTTGGGTTGTCGCCAAGTGCGGAAAGATCTGCAAGAATTGCTGGACGATGGGACCATCGAGATCCTTCAAAACAGAAATGTTGATGAAGATGAACCAGAGGTTAATGTGATTTCTCCTGTGTTCAGGATCCCTGAGCCTGTTGTCATTCGATATGATGGTAGCAAGCAGAAGGTTTCTCCTGCTCTGGTTATCAAACCTGCCGGCCCTGTGCCGTATTCTTCTGACAAAGCAATTCCATTCTGCTATAATGTTGTTGCTGTGGAAGATGGGAAAGAAGTGCCCTTGCCTTCTCCATCTGTTGTGAATATAGCTGATGTGAGCGGATTGACCCGTAGTGGTCGCGTGTTTTCAGCACCTCCGAAGCCTCAGGCTAAGGCTGACTTTGTTGAGCGTCCGGTTGGGAATGCGGTTAATTCTCCGAACCCAGCACCTGTTGTTAAACCCTCCTCTGTACAAAAGACTCCTACTTCTTCTGTTGGCCCTAATGGCATTGCGAAATAAGACTGTGATGAGATGCTGAAGCTCATCAAGAAGAGTGAGTACAACGTTGTAGATCAGCTTCTACAAACGCCGTCCAAAATCTCCGTGTTATCTTTGCTTCTGAATTTAGAACCCCATAGGGAGGCTCTGCAGAAAGTTTTGGACTTGGCTTATGTTGATCATGATGTCACTATAGAACAGTTCAACAACATTGTTGCAAACATTACTGCTTGTAACACTTTGAGTTTCTGTGACTCTGATCTCCCTGAGGAGGGAAGAGACCACAACATGGCTTTACATATATCCATGAATTGCAAGAACGACGCCATGTCCAACGTGCTGGTGGACACTGGGTCATCTTTGAATGTATTGCCGAAATCCACTCTCTCCAAATTGTCATATCAAGGGCCTCCCATGAGGCAAAGTGGAGTCGTTGTGAAAGCTTTTGATGGGTCGCGTAAGACTGTGATTGGGGAAGTTGATCTCCCAATCAAGATTGGACCAAGTGATTTCCAAGTCACCTTTCAGGTTATGGATATCCACCCATCTTATAGCTGTCTCTTAGGCAGACCATGGATTCACGAGGCTGGCGCCGTGACTTCCACCCTACACCAGAAGCTGAAATTTGTTAAGAACAAGAAATTGGTTGTGGTAGGGGGAGAAAAGGCTCTCCTGGTTAGCCACTTGTCTTCTTTCTCATACATTGATGCTGATGATGAAGTTGGAACTCCTTTCCAAGCTTTATCTATAGCTGAGCCGGTTGAGAAGAGAACTCCTTCATTTGCTTCCTATCGTGATGCGAAATTGGCCATTGAATGTGGTGCAATTGCTGGTTTAGGAAAAATGATCGAGCTTGAAGACAATAAGTCCCGGGATGGCATTGGCTATTCTTCTGGGGTCTTCAACGACAAAGGGCTGTTCAAGAGTGGAGGTTTCATCCACACCGGTCAAGATGAGGAAGCTGCTGCTATCTTGGAAGAAGATGCAGAGGACTCTGACAACTTTGTCATCCCTGGTGGGATCTGCCACAATTGGGTCGCTGTGGATGTTCCTACGGTCATTCATAAGTCAGCGTAATATGTTTGCTTTGTTTGAAAACCCTTCTCCCATGCCAAAAGGAGAAGTGATGACATTGTTGGCAACATTTATACAATGATATTTCATTCAATAAATGCATGTTAAACGTTTGTTTTTCCAAATTGTTTTCCCTTTTCGCTTTTTGCATGAAATTGGTGATCACAAAAAACCTTAAAAACAAGAATAAAAGCAATCTTTTCATCTTCATAATGGTTGCCTTGTATGGTTTCTAAAAAGCTTTTCATATTCAAAATCATTATGCAGGTTGATTCTAAAACCCATTGAACATAATGATCCAACGCCATCTCCCAATTTTGAGTTCCCTGTATTCGAAGCAGAGGAAGATGATGTTGAAGGGATTCCTGACGAGATTTCCCGACTTCTTGAGCATGAAAAGAAGATCATTCAACTATATCTCGAGAATCAGCAAAACAGTCAAACTGGGGCAGTAAAAAAAAGAGGGGTGAAAAACAAAATCAAAATCAAAATCAAAATCAAGATCAAAAGGAAAAATCAAAAGAAAAAGAAAAAAGAAAGAAAGAAAAAATAGCACCCTCAAACCCCAAGTTGACTGATGCTGAATGGATCTAGAGTCGTTACGACCAGTTGAATCCGATTGAAGAGAAGCGATTGACTGCCATGTGCCATGGTCAGTTATATCAGCAGAGAATGAAGAAAGCATTCGATAAGAAGGTCAAGCCTCGTATGTTCCGATAAGGTGACCTGGTGCTCAAGAAAGTCTTGTCTTTCGCGCCCGATTCCAGGGGCAAGTGGGCTCTAAACTATGAAGGTCCATATGTTGTCAAGAGAGCCTTTTCAGGCGGTACTTTGATGCTTACAACAATGGATGGGGAGGATTTCACTCGTCCTGTGAATTCAGATGCAGTCAAGAAATACTTTGCCTAAAAAAAACAGAATAGCTCGCTAAGTTGAAAACCCGAAAGGGCGGCTTAGGCAAAAATGAGCGTCTCGGTGGATTGAAAACCCGAAAGGGCGATCCAGGCAAAAATTAGAGACATGAAAAAACAAGTAGGTGCATCCCGCTAGATTGAGTACCTTACCCTGGGGAAATCTAGGCAAAATTTAGGGATTTGGCAAGTAACTGCATCCTGACAAGACTGTGTTCTACATCTGTCATCTGCCAGAAATTCTCGATTCGTCGTCAATTGAAGCTTCGAATACATCGAATTCGGAATTGGTGGAGAAATGGTCATTATGTTCAATGTAGCCCTTTCCAATATATATCACCAATTTCAAACTTGTACAGATCTATGGAGTCTTGCCATTTGCAGACTACCATTCCATCAAATAAATTTGAGCTTTTAGCCAATTATTTGCACTCTTATTTGTTTCTACTCAACAAATGTTTTGCATGTTTTAATTGATAAAATATCATTGTTTTCAAAATAAACAAATCTTTCACAAATTATTCTTAAACAAAGTGAACATTCACGATGATCAAAGATACTTAGGAGATCTGTAGTGCTCTCCCAAGGGTGGTTTGATTCCCAACAGGGTAAGACATTTGTTCATATCTCGAGATAACTGTATCTTTTTCCTGTAGAACCTTTTATGGTTTCTCCTCAGCGAGGTTGCTCAGTGCTGTGTTGGTTGAAGTTGTTCAGCTTCATTTCCCCGACAGTACATCATTCTTCCTCCAAGGCTCTATTAGCCCTATTGTGGTTTTCATCCCCAGTAGAGTGCTGCTTGAACACTTTTGTGGGTCAGTCCCGAGCAGAGTGTTTGTTGAAGACTTCAACTTTCCTCTCCAGCATTATTCTCTCCCCGACATTGGGTGCTTTTCTTTGGAAAATTCGGCATTTAGTGGGTTGACATCCCAGTACTTCGTCATTTCCTCGGATAGATCCCTAGCGAAGTTGTTCGCATGATGAACTTCATCTATGCTATCTATCCCCATCAGAGATCTAGTTGCTTCCTGGCATCTCAGATCCCTAGCGTGAGTTGCTGTTGTGGCGTTTCTGCCTGTGCATTGAACTCTTTTTCTCCGGTTGTGACTGACGATCCCTCCGGAAACCTCTTGTGGTCTTTCTCCCCTACAGAGATTTGGTGATTTCCTGATACTTCTGATCCCCAGTAGAGTTGCTTGTATGGCAGGATCTACTTGTGTGATCTTTTCTCCCTCAGATGGGTCTTCCCCAGTGAAGTTGTTTGGAGTGGTTTTCTTGGCAGTTCTTGCCTGTGCAGCGAGCTCTCTTTCCCAGTTGAGACTGATGATCCATCCTCGCAGATGATTTTGTTGTCTTTGATCCCTGCAGATTGGATGTTCTCCGGCGATCCTGGCTTTCCCTTTTGAGGGGTAGTACCGGGTGGTTGATTCCTGGAACTTGTTTGTGTTAGAACTGTCTGTTTTATCAGCATTCATCATACATAAACCATGCATATACACGCATAATCATATCATTCAGATATTCATTTTGCATCTTTTGCCATATATCTTTTGATTATTGTCTCCTGCTGTAGCACCTCAAATTTGCACCTCCCATTTGTGTATACATTTCATTTTTAGGTCATTAACATTGCATTCATATTGCATAGTCCATTGCATCTCATCAGACAAGACTGGTCAGGAGATTCAACTGTGCAAGGCAACAAGAGCATTTTGCATGAGACCAAAGCCCTAGCGTGGTTCCATTGAGCTTACATGACCCAAGGATCATTTGGAAGCAATTTGGCCAAGTGTTGAAGGCTTAGAACTCATCAGTGCATGTGCAAATCATCTGAGGCCCATAGAAGTCAACAGAAGTCAACTACAAAGTCAACTGTGGATTTGGAGGTGGGAAGTGGTTAGAGATGCTTCATTCATGTTCAAACAAGTCTCATTTGGCATTTCAAACATCAAAATTGAAGAATTTGAAGTCAGGTCAAGACTTTCCCAAAATAGCAGGTGACCTGTAATTTGAACTTTCCAAAAATGGAAAGGTTTTAGACCAACTTCAACTCAAGATTACATCATCAAGAAAGCTTCATTTGAAATTTTGTCCAACATGAAAGTTGAAGATCTTTCTCTCCCATTTCCAAAAAGTCCAAGATCATGAATTTCTAATGTGTGGTTGAGGAGATATGGTCCAATCATGGCAAAGTGTGTTTTAAAATTCAAATGGGCATAACTTTTTAACCAAAGCTCTAAAATGAGTGGTTCTTTTTGCATTTTGTTCATCATAACATGCACTTTCCAAATGTACCATTACATGACATGAATTTCATTTTCATGGTCTTTGGCTTATTCATGAAGATTTGTGAAGAAAATTTCATAAAACCATTTTGGATGATTATGTGCATACAAAACCATTTCCAAAGCTTGCATGGAGTAATTTTAAGTGATTTTGGGCCTCATGGTGGCACTGTTCACGTGGCTTTCCTTGCATGGGGGTGAAAATACCAATTAGTGCAAACACTTCATAACTTGTTAATCTTGATTAGCTTTGGTTAAAACAAGTTTTCAGTATCATTAGCATGAGGTATATAAGGATAATCCCAACTGTTTTCAGCATTAGCATTGATTTTCAGATCTAGATTCAAGAATCACAAAATTTCTTCTCTCAATTTTTTTTGCAAATTCTTCACACAAGAGCCATTCCTATTGATTGATTCGTGCTCATGAGGTGTTTTTGAGGAGATTTGGACGTGGAATCAAAGCAAATCGTGGCATATTGAACCAGATTCAAAGCTTGAAGCATCCATGGAGATTACAAATTAAGCTGGATTCACGTGCATTTGAGCTTCAAATTCATCATCAATTACTTCAATAAGCTTTGTAGAGAAGATTGGAGGCATTGCTAAGCTTTGTAGAGCACGATTCCACTGGCTGTTCTTCAAGAAGGTTATGATTCGACCTCTTTAATTCTCAAAATCTTTATGCTATTTGTATAGATCGTTGTTTGGTGATCATTTTGGTATAAAGTTTGATTGAAATGGTGCAATGTACGCAAAGTTATGCTCAATGGAAAGTTTGATGCACTTTTTTCTTTTCTTCGATCCGAGTATGTGTTGATGTTTTTGCATGATTTGTTTATGAATCTTTGATGTACATGGAAGGATGAATCGTTTGGTATAATTTTGGTTGATTTCTGGAACATTTTTGATTTTCTGGAAAATGCGCTTGAAGATCATCATGATCTTCATCTTCAACATATGAAGATCTTCATGTTTTCAGTTTTTGCTACGAAATATGCATGGCCTGCTGCGAATTAGCTACGAGTTTTTGAGTTAGCTACGAAAATTCTGGAAACGCGTTGGGTTTAGGGTTTAAGACCAAAACGTCACTGTTTTGGTGAGGCGCGCCAAGTTCAAATTCGTGCCAGGTTCGATCCTGGCCGAGTGTGGTTTTTCAAAATGCCATGCCATTTTTCATCTTTCCCTCCCATTTTCATGCCTTGGCTCACTTTTGATTTTCAAATTCTTTCCAAACTTCCAAAAATCATTATAAATAGAAAAATGCATCAATTTCACTCCAATTTTTTGCACAATGTTCCTTATCCTGTCTACTTTTTTATGAGCATAAAATTGCAAGTTGTGCTTGGCTGGAAAAATCGATTTGTGCTAGGATGTTTGAATACATATGCATGTGTGATATTGCCTTGCTCCTTTCATCATAAAATGCTCAAAAATGATCCAATGAACCTGAAATTTTGTGTGTAGCTTCTTGACACATTGAGGAACATTTTGGCTTTAGTTTGATATTTTTCCCATGATCCAATTCTGTTTTATGATTGTGCTAACTTGGTGTGACAATTTGTGTCACACATTTGGTTGCTTGACTTGTACAATTGATTGCCATGCCAAATGATGTCCAATGCTCCTAATTTTTTGTGTGATGGATGTTATGGATGTCTAGATTGCTCATGATTTTTTCCAGATTTTTTGGAATCATTTCTGTTTTGATTGAGATTTTTCATTCATGTTGACCATTTGGATGCTTTGAAATCACCTTTGACTTCACTTGATCATGAAATGCATTTGGTTAATGATTTTGATATGAGCCTTTTTAGGATATGTCAATATGTGTTTGAAGTTGCTTCATGTCAAGTTTGAAGTTCTGTTTTGACTTTTTGACCCTAGGC
Organism: Lathyrus oleraceus; assembly: GCF_024323335.1. Classification (NCBI taxonomy): domain Eukaryota; kingdom Viridiplantae; phylum Streptophyta; class Magnoliopsida; order Fabales; family Fabaceae; genus Lathyrus; species Lathyrus oleraceus. Next base: position 283,229,091 of record NC_066581.1, read on the forward strand.
TTTGACCTAGTGGTTTGGACTTATCATTTGAGTTGTGATTTCAGGTTCAGATGCACATTGCCATGATTGGAGTGACTCATTCATTTAAGCCTGATTATTGGTTGATGTTGGCTAACATTGTGTTGTTTTGTAGGCTTTGAGAACAAATTCACTTGTGCTTGTGCCTTGCTCATTGTTGCCTGATGCTTTGTCTGTCTGTGTGATAACTGTTGTTGGTTTGTCTGTACAGTTGAACTGATTGGTTTAGATGTTTCTACAGGTACCTAAGCTGCTTTGAGTTCATTTTTAACTTTGCTTTGCTAGCTTGTGGTTTGCTTACCACTGAGGTATAATCTCCTGATCTTCATGTAGTCTGGAAGACCTACTGTTATTGGTAGGCACCTGTCTGAAGTCCTCCTTAAGAGGCAATGCTTGTGATTGTTTACTGTTGTGCCCTGTACATTCAAAGACCTCTTAAGAGGCAATTGGCAGATACAAGGGATGTGCAATCCATCCCCTGCTATTCAGTTGTGTCATTCATCCTGCTCACACCATTATGTTGATGCACTTTGAATATGAACCCAAGATCCTGTTGAGTCAGTCATCTGTGGAGAAGAGTTCCTACATTCTGAACTCCCACACTTTCTATTGTGAGTCAAGCTCTCCCAGGCCAGGGATAAGAGCTGTGAGGTCTTACCCTCACTTCCCATTTCATCTGCTTCACCCTAACTCTCAATGTTAGGGTTAAGAGCTAACCACACCCTTTTCCAGTTGGCTTGTTTGTCGAGGTTGATGTGACCCCTTGACTAAAGCCTAGCCTTGTGTGAGCCACTTGTTTGTATATAGTGTGTGTGCTTGCTTTTGTGCTTGTGATTGTTTGTGCTGTTTAGGATAGCTTGCTTCCTGTGCAAGTTAGGATAAAAACCTCAACATAGGGATCGTATGCACGACAACTTCTAGGCTCGAGTCGTAGTCTCCCTAGTAGTTTGTGTCTCCCTTTGTCTCTGGTTAGGATAGAAGTTCTTTCCCTGTTTAGGGGAACTACGTCGCCCTGATCCTCATACCAGATGAGGTACGTAGGCAGGAGATGAGTTGATCTCTCCGGGCGCCCTTTTTCTTTTTCAACCCCCTTTGTGTGTGTTTGGAGTCCGACATAAGTCCAGCGGTTGGCAGTTGGTTTCCTGTGTGTGCTTGTTGGTTCGGAGTCTGATGTAAGTCCAGCGATTGGCATTCGGTTTCCATGTTTGCCTGTTTGTGTGGAGTCTGACGTAAGTCCAGCGATTGGCAGTCGGTTTCCTGTGTGGGTTTTGTTTGGCGTGCGTTAGCCGAGCTACGAGTGCTCTGATTCTTCTCCGGTTAGAGAAGATACGTATGCATAGGATGCGACATCCTAGCGAGCACGTTTCCCCCGTCCCGAACTACGTCGACTCTGATGTCTGTGCCTGACAGACTACGTAGGCCCAGGATGCGATATCCTGCCGAGTCCCGTTTCTTCCGTCTTTCTATGTTTGTTTCCAGCGTGTGTGCAGTGTTTGAGCAGTTTCTAGCAACCTTATCCTTTCTTTTGTGCGTGGATCCCGTCGAGTACGGCGGATGCGTAGGGGTGCTAATACCTTCCCTTCGCATAACTGACTCCCGATCCCATCCTTCTCTGGTCGCGAGACCATGTCTTTTCTAGGTTTACTTCGAGCGTTTCCTTTCCCTCCTTTGGGATAAATAACGCACGGTGGCGGCTCTGTTGTTTCGTTTTCCCGCCGGTTTTTCGCGTAATGCGATAGCTGGCGACTCTGCTGGGGATTCGGAGAAGTTGACCTCTTGCTGGTCCATCTTCCCTAAGCGAGTCTCTCCTAGCGTTCTCTAGGATAGGGTTTGGTTGCTTTTGCTATTTCATTTATTGCATTCATTTGTTTATATTTGCATTTATGTTTGCATTCATCATATTTTCATCTGTGCTGGCTGGTTGTCTGTTTCTCTGTTGGGGTGGGAGTTACATGAGGTAAAAGGCCCAATACCCAGGCTATGAGTGAACTCTAGGACACCTAGGAATATAGTGATTCTTGGGAAGCGGGTGGTATTGCGCCACTTAGCGGAACTTGATATCACGAGCAGTTCAGATCCTGATGGGGTATTATCGGTACATACATCTGGTGTGTACATGATGATATTCTATGAAAGGGTTGTTTATCCTGCGTTTCTCTTGACCTTACCCTGGCCTAGATGACACCCGTGAGTGGGGAGGGAATGATCATCATTACAGGTACCGTTGGTGACTTGTTGGTGACTTGTTGGTGACTCTTGGGTTCTGTTGGTGACTTGGTTCTGCAGTATGGGTCTCAGATGACTTTGGGTCTCAGATGACTTTGTGGTTCCGAATTCAAGCCGAAGCTTTGGTCCTGTGCTCCGTGATACACAGCCAACCAGTCGTGTTTGCATCATTTGCATCATAGCATGTTTATTTTCAAAAAATAATGCAATAAAAAAAATGAAAAAATCAAAAGAAGAAAAAAAAGAAAAGAAAAAAAGCTAATATCCTCATGCATATCATTTCTCAGGTTCATTCAGGAGTCTATTCACTGTGAGAGATGGCAGCCGCTCCAGAGTTGAAGAGGAAGACTTGCACCTACAGTTTTCACCGTGAGCCTTTGACGTCTTTGATAGAGTTGAGCAACCTTGTGACTGGCGGTAATCAGAAGGTGTTTGTTGATCAATATGGGGATTTGTTGACACTGTTGAAGATGGTGGTAGATCTAGTGCCTTTGCAGACTCTTCTCCAGTTTTATGACCCCGAGCTCCGTTGCTTCACTTTCCAGGACTATCAGTTAGCTCCCACTCTTGAAGAGTATTCTATTCTGCTGAATGTCCCGATCCAGTATCAGGTTCCTTTCCTGGATGTTCCAAAGGAGGTTGACTTCAGAGTTGTTGCCAGAGCTTTTCATCTGAGTGTCAAAGAAGTGAGTGACAATTGGAAGTCGAGTGGTGATGTGGTGGGTTTACCTTTGAAGTTCCTGTTGAGGATGGCTAAAGAAGAAGCAAAGAAGTGAAATTGGGAAGCTTTGCATGCCCAGTTGGCTATCATGACCTATGGAATTGTCTTGTTCCCGAGTATGCCCAACTTTGTGGACTATGCTGCTATCATTATTTTCCTTGGAGGAAACCCAGTTCCTACCTTGTTGGCTGACACTTACTATGCTGTTCACAGTAGGCATGGTAAGGGTGGAGCTATCAGATGCTGTCTCCCTTTATTACTCAGGTGGTTCTTGTCTTTCTTGCCAACCAGTGGACCTTTTGTGGATACTCAGAGCACTCATAAGTGGACTCAGAGGATTATGTCTCTTACCTCCTATGATATCAGATGGCAATCTTACCGGATGGATGTGCGTAGTGTCATCATGAGTTGTGGAGAGTTTCGTAATGTGCCACTTGTAGGGACTAAGGGTTGCATCAATTACAACCCGGTTCTTTCTCTTCGCCAGTTGGGGTTTGTGATGAATGGAAGACCACTTGATGCTGAGATAGCTGAAAGTGTGTATTTTAAGAAGCGGAGTGACCCTGCTAGATTGGAGCAAGTAGGAAGAGCTTGGAAGACTATTGGTGTTAAGGATGGAGCTGTTCTAGGGAAGAAGTTTGCTATTGCTATGCCTGATTACATTGATTGGGTCAAGAAGAGAGTTGAGACTTTGCTGTTGCCCTATGATAGGATGGAGTCTTTGCAAGAGCAACCACCTTTGATCCTTGCTGAGAGTGTGCCTGCCGAGCACTACAAGCAAGCCTTGATGGAGAATCGTCGGTTGAAGGAGAAGGAACAAGATACCCAAATGAAGCTTTACAAAGCCAAAGCTGACAAGTTGAACTTGGCTCATCAACTCAAAGGCATGCAAGGTGAAGATGCTGTTAGATTGAAGAGCAAGAAGAGGACCTATGACAGAGATGGAGATCTTGTTGAATAAAGAACACCGTGAGTGCTTAAGGTTGCAGAGAGCTGAAGCCAGTTATCAGAAGAAGATAAGAGACTTGGAAAAGCAACTTAGGGACAAAGATATCCAATTGAAGAAGGAGGTAGGCTTGAGGCGTGCATCAGAGAATCAGCTTGGAGGAGAAGTTGTAGAGCTCAGAAGACAACTGAAGGAGAAGCTCACTCCTTTGCCAGAATGTTCAGAATGTGACCTGTTGATAGACCAGTGCCAGTATCTGAAGACGCTCATTCCTGGAGGACATCTTTCCTAGCTTATATTTGTTGTTTATATCGAGAATCACCTCCAGGCTTGTTGGATGGGATTCATTGTTGTACTTTGACCATTTAGATCTTTGATGAATCTTTGTTGTATGATCCTTGTTGCTCATGTCTATAGATGAGATTGTTGATGTTTTGCTTCGTGCTCATTATCCTGTGTAGATTGCTTCGTTGCTGTTTGTATCGCAGGTTGCCATTTCTTGAAAGATGAATTAGGCTCTTGAATGCCTCAGAAACGAACATATCATGTGCACCATACGCATCATTAGCATCATACACATATCATTTTGCATTACAGGTGTTCTTGAGCAAGACTTCTCATTCTGGTTCCTGTTTCAGGCAGGATTGCTGATCAACGTCCGCACCGCTACGCAACCCGGTTGAATCAACAGAGGAACATGGACCAAGTGCTAGCAGAGTTGGCTGAGATGAGGGCTAACATGGCCCAATTCATGACCATGATGCAAGGGGTCATTCAAGGGCAAGAGGAGCTGCGTGCCTTAGCCCAGAGACAGGAAGCTGTGCTCCCACCTCCTAGTCGTGCTTCGCCAGTGGGTGTTCTTGTGAATGATAATGTTGCTGCTGCTGCTCCCGTCAATGATTACGCCGTGGGTGATGATTTGAGGGGTATTCGAATCAATGGACAACCTCTTGCTGCTGAGACTGTTAATGCCAGAGCTACCCGTGCTCTCGTTCGCCATCCTGCTCCGCTGGTTGACAGGCAGGAAGACATGTTCACACTACTCAGTGAAGATGATGAGGTTGTAAGAGTTGAAGAGAGGGATCGGAAAGTTGATGCCCTAGCTGAGAAGATCAGAGCCATGGAGTGTCAGAACTCTTTGGGGTTTGATGTGACGAATATGGGCTTAGTGGATGGATTGAGAATTCCCTACAAGTTCAAAGCGCCTTCATTCGACAAATACAACGGTACTTCTTGTCCTCGCACCCATGTGCAGGCTTACTACAGAAAAATCTCTGCCTATACCGACGATGAGAAGATGTGGATGTATTTTTTCCAGGATAGCTTGTTTGGAGCTTCTTTGGACTGGTACATGGAGCTGAAAAGAGAATCTATCAGAAGTTGGAGAGACTTGGGTGAGGCCTTCTTGAGGCAATACAAACATAATATGGACATGGCGCCGAGCCGGACTCAGTTGCAGAGCCTATGTTAGAAATCTGGAGAGAGTTTCAAGGAGTACGCCCAGAGATGGCGGGAATTAGCTGCAAGGGTGCAACCTCCTATGCTGGAAAGGGAGTTGACCGATATGTTTATCGGAACCTTACAAGGAGTGTTTATGGACCGGATGGGGAGTTGCCCATTCGGTAGTTTCTCTGATGTAGTGATCTGTGGGGAGAGGACAGAAAGTCTCATTAAAGCTGGAAAGATTCAGGATGCTGGTTCCTCATCTTCAAAAAAGCCATTTGCTGGGGCACCTCGCAGAAGGGAGGGAGAGACTAATGATGTGCAACATAGAAGAAATATGAACAGAGGCCAATATCGTCAGGTTGCTGCTGTAACCATCCCAACACCTCAACCGCGTCAACAGCAACAATAGAGAGTTCCACAACCACAACAACAACAACAACAACAACGTCTGTTTCAGCCGAGACAGAGAATGCCGGATCGTCGTTTCGACCCGTTGCCGATGACCTACGCTGAATTGCTGCCCGAATTGCTCAGATTGGGGTTTGTTGAGTTGCGTACTATGGCTCCGTTGACAAAGATACCACCTGGGTATGATGCCAACGTTCGTTGTGATTTCCACTCTGGTGCATCGGGGCACCATATTGAGAACTGTAGGGCTTTTCATCATAAGGTCCAGGACTTAATTGACGCCAAAACAATCAATTTTGCTCCTGTGCCTAATGTTGTGAACAATCCTATGCCTCAGCACGGTGCGCATAGGGTGAATAATGTGGACGATGGTGAAGCTAAAGACTTGGTGGTCAGTATTGATGAGCTTCAGACACCGCTGTTGGTTGTAAAATAGCGTCTGTTGAATGGGGGAGTATTCCCGGGCTGTGATAAGGGATGTTCAGACTGTGCTGATTCAGAGAATGGTTGTATGCAGTTGAGGGCTGGTATCCAGGATTTGATGGATGAGGGCTGTTTGCAGTTTGCTAGGGCCGTGAAAGATCGTGGGGTGGTGTCATTTGTCACCATTTATTTCAAACCGTCCGAGGGACGTGGCCAGAGAACTGTCAATGCACATACAACTGTTGGTACTCCTGTTACCATATCCGCTCCAGTAACTGTCAGTGCTCCCACTACTATTGCTGTGGCTGGTAGAAGGGCTGTTGAGGACAGTAGGGCCGTGCCGTGGAAGTATGATAATGCTTACCGCAACAACAGAAGGGCTGAAAGTCAGATTAGGCCAGTTAATCAAGCTCCTGTGACTATTGGTTTGCCGAGTAGAGTTCCTGCAACTGTTGGTCTGGTGGTGGACAATGTAGGGGGTCCTGGAGGTTTCACAAGGAGTGGTCGTCTGTTCGCACCGCAGTCGTTGAGAGACAACAATGCGGAGGCTCTCGCCAAAGCAAAGGGTAAGCAGGCTGTGGTTGAGGAAGAACCTGTTCAGAAGGAGGCGCCTGAGGGTTCGTTTCAGAAGGACGTGGAGGAGTTTATGAAGATAATTAAGAAGAGTGACTACAAGATTGTAGATCAGCTGAATCAAACTCCGTCCAAGATTTCTATCCTCTCGTTGCTATTGTGCTCCGAGGCACACCGTAATGCCTTGCTGAAGATGTTGAATCTGGCTTACGTGCCTCAGGAGATTTCTGTCAACCAGTTGGAAGGGGTTATTGCTAATGTGAGCACCAGGCATGGTTTGGGGTTTACAGATTTGGATTTGACGCCTGAAGGTTGCAACCATAACAAAGCCCTGCATATCACCATGGAGTGCAAAGGCGCAGTATTGTCACACGTGTTGGTAGATACTGGTTCGTCTTTGAACGTGTTGCCTAAGAAGATTCTGAGTAAAATTGATGTTGAAGGGGTTGTCCTCACTCCAAGCGATCTCATTGTTCGTGCTTTTGACGGATCCAAACGGTCTGTTTTTGGAGAAGTCACATTGCCTGTGAAGATTGGCCCAGAGGTGTTTGATATTATCTTCTATGTGATGGATATTCAGCCAACATATAGTTGTTTATTGGGGCGTCTCTAGATACATGGGGCAGGAGCAGTGTCGTCAACTCTCCATCAAAAGCTGAAGTATGTATGGAACAGTCAGATTGTGATAGTGTGCGGCGAGGAGGACATTCTGGTGAGTCATTTATCCTCTTTTAAGTATGTGGAGGTGGATGGTGAGATCCATGAAACTCTATGCCAAGCATTTGAGACTGTTGCTCTTGAGAGGGTGGCTTTTGCTGAGCAGAAGAAGCCAGGTGCCTCAATTGCATCCTACAAGCAGGCTATGGAGGTTGTCAACTCGGGCAATGCAGAAGGCTGGGGCAAGATGGTGGACCTGCCCGTCAAAGAAGATAAGTTCGGTATTGGTTATCAACCTCTGAAGGCAGAGCAGATTGAGCAGAAAGGGCCGAGTACCTTCACCAGTGCTGGGCTGATGAATCATGGTGACGTCTTTGCAGTCGGTAGTGAAGACTGTGATAGTGATAGTGATCTAGACAACTGGGTTCGCCCGTGTGCACCAGGGGAGTCGATCAACAACTGGACGACAGAAGAAGTGGTCCAAGTTACTCTTCAAACAGAGTAATTTTCTTTTGTTTTTCATTTTGCACAAAACCCTATGTTCTGCCCAAGGCGTAGTGGTTCATTGTAGAGCCTCATCATGTTTTTCCAATGAAATCATTAATAAAGGACGTTTTGCAAACAATTTTGTGATCCTTGTCTTTCTGTTTTGTTTTTCATTTTCAAAAATAAAAATGGCAATGTTTTTGTTTTTGTGACTTTCTTGAACTCTTTTTTCTAAAATAAAGCATTAAACATGCAGAAGTGATCTTACGGACTCCACTATAAACAGTTCTGTTATGGCTCAGTATGATTTCAATAATCCCATCTACCAAGCTGAAGAGGAGAGTGAGGAAGACTGTGAACTCCCCAAAGAACTGGTCAGATTATTGAAGCAGGAGGAAAGGGTCATCCAACCTCATCAGGAGGAGTTGGAGATTATTAACCTATGTACTGAGGACGCCAGAAAAGAGATTAAGATCGGGGCTGCTTTGAAAGAGGATGTCAAGAGAAGGTTGATTGAAATGCTGAGAGAATACGTGGAGATATTCGCCTGGTCGTATCAAGATATGCCTGGGTTGGATACGGATATTGTGGTGCATAGGCTACCTCTCAGAGAAGATTGTCCTTCAGTCAAGCAGAAGCTTCGGAGAACTAGTCCTGATATGGCTGTCAAGATCAAGGAAGAGGTTCAGAAGCAGTTGGATGCTGGTTTTCTGTCAGTGACTACTTATCCCCCGTGGGTGGCCAACATCGTTCCCGTGCCAAAGAAGGATGGCAAAGTCAGGATGTGTGTCGATTACCGGGATTTGAACAGAGCGAGTCCGAATGATGACTTCCCATTACCTCACATTGATGTATTGGTTGATAATACGACTCAATCCTCGGTTTTCTCTTTCATGGACGGTTTCTCTGGTTATAATCAGATTAAGATGGCGCCAGAGGACATGGAAAAGACGACATTCATTACACCTTGGGGCACGTTCTGCTATAAGGTGATGCCATTTGGGCTGAAGAATGTCGGTGCTACCTATCAGAGGGCTATGACGACTCTCTTTCATGACATGATGCACAAAGAGATTGAAGTGTACGTGGATGATATGATTGCGAAGTCGCAGACAGAAGAGGAGCACCTGGTAAATTTGCAGAAGTTGTTTGACAGACTGAGAAAGTTCAAACTGAGGCTGAATCCAAACAAGTGTACGTTTGGGGTGAGATCCGGGAAGCTGTTGGGTTTCATTGTCAGTGAGAAAGGGATTGAGGTTGATCCAGCAAAAGTCAAAGCTATACAAGAGATGCCTGAACCGAAAACTGAAAAGCAGGTTCGTGGGTTTTTAGGGAGATTGAACTACATTGCAAGGTTTGTATCTCACCTAACTGCCACGTGTGAACCGATATTCAAATTGCTAAGAAAGAATCAAGCAATCAGGTGGAATGATGACTGTCAGAACGCTTTTGACAAGATAAAAGAATATTTGCAGAAACCTCCAATCCTTATACCTCCAGTTCCGGGGAGGCCTCTGATAATGTACCTGTCAGTGACTGAGAACTCGATGGGGTGTGTAATGGGACAGCATGACGAGTCTGGTCGAAAAGAGCATGCCATATACTACCTTAGCAAAAAGTTTACCGACTGTGAAATAAGATATTCGCAGCTTGAGAAAACTTGCTGTGCTTTGGCCTGGGCTGCTCGCCGACTGAGGCAGTATATGTTGAACTATACCACTTTATTGATTTCTAAGATGGATCCAGTGAAGTACATCTTTGAGAAGCCGGCTCTCACCGGACGTGTTTCCCGTTGGCAGATGATTTTAACTGAGTATGATATTCAGTACACATCGCAGAAGGCCATCAAAGGTAGTATTCTGTCAGACTACCTTGCCGAGCAACCGATTGATGATTATCAGCCGATGATGTTTGAATTCCCTGATGAAGACATCATGTATTTGAAAATGAAAGACTGTGAAGAACCTCTTGTCGAGGAAGGACCGGATCCTGATGGCAAGTGGACATTGATGTTTGATGGGGCTGTGAATATGAATGGCAACGGTGTTGGGGCTGTGCTTATTAATCCTAAAGGTGCTCATATACCTTTTTTTGCCAGGTTGACTTTCGATGTAACCAACAACGAGGCTGAGTATGAGGCTTGTATCATGGGGATAGAAGAAGCCATCGATCTAAGGATCAAAACTCTCGACATTTATGGAGATTCCGCTCTAGTGATTAACCAGGTCAACGGAGATTGGAATACCAATCAGCCGCATTTGATTCCTTACAGAGATTACACCAGAAGGATCCTGACTTTCTTCAAAAAGGTGAAGTTGTATCACGTTCCCCGAGATGAAAACCAGATGGCTGATGCCTTGGCTACTTTATCTTCTATGATTAAAGTTCATTGGTGGAATCATGTGCCACATGTTGCGGTGAATCGACTCGAGAGGCCTGCGTATGTGTTTGCAGCCGAGTCTGTTATTGATGAGAAACCGTGGTATTATGATATCAAGAATTTCCTCAAGAGCCAGGAATATCCTGAAGGTGCATCGAAGAATGACAAGAAAACCCTGAGAAGGCTAGCTGGAAGCTTTTATTTGAATCAGGATGACGTGTTGTACAAGAGAAACGTTGACATGGTTCTGCTCAAATGCGTGGATAGACACGAAGCAGACATGTTGATGCAAGAGGTGCATGAAGGATCTTTTGGTACCCATGCTGGTGGTCATGCAATGTCAAAGAAATTGTTGAGAGCCGGTTATTATTGGATGACTATGGAATCCGATTGTTTCAAGTACGCTCGGAAGTGCCATAAATGCCAGATCTATGCTGATAAGGTGCATGTACCACCAAGCCCTCTGAATGTCATGAATTCGCCTTGGCCGTTCGCCATGTGGGGCATTGATATGATTGGGAAGATTGAGCCTACTGCTTCTAATGGACATCGTTTCATCCTGGTTGCGATTGATTACTTCACCAAATGGGTGGAAGCAGCTTCCTATGCTAACGTTACCAAACAAGTGGTTGCCCGGTTCATTAAGAAGGAAATCATCTATCGTTACGGGGTTCCCGAGAGAATCATTACTGATAATGGTTTGAATCTCAATAACAAGATGATGAAAGCGCTTTGCAGAGATTTCAAGATCGAACATCACAATTCTTCTCCTTACAGACCAAAGATGAATGGTGCTGTAGAGGCGGCAAACAAGAATATCAAGAAGATTGTGCAGAAGATGGTCGTGACGTACAAGGATTGGCATGAGATGCTGCCTTTCGCTTTGCATGGGTACCGTACCTCAGTACGTACGTCGACCGGGGAAACCCCTTACTCCCTTGTGTATGGTATGGAAGCGGTCCTACCTGTTGAAGTGGAGATTCCTTCTCTGAGAGTCTTGCTGGATGTCAAGCTTGACGAAGCTGAGTGGATTCGAACAAGGTTTAACGAGTTGAGCCTTATCGAAGAGAGACGGCTAGCAGCTGTGTGCCATGGGCAGTTGTATCAGAGAAGGATGAAGAGAGCCTTTGATCAGAAAGTGTGTCCTCGAAGCTATCAGACTGGTGATTTAGTTTTGAAGAGGATCCTTCCTCCCAGTACAGATAACAGGGGCAAATGGACTCCTAATTACGAAGGTCCATATGTTGTTAAGAAGGTTTTCTCTGGTGGAGCCTTGATGCTTACAACTATGGATGGTGAAGATTTTCCGTCCCCTGTTAACTCAGATGTAGTAAAAAAATACTTCGCATAAATTGACCCGTTGGACAAAAAGAATAAAAGAGTCCAGGCAAAAAAGGGCATCCCGGCGAACCAAAAAAAAAAAGAAGAAAAAGGTTCGGGCAAAAGTTAGGGATAAAAAATGAAAAGAATATGTACACCCGGTAAGTCGAAAACCCGCAAGGGCGACTTAGGCAAAAATGGGTATCCAGGTGGATTGAAAACCCGAAAGGGCGATCCAGACAAAAGAGGGATTAGAGCGAAGACTACAATCTGAGTTATCTGTACTTCATCACGCTTCATCGTCTACCATCTCGAAGGATATGATCGGTCCAGTCATTCTTCTCAGAAAGCAAGGATTTGGGGAGAAATTGATGATCTGTGAGTCATAACAGAATTGGGAAATAGTGGATGCCGTGTTCACATTGCCATTAGGATAGATTTTTCCTTTTGTGCGCAATTACCTCTTCCTAGGAATTGCTTCCTGATGTATTTACCTTTTCAGGCCCATTTTCAATCAATAAAAAAGTCGTTATTCAGATAAATTGCTCTCTTGTTTTTATTTTTACTGTTTTGTTTGCAAAAACGTCCGAATTTTTGATAAACATTGCATATAAAAACATGAAGGCTAGACAATAACGTGCCGAAAGATAAAACATTTGAAAATCATTTTGAATGTTGAGTACACTTGGGTGTATCTTGTCCATGCAATCCCCTGGGGCATGTTTGTCTTGCTGTTTTGCAGGTCATCACCTTTGGTTCCTGGCTGAAGCAGATAAGCCACGGTTTGTTCAGGGATGCTGTCAGCACTGTCCGGTAGTGTGAGAGGATGGGATCTTCCCCAGCAGATGAAGCAAGTTCAGGACTTGTCTCCTCAGTATATTCAAGATCAGGAATTCCTCAGAAGGATTGAGGACGTTTCCCCAAGCAAGTCTGAAAGCTATTATAACTGTTCTTCCCCAGCAGTTGGGTAGCAAGCCGGAAGGTGGGTTTATCCCCAGCTAGTCTGAAGATTGTTAATCCCCACCGAGTCGGAAGGATGTTGTATCCCCAGCGGGGGTGTCAGTGAGTAGTTTATTCCCTAGCAGTCGGGTTTGAAGTACTGTAATCCTCAGCAATCGGGTTTGAAGTAGTGTAATCCTTACCAGGATCGTGTATGCCGTTCCCCATCAGGGTTGTGAATGTTTTCCCCTAGCAGATATCTCCAGTAGAGGTTTGTGTTGATGGTTATCCCCAGCGAGTTCCCCAAGTGGATCAGGTTCGGTGGAAATTATCCCCAGTAGAAGTTTATCCTACCTAAGGATTGGCAGTTATCCTCAGCAGAGGCGAGCATTGGTTGATTCCCTAGCGGAGTCCCGAGCGGATTGGATTCGGTGAAGGTTGTCTCCGGTGGGATCCTTTCTCCAGCAGCAATGCTACTCCCTAACACGGTTGAGAAGTTGGTGTGTTCCCCAGCCAGGGCCTCCCCAGTTGAGTGGTTTTCTCTGCCGTCCCCAGAGTATCAAATCAGCATAGCACTCCCAGCAGTGCGTCTCCCCACAGAGTTGGAGAATCTAGTCAGAAGTGTGCGCTCAGCAGAGCGAACCGTTTGCTCCCCAGCGGGAGTTTTCATCATTTTGCATTTTGCATGTAGTAATCATTGCATCCTCAAATAGCGTAGCATTTCCATTCAATATGGAGCATTACGCCATAGAAAAATTCAAACATATGCATTCATGTGTTAAACCTAATCAGACCATATCCCCGGCAGAGGCGGATCATTGTTCAACATCTGTACGGCATATTTGCTACAGTTGCTCCTGACAGCATTCAGGATTGATAATTCCCCAGAGAGGTTTATTTCTTCACCCGTCCGTGAAAGGAGAGTTGATTCTCCCCAGTGAGATCCCCAACAAGTGTTTAGCCTTGCCCTGACATATTGAAGATGTCATCCTTGTGATACCGGTAAGTGTCATGTCTGCACCTATGTGTTTTCTTTCCTTGGTATCGGTAAACACCATTGTTTCGGTGTCGGTAAACATCGAGTCTCACCCCATTCATCCGTTGATGTCTGGTCACCTCTCCGTTGGTGTCGATAAACGCTGAGTTTTTCCTATTCGTCCGTGGACGTCTAGTTGAGTCTTTTCCCATTCATCCGTTGATGTCTGGTCACCTCTCCGTTGGTGTCGATAAGCGCTGAGTTTTTCCTATTCGTCTGTTGACGTCTAGTTGTCTCCTTTCCCCAGGTCGTCCGTTGATGTCTGGTCACCTCTCCGTTGGTGTCGATAAGCGTTGAGTTTTTCCCATTCGTCCGTCGGTGTATGGTTGTATATCTTCGTCCCAGTCATCGGTAAATGTCTGGTTGTTGTTTTTTGGTGTCGGTAAACACCATTGTTTCGGTGTCGGTAAACATCGAGTCTCATCCCAGTCATCGGTAAATGTCTGGTCATCTTTTTTGATGTCGGTAAACATCATCTTTTGATGTCGGTAAACATCGAGTCTCATCCCAGTCATCGGTAAATGTCTGGTTATCCCTTTTGACGTCGGTAAACATCATCTTTCGATGTCGGTAAACATCGAGTCTCATCCCAGTCATCGGTAAATGTCTGGTTTGGTGTCTTTCCTTTGATAAAAAATCAAAGTTCCCTAGTAGAGTCGTCGGTAAACGTCTTGTCTGATTCTAGTTGCAAATATCTTTTTTCCTCCCCAGTTGGAGATGCCATCGGTAAATGGTCTTGCCTTACTTCGATATCGGTAAATATCGAATACCCAACTTAGCTGCCATCGGTAAATGGTCTTGCTGAAGTTGATATCGGTAAATATCAAATCCCCAGTCGGAGCTGCCATCGGTAAATGGTCTTGCTGAAGTTGATATCGGTAAATATCAAGTTGTTTTGAAGCCACCATCGGTAAATGGTCTTGCTTCCTTTTAATATCAAATTCCCAATTGAAGCCACCATCGGTAAATGGTCCTGCTTCTTTTGAATGTTGTTTCCAGCAGCCATCGGTAAATGGTCTCGCTGACGTTGATATCGGTAAATGTCAAATATCCAGTTCCCAGCTAAGTAACCATCGGTAAATGGTTTCGCTTTCCTGAAGTTATTGTGCAGCCGCCATCGGTAAATGGCCTCGCCTTTCTTTGTATCATCTCCCGCCGAGTGCAAATTTCTACGGTTCCTTGGTATTCAATCCCTGTTTACCTCGAAGGTCTGACAGCCGTTGCTCTCATCCGTTCAGGTTCCCAGTTGATTGAATAGGGGCAGCTGTAGCACCTCAAATTCGCACCTCCCATTTGTGTATACATTTCATTTTTAGGTCATTAACATTGCATTCATATTGCATAGTCCATTGCATCTCATCAGACAAGACTGGTCAAGAGATTCAACTGTGCAAAGCAACAAGAGCATTTTGCATGAGACCAAGGCCCTAGGGTGGTTCCATTGAGCTTACATGACCCAAGGATCATTTGGAAGCAATTTGGCCAAGTGTTGAAGGCTCAGAACTCATCAGTGCATGTGCAAATCATTTGAGGCCCATAGAAGTCAACAGAAGTCAACTGCAAAGTCAACTGTTGATTTGGAGGTGGGAAGTGGTTAGAGATGCTTCATTCATGTTCAAAAAAGTCTCATTTGGCATTTCAAACATCAACATTGAAGAATTTGAAGTCAGGTCAAGACTTTCTCAAAATAGCAGGTGACCTGTAATTTGAACTTTCCAAAAATGGAAAGGTTTTGGACCAACTTCAACTCAAGATTACATCATCAAGAAAGCTTCAATTGAAATTTTTGTCCAACATGAAAGTTGAAGATCTTTCTCTCCCATTTCCAAAAAGTCCAAGATCATGAATTTCTAATGTGTGGTTGAGGAGATATGGTCCAATCATGGCAAAGTGTGTTTGAAAATTCAAATGGGCATAACTTTTTAACCAAAGCTCCAAAATGAGTGTTTCTTTTTGCATTTTGTTCATCATAACATGCACTTTCCAAATGTACCATTACATGACATGAATTTAATTTGCATGGTCTTTGGCTTATTCATGAAGATTTGTGAAGAAAATTTCATAAAACCATTTTGGATGATTATGTGCATACAAAACCATTTCCAAAGCTTGCATGGAGTAATTTTAAGTGATTTTGGGCCTCATGGTGGCACTGTTCACGTGGCTTTCCTTGCATGGGGGTGAAAATACCAATTAGTGCAAACACTTCATAACTTGTTAATCTTGATTAGCTTTGGTTAAAACAAGTTTTCAGTATCATTAGCATGAGGTATATAAGGATAATCCCAACTGTTTTCAGCATTAGCATTGATTTTCAGATCTAGATTCAAGAATCACAAAATTTCTTCTCTCAATTTTTTTTGCAAATTCTTCACACAAGAGCCATTCCTATTGATTGATTCGTGCTCATGAGGTGTTTTTGAGGAGATTTGGACGTGGAATCAAAGCAAATCGTGGCATATTGAACCAGATTCAAAGCTTGAAGCATCCATGGAGATTGCAAATTGTAAGACCCCAATTTTGGGCCCTAAGATCCCTCATGGCCCATATCATTTATATCATAACCTCAAGGATCATTGCATGCCTTTGTCCTCCTAGTGGGTGGTTTGCCTTGTGGGTTGTTTTCTTGATCACCAAGCATACTGTGCATTTGTATATCTTTGCCTTTCATATGTTTATCATTCAAAAAGTACAAAATATTGTCAGTCTAACCTTGTTGCTTGCAGTGGAAGCAATCATCAGCAATTAGGTCAAAATCAGTCATTGATCAGTCAAAGCAATGGATGGTGGCCATTCTTGCAGAATTTGGGCACCATGATCAATAATCAAAGGTTCATACATCTTGAGACATCATTTGAAGTCAAGTTCTCAAGGATTTAGGGTTTGGAATTCATCAGAAGAGCTTCAGTCATCCAAAACCCTAGAAAAGTCAAACTTGGTCAACTGTTGATTTAATCAGAGATTTGATGGATAGAATTGATTTGAAGGAGTTCATTCATGCTTGTATAAGCCTCATCTATCATGTCAAACCTCATCATGGAAGAAAATCAAGTCAAACAGAAATTTTCCAGAAATAGCAAGTGGACCTGTAATTTCAACTGCCAAAAATGGAAACTTCTTGATCCTCAACTTACATCATGATACAAGCTCCAAATGAATTTTTTCCCAACATGAAAGTTGAAGATCTTGTCTTCCCATTTTCAAAAAGTCCAAGAACATCAAAATCCCATGTGTGGTTGTCAAGATATGATCAAATCATTTTCACCAATTTTTGAACTTCAACAAGCCATAACTCTCAAACCATAAGGCCAAATTTGGTGGGGTTTTTTCCTACAAACCACATTTTTCATCCTCTTTCCAAAAATATAAATTTCATGACCTAAAACCTTGCCAATCAAAATGGCATTTTTGGACCTTTTTCATTTAAAATCAAGTTTGACTCACAGTTGACTTTTTGATTTATGGACTTTTTCTCATTTTTGCCAATTGGAAAATGTTCTAAATCACATTTGTGACTTGTCTCAAGCCTTAAACCATCATCATATCACCATTTTCCTACCATTTTGGGCCAAGGTACAAAGTTGGCATTTTTATGCATTTTGGTTCATTGAGTAAAAAACAGTACAGCATTTCACTTGTACAACCAAAACAGCAGCTGTGAAGGTCTGCTTACAGCCTGGCCAAGGCCCACTCGACCACAAACACACCTCCCTACTCACTTATTTCCAAATTAGTAAAAATGCAATTGGTTCCATTTGAGCTAATCCTTGTTAGTACATCATTAACCAAACTTAAACAGCAAATATAAAGCATGTTTGCTGTCATTTGCAACCCTAGTTTTGCAGCCTACCCTCGCAGAATTCTCTCTCACCCTCATCTTGCATTTTTGCTAAAGCACAATTTCTGCACAAACCCTTGAAGAAATTCGAGCATCCTTGTTTCCACCATGCTATAATCACCATTTGGAACCCTTGTCCAGCATTATTCATCACCTATTTTGCAGCCTGAGTTCTGTTTTCTCTAGGAGCATTTCCATGGCAAATCGAAAGTTAGATGTGGTTAGACATTCTTGAGCTAAAAAAGGTTCATCATCCACCATCCTAAGGCATTCTCTTCGTCTGTTTCAAGCCGGTACCCTCAATACAACACTGCAGCTCGATTTTCTTCCAAAACAAGTAAGTAATCGATCTTCTCTTTTTGCCGTGCCATATTATGTTTGTGAAAGATCCTTGAATGCTGATTCTAGAATGCTATGCCTTGTTTGAAATGATGCCCTCATGAGGGAGATATCTGAATTTCTTTTTTCATATCAAAATGCATTTTCGTTCGATTTGTTCTGCTTGCATTAGTTTGATGAGTTTTGATGTTATATTCTTGTTGCCTATTGCTTGATGATGCTGTTGGTACATTTGTTTTTAAGTTTTGGGCACATTAAATTTTCGAGCTCATGGTGGATGAATGTATGCTGCCCTGTTCATAAGCATGTTTCTGCCCAGATTTTCCTCATGGCTAATGCTTGTTTGGTTGATGATTGATATGGCTTGATGGTCATTATACCATGCCCTTGTGTGTTTTTGCTTGAAAACTTATTGGATGATTGTTGAACCATGGATTTGAATTGATGAATGCTGCTGAAATTGATGCTGTTATGCTTGAATCATGAATTTGTCCAGAAAAATTCCTCATGCTTATGTTGTCTTGCTGTTAGTTAGGGTTGCATAATGACACATGTTCATGGCCATGTTTTATTGACTAATGTTGTTGCTTATGATTGATTTCCATGGCCATGTTGCTTGTTTTGTTTGGTTTGATGATGATGAACATTGAATGATGAATGCATTATGCTGCTGTTATTGGTACATGCTATCGTTCACGATTGGTGTTTGAATGATGATTAGTGATGAATACATGATACCATACTGATTGAATCCTGCTGTTTGTTTAAACCTAGTTGCCCAGAAAGATTTCATGATTATGCTCATGCTGTTGTATGTTTGGTCGAAACATGTTTGTTTGATGATTGTTGATACTTGCTTGATGACACCATGAACCATGCTGCTAAATCCTGCTATGATAAACCCTGTTACTTTTTTCCAGAAATCCAGCTCATGTATGTTGTTTTGCTGTATCATGAATGTGTGTTGCCATGTGGTTTCCATATTGTTGTTTGATTTCAACATGATGATGAAGTAGGATGGTGAAATCCCATGCTGTTTCGAAACCTAGCTCTGCCCAGCTTGTCCTTAAATCTTGTTTAGAATTTGTTTGGTGCTGTTGTTTAAAAGCTGCATGATACTGTACCAATGCCCTGTTATTGTTTGATTTTGCTTGAAGTTGGTCTTATGAACATGAACTTGATGCTGTCAATGACCTGCTGTTTGAAAAACCTTTAAACTTGCTTGTAAAATCCACATGATTGATGTTTGGTTGTGTTGGTCGTGGATGCTTGACTTGTGTATTGTTACATGTTGCTGTTCATTTGTTGTTGTTTCTGGTTGATTGATCAAGCTGAATGATGAGCCATTGCTGTTGTTTGTTTTGTTTTGGATCGATACCATGAAGTTGAATGATTGCCTGCTGTTTGAAACCCTCGAAATTCCCAGAAGAAAAACCATAAGAATTGTGTTGTTTGCTGTTGTTTGGGTTGCAGTATGAACATTCCCATACCATGTTTTTTGAATGATTTTCGGTTTGAATTTTGGTTGTTGGATATGATCTTGCTTGCTGAATGATGTGCTGTTGTTGGTTGATGATACATGAGTTTGAAACTGCTGAAACCATGCTGCTGTTAGTTGATTTTGTTTTGTTGGATTGCTTGAAGATAAATTGCCAAACCTTGCTTAAACCCTAGGGTTTCTAAAACAGAAAATGTGAGGTCCCATTGGTGCATGTACTGTTCTATTGGCTGGGAGCCAATCAGAACATTTCGTTTTGCTTTGCCAAAACGCAGAGTTTAGATTAGTGAGTCCAAAATTACACATTTGCCATGCTGACTTCCTTGTTTGACCACTAGTTCATGTCATTTGTCTATGCTTTGTTCAAATATTCATCCAACTTCAATAATTCATTTTTATTCAAATTTCATCCAAAAATTATGAATTTTTTTTCATCATGATCACAATTGTGTCCTCTATTTTATGGTGAATTTTAATTAATTTTCCAATGGCTGGATTTTAATTGATAATTATTTTCTTCACATGTGTGCATAAATGATACATTGTGCCATTCCTTTTGTGAAATACTCATGTTATATCCAATGCCTTTGAATTTTTTTGTGGTGAAACTAGACACATTGACCTTCATTTCCATATAAAGTTTGTGCATTTATCATTTGTGGATTGAGATTTATGATTTTCTGAAGTTATGTGTTACACTTGGTGCTATACCATGATCATGTATTTTCACAATTTTTGTTCACATGCTTCCTCTTATCCAAATCACTTGAAATTTTGCATGAATGACCTATTACATGTCTAGTTTGTGTATGAATTTTCTTGGAATTAATCATGCTGTTTTCCATTTGATTGAGAATTTTCTTCCATACTTGTTCATTTGTTGACTTTTTGTGCTATGCATTGCCAAATCTTTTGTGAAATTCTCAAATCTTATTGTATGATCATGAAATTTCATATGTGATAACTAGACTCTTTGAGCTTTGCATTGGTGTTAATCTCATTCATTTCTCTTCTGTTTTCAAATTGATATGATTTTTTGAAGTTGACCTATGCTTGTTGACTTTCACCATGCTTACTTGAATTTGGTTTGACTTCATGATTTTATTTGACTGCCTTCCTCTCATCCAAATGCCATGAAATTTTACATGCTTGCCATGTTAGATGTTAGGATTGAGTGTGATTTATTTCATGATTTTTGAAAATGTTTGAGTTGACTTTTGGAAGAGGTCTTGCTGTTGACCTATTTGTGCTCCTTCTTGCCATGCTTTGCATCCTTTTGCATATGAAATGACCATGATGCATGATATAACTATGAATCCAATTGAGAATGCTTCTTGAATGTTTAAACTTGGTTTGGGTTGACTTTTCCTTGCTGCCTTGACTTTTTCTTTCATCTTTGACCCTAGGCTAGTCCTAGTGGTCTTCTAAGCTTATGTTGAGTTCATCTGTTTCAGGTTGAGCACCAATGCCCCAAAGACCTTTCAATTTTGATTGAGTTGGTTTGTTTATCATGTGCTAACACTTGTTTTGTAGGTTGACTCACATCCTTGAGTCTTTGTGCCTTGCACAATTGGTCCCTCTGTGGTGGACTATTGGTTCATTTTCTTTTGATTTTGACTGTTGAGCTGTTTACTAATTGGTTCGACTTTTTCAGGTACTTTAGTTGCCTAAGTTCTCTGAACTTGCTTGCTTTGCTATTTAGCATTTGCTTTGAGGTATAATTACTTCTTCTTCATGTAGTCTGGAGACCCGGTCTGTTATTTGACCGGGCAAACTGTCTGAAGTCCTCCTTAAGAGGCAATGCCTGTGTTTGCTTATATTTGTCCCAAGCAGGAAAAGTCCTTCAAGTAAGGCAATTGGTGGAAGGTAGGGATAAGCAATCTATCCCCCACTATTCAGTGTGTCCTCTCTTTGCTCCCATTACATGGTAGAAGCAATGAGATAAATACCCAAGATCTAATCGAGTCAATAATGTGGAGAGAGTTCCTACTTTCTGAACTCCCACACTTTCTTTGATGCTCTCTCTGATTTGAGATTGAAGCAATGAGGCACACCCCTCATCTCCTTTTCATCTGCTTCACTTGAGCCCCTCAATGGCCAAGTTAAGAGCGACCTTTACCCATTACAGTGGACTTTCAAAGTCAAACCCTCTTGTGTGAGCCCCCCATTGTTTGGCTATAGAGCGTGCTGTTTGATATTCATTGCTTGATTGATTGTTTCATGTGCACTTGCTTGCCTGTATGTTATGCATGTATCATCATCCATTGCCATTAGTGCATGATCATATCATTTGTCTGTGTGACTGTTATTATTGTTGTTTGCCCATTGAGGTCAATTGTAAGTCCATTGCTTTGGCATTTGCTCCTGTGATATGGAAGGATAGAGTGTAAGACCTCATTGGTCACTCATATCTTCTGTTTATCTGTATGTATGTGAGGATACAGTTATAAGTCCCTGTAAGTTGGCATCTGTTGTCCTATGATCATAGTTTGATCTGTGTGTTTGTATGTGAGGTTGCAGTTATAAGTCCCTGTAAGTTGGCATCTGTTGTCCTATGATCATAGTTTGATCTGTATGTTTGTATGTGAGGTTGCAGTTATAAGTCCCTGTAAGTTGGCATCTGTTATCCTGTGATCATAATTTGATCTGTTTGTTGTATGTGAGGTTGCAGTTATAAGTCCCTGTAAGTTGGCATCTGCTTTCCTGTGATCATAGTTTGTTCATCTGTTTGTGTGAGAGGTTGCAATTATAAGTCCCTGTAAGTTGGCATTTGCATTCCTGTGATCATTTGTTGCTTTTGTTCTTGTATGTGAGGATCCATTGTAAGTCCCTGTAATGTGGCATTGGATTTCCTAGGACCATACTGTGGAGTTAACCTAAGTCCAGACAGATTGGCAGTTAACTTCCATTTCTCATTCTTGTTTTCTTCTGTGGAGATTAGTGTAAGACCATTGAGTGGCTTCTGATATCCTGTTCTGTTTTAGGAGACTGGTGTAAATCCATCTATTGGTATCCGGTATCCGCTTTTATTTCTTTGCCTGTGGAGATTAGTGTAAGTCCATTGAGTGGCATCAGATATCCCGCTTTGTTTTAGGAGATTGGTATAAGACCAGTGATTGGCATCCGGTATCCGCTTTTGCTTGCTTTGTTTGTTTGTTATTATCCATTGCTATTCCAAAGGACACACTTGAATCATCTGCTATATGATTTCAAGAAGTGAACCCTAAGAAGTTTTACTATCCATCCTTCATCCATTCATCATCCATTATGTCCTAAACCTTTTCACACTTTATCTTTCAAACTTGACATAAGTGTTGTGCAAACATCTTCATGTTTTCTAACTAAAAACCTGGACTCAAGTCCTTGACTTTTTTTCAAAACTCCATTTCATAATACTTATTTGAATTGATCCTAATCATACTTTGACCCCATTTTCATAATCATAATCAGTAACTTCACTCATTCACTTGTTTTGGCTTTGTCCATTAACCTTTTCATACATGAGCTATAGGTTTGATTTATCTTAGTGGTTGATGTTAATCTCACCTTCTGTCTTTAGTGATTGAATTGTAAGCCTTCCTTGCCTATTATAGGGTTAACCCCTCCCTGGCAAGTTGAAGCTGTTCTCACATGGTGGACGTTGTTGTTTGTATAAGGTTGAGTTTTCTCCCGTGGATAACGTAAGACCTAGGGTTTGTGTTTTAAAATTGAACCTAACCCACTTTTGGAAATCTTTTAGCCGAACTACGGCGTTCTGATCCTTACCTTTGATGGAGGGTACGTAGGCAACGGGTTCATCCGTTCGAACCCAATAACTAAATAAAACTTGTATATTCTTTTCTCATCATCCCAATCATGTTTGCACAATGTTTATGTCATACAAATAATAATCTTTTACAACAAGTGTGAAAAGGGCTCCCTAGGAGTACCTAGGACGTAGTGGGTGCCTAACACCTTCCCATTGCGTAATTTACCCCTTACCCAGAATCTCTGATCTTTTTATTAGTTTTCTACGTGTAAAACTTCTTAGGCTTTTGTTCGCTTTTTAGCCAATCCTTTGGATAAATAAAAGTGCGGTGGCGACTCGAAATTTCAAGGTATCTCTTAGCTTATGATTTAATCGATAGATCATATAGCGACGAATACACCGCTACAGAAAAGTGGCGACTCTGCTGGGGAGACCTCACCAGAATCTCTGGTTGTATTGCCTACTTTTCACCCTTGTTGTGATATATGTTATTATTTGCTATCTGACATATTTTTGTACGATTTGGGATGAATGTATTGATTGTAATGTGTGAATTGCTTGATATACATTTTCTGTGTGCTTTGGTGATCTGTGAGATGAGTTCTATACCCGAACTCGAGTGCTCTCTAGGATAGGAGAATGGCATAGTCTTGTCGACTGGTGTGGAGTAGTCCTTAGCCAGTTGACTTGCGAGTCCATTCACTTGGTGGAGGTCATGTTGAACTAATAATGTCACACAAGTTATTTGTGGTTAGACATTATTCTTTCAATCATGTGCCGCAGAAGCCAAGGACCTTAGTTTACCAAACCCATCTTGGCCTATTTTTAGGACAGTAGTGCGGAGGTCGTTCAGATGTCAGTTCTGATACGATTGTTACGCGATACTACACTCATAAGAGTTTCTCTTGAGAATATTCTTGGAATACGAGTATTCGTTCCTCCGATAATATTCGAAAGATGGAACGATGATTATGGGAACCTCTGATAGAACATGTCTGGCAGGTTTAAACCCTAGTACACTCCCTTTGGGTGGTTCTTAACCGAGACTCCATGCTCGTGACTCTCAACAAACCCGTGATTCGTGGTTGAGTCGTTCAAACATTGTTAATATCAATGGATCCCGGATCAGGTGTAAAACCTAAAATCCACCAAAGCGGCTGGTTGATATTAAGAATGTTAGAACCGGTTCATGTACCGTTAATATCAATGGAACTTGGGTGTCGATAAGGTGAAAACCTGAATCCACCAAAATGGATGATTGATATTAGGGATACATAGAGCTTTCCCACGACCTTTGTTTGGTGTGACTTGCTTGATCCTTGAGTGTGATTGTTGCATTCATACATTCATGCATTCATCCGCATCCATATCATCAGATAAAAAGAAAATTTTCAAGGAACTCAAAGGAGTTTATTTGCAAAAGTTTTCAAACATGAAAAAACCGGGAAAATTTTTTCACCTGATGTATCTGATGAGATATTCTCATGTATGATCAAAATGTTAAAATTTCAAAGTTTGCAAATAAAACCCTCGAGTTTCTTTGAAATAAAAAACAAGCATATGCATAAACACTTCATGCATCATTTGCATAAGCAGGTGTTTTGGTCCGGTCTCCCGTCCTGTGGTCTGACCCTGCGATCTTCATTTATTTTGAAGACGCGCTTTGCCGGTATTATACCAGAGCCAATCTCTGCCAGATTGATGGATCATCCTGAACAAGAGAGTTGTGGACTCGAGGAGGATTTTGCCAGCCTAAGCGTTTTTAATGGATTTATTCCTGTTGATGGATTTATTCCTGTTGATGGATTCATTCCTGGTTTATATATCCCGGGCTGGCATTGGCTACTGTTCTGGGGCACTTAACGAGCAAGGTTTGTTCACAAGTGGAGGTTTTATCCATGATGATCAACCTGAAGAAGAAGAAGCTGCTGCTATCATTGAAGATGATGCAGAAGATCTGAACAATTTCATCATACCTGGTGGTGTCTGCCACAATTGGGTCGCTGTGGATGTTCCTATGGTCATTCATAAGTCAGCATGATTTGTTCATTTTGTTTAAAACCCTTCTCCCATGCCAAAAGGAGAAGTGAGAACATTGTTGGCAGCATTTAATACAATGATGTTTTCATTCAATTAATGCATTGTCAAACATTTGTTTTTCCATTTGTTTTCACTTTTTGCTTTTGCATGAAATCAGTGATCACAAAAAACCACGAAAAACAATAAAACAGCTTTTTCATCTGCATAAATGATTTGCTTGTTTAAATTCAAAAGCTTTTCATTATCCAGAATCATTATGCAGGGATTTCTAAACCCATTGAACATAATGATCCAACGCCATCTCCCAATCTTGAAGTCCTTGTATCTGAGGCAGAGGAAGATGATGTTGAAGGGGATTCCTGATAAGATTACCCGCCTTCTTGAGCACCAAAGAAGCTCATTCAGCTGTATCACGAGAATCAGCAAACCAGTCAAACTGGGGCATTATCAGAAAAAAAAAAAAAAAAAAAAAAAAAAAAGAAGAGGGTGGAAAAAAGATAAAAAAATCAAAAACCAGGAAAATTTTTTCAAAATTTTTCCAAAGGAAAAAAGAAAGATTATACCCTCAAAAGTCCCTAGTTGACTGATGCTGAATGGATTCAGAGTCGTTATGACCAGTTGAATTTGATCAAAGAGAAGCGCTTAACTGCCATGTGCCATGGTCAGTTGTATCAGCAGAGAATGAAGAAAGCATTCGACAAGAAGGTCAAGCCTCGTGTGTTCCGAGAAGGTGACCTTGTGCTCAAGAAAGTTTTGTCTTTCGCGCCCGATTCCAGGGGCAAGTGGACTCCAAACTACGAGGGTCCATATGTTGTTAAGAGAGCCTTTTCAGGCGGAGCTTTGATGCTTACAACAATGGATGGGGAGGATTTCACTCGTCCTGTGAATTCAGATGCAGTTAAGAGATACTTTGCCTAAAAAAAAAGTATATGCAAATGAAAAAAGAGATTGAAAAAACAAAATAGCTAGCTAAGTTGAAAACCCGAAAGGGCGGCTTAGGCAAAAATGAGCGTCTCGGTGGAAAACCCGCAAGGGTGATCCAGGCAAAAATTAGAGACTTGAAAAAAAAGATATATTTGCGTCCCGCTAGATTGAGTACCTCACTCTGGGGCAATCTAGGCAAAAGTTAGGGATTTGGCAAGTAACTGCATCCTGACAAGACTTTCTGTTCATCAGTCGTCATTTCGTCAGAAGATTCTCGATTCGTCGTCAACTGAAGCTTCGGATACATCGAGATTCAAATTGGTAGAGAAAGGATCATTATGTTCAATGTAGCCCTCTTCCAATATATATCACTGATTTCAAATTTGTACAGATCTATGGAGTCTTGCCATTTGCAGACTACCATTCTATCAAATCAATTTGAGTTTTTTATCCAATTATTTGCACTCTTATTTGTTTCAATTCAACAAATGTTTTGCATGTTTTAAATTGATAAAATGTCATTGTTTTAAACAAATCAAATTTTTCAAAATTTTTGTTTTAAACAAAGTGAACATTCACAAGATTGAAAGGATACTCAAGAATATCTCAGTGCTCTCCCGAGGGTGGCATGATTCCCAACAGGTAAGACATTTGTTCATATTCCTGGTTTGGTTGTATTTTCTTTCTTCAGATCTTTGTTGAGGCTGTTCCTCAAACAGAGTTGTTGTTGGGGTTGTTCCCCAGTACAGTCGCAAACAGAGTGTTGTTGAAGACTTCGTTCTCCAGCAGCAGTTTTCCCTAGCATGGGTGTTTTTCTTGTAGAAGTTTCGGCGGTTGATGGTTTGTCATCCTGGTGCCCCGTCACTTTCTCCAGTGGGTCAATATCCCCAGACTTTATTTGTCTCCTCAGCATTCATGAGTATAGCTGATTGATTGATACTCTCCCTCGGAGTCGCGAGTAGAGCTGTTATTAACATCCCCACCAGAGTTGCAAGCAGAGTTTGTTACCGCTTTTCCCCATGCAGTGTTGCCAGCAGGAATTGTCTGTTTCCTCAGCACGGTTGTTTTCTTTTGAAGACTCGGTAAGTCAGTGGTTTGATACCCGGTACTTTACCTTCTCCCCGGCGAAGTCGTCTGCGGAATTATTGCTATCTCTCCATCAGAGTTATTCTCTCCAGCAGAGCAGGATTTATTTTCCTGAGCAGTTTTGATTTGGGTTGACATCCCAGTATTGCAATCATCTTTTCCTCAGCTTAGTCTGCAGAATGTTTTTTGTGGCAGTTTTGCCTGTTGAATACTCCTTCAATCCCCGATGTGGTCGGATGATGGCTCTAGCCTCCAGTGAACGGATTCGATTTCCTGACTGTTTGTGATCCCCAGTAGAGTGGCTTATATTGCAGAATCTACTTGTTGTGATCAGTTTTGCTGTGTATATTCTCCCAAGTGGAGTGGTTCGTTGCAGAATCTGCTTGTTTGATCTGTCCTCCCTCAGTGGTTTGTTCCCAAGAGAGTAGCCGACAGTTTTCCCCAGTAGAGTTGCTTATGCAGTTAGATTCTATTTGGATGATATCATTCTCCTTCAGTGGGTTGTCCCCCAGCGGAGTTATGTGGACTTGCTTCTACAGCAGTTTGTGCTTGTGTAACGCACCCTTTGTTTCTCAGTTGACACTGGGATCCCCTGCAGATATACTTTGAGATTTCTCTTGTTCCCCTACAGATTCGTCTTGGTGGCTGTTTTGCCCGTTGTGACTTTCTGTACCCTGATTGGGTTGTTTCCTGATATTTCTGATTCTCTGCTTTTTCAGCAGTACTTGCAGATCTTTGCTTTACAGCATGTGGATCTCCGCAGATTGGCTCTCCAGCTGGTTGTTCCCCTGGAAGTATAATACCGGACGTCTGGTTCCTGAACCTGTTTGTGTTAGAATTGTCTGTTTTGTCAGCATTCATCAAACATAAATCACGCATATTCATGCATATTCATAAACATTCAGATATTCGTGTTGCATTTCTTGCCATATATCCTGTTTGTCATGTCTCCTGCTATGGTGATATAGATCTCTTTACAGATCTCCCCAAGCAGATGTCGGGTGTTTAAAATCTCTCCATATAGAGTCAACCCCATAAGCAGAAAATGCTGTCTTTCCTTCTGCAGTTCCCCACTGAGATATATCCTCGTGGATGACGGTTTCTTCCGTTTCCTCCCAACACATGTATTGGGATGGATTTTCCTATTTGAGTTACATCCTCATTAGGACGTGTCTTGATTCAGTCCGTCTTTTCGGATCATCCCCGAATTGGCTATTTGTCAATGTCTTGTGCTTCCCAGTGGGTTGTTCCCCAGCGGAATGTTTTCGGGCCTCTACCCTCATAACCGGTAGTTGTAAGGCCTACTTTTCCTGGCTTTCTTAACAGAATTTGTGGTTATACACCTTTTATTCTCCAGCCAGAGTTTTTGGTTTTCTACCTACTACCCGGTAGTTGTAAATCCTATTTTCCTGCTCTTCAGCAGTTTGTGGTTTGTTATAACCCTATTTTGGTTTCCCGTGCGGATTTGTGATTTGTTCTATCCCCACGCGGAGTTGTTGGTCTTCTACCCCGTATTCGATAGATGTAAACCCTAAATTTTGTGGTTATCTTCATTCAATATTTGATGATGATTTTCCTTTGCTTGTATAAGTTGCTCAGATCAGCACTTATATCCCCAACAAGTCTTTTGTGGATAATTGCCGTATGCTAGCAATTTTATCCCCAGTGGGTCTTTTCACCGTATGCTAGTGATTTGTTCCCCGGATCATTGTTTGTTTATCAATGTATCCCCAGCTAGTCTTCTGTCGATAATTGCCGGATGCTTGCAAATTATCCTCAGCAGCTCGCCTTTCATTTACCCTTTTGTCGGTAATGTCTGTTGCTCCTTTTGATTGGTTATCATTATATACCTAGTTTGGTATCTCGATGCCTTTCTTTTCGGATTTTTATCCTTAAACAACCCAGTAACCGGTTCAGGATAATCTTCCATGCGAGTGTATTATTCACGGTCCGCCGGTAATGAATAATATACCTCATGCGCTCTTTAGTTGGAATCCTTTGTTGATTTTCCCCAACTGAGCAAGATTCGTATTCTTTGTAGAATCGAATAGCCATCCTTTAACCAGTTTGTGTTTTGGATGATGAGTGTTTTGGAAGTGAAAACCAATTCACGTTTTCGGTAGATCACCTATTATATACCCAGTAACCGGTATCTCTGGTGTTTCTTACCATGCGAGTTTATTATCTACGTTCTGACGGTAATAGATAATATATCTCATGCGAGTATCTTATCCACGGTCTGCCGGTAATGGATATTATATCTCATGCACTCTTTGGGTTTGTGTCCCCAGTTGAGTAAGATTCGTTTTCCCGTTGTGGATTCGAATGTCCATCCTGTAAGTTGTTTTGCTTTTTCAAGCCCTCCTTCCGGATGATGAGTGTTTTGGAAGTGAAAACCAATTCACGATTTCGGATTTTATCCTTAAACAACCCAGTAACCGGTTCAGGATAATCTTCCATGCGAGTATATTATTCACGGTCTGCCGGTAATGAATAATATGTCTCATGCGCTCTTTAGTTGGAATCCTTTGTTGATTTTCCCCAACTGAGCAAGATTCGTATTCTTTGTAGAATCGAATATCCATCCTTTAACCAGTTCGTGTTTTGGATGATGAGTGTTTTGGAAGTGAAAACCAATTCACGTTTTCGGTAGATCACCTATTATATACCCAGTAACCGGTATCTCTGGTGTTTCTTACCATGCGAGTTTATTATCTACGTTCTGACGGTAATAGATAATATATCTCATGCGAGTATCTTATCCACGGTCTGCCGGTAATGGATATTATATCTCATGCACTCTTTGGGTTTGTGTCCCCAGTTGAGTAAGATTCGTTTTCCCGTTATGGATTCGAATGTCCATCCTGTAAGTTGTTTTGCTTTTTCAAGCCCTCCTTTCGGATGATGAGTGTTTTGGAAGTGAAAACCAATCCACGTCTTTGGATTTTATCCTATAAACAACCCAGTAACCGGTTCAGGATAATTTTCCTTTCGAGTATATTATTCACGGTCTGCCGGTAATGAATAATATGTCTCATCTGAGTATTCTATCCACGTTCTGACGGTAATGGATATTATATCTCGTTCACTCTTGAGTCGATCTTTTGATTGTTTTCCCCTCAGAGTAAGATTCATTTTCCTTGCGGAATTGAATGTCCATCCTATAAACAAGTTTGCTTTTTCTAGCTCTCTTCAGGATGATGAGTGTTTTGGAAGTGGAATCCAATTCACGCTTTGGTTGGTCACCTATTATATACCCAGTAACCGGTATCCTTGGTGTTCCTTCCTGAGTTTGTTACCCGTATGCCTGGTAACATCTCATTTTCTTTGTTGCCTTCCCCAGTGGAACTTTTTGTTGCTTCTCCTCAGGAGTCAGTTTGTGTTTCTCCAATGGATTTATTTTCCTTTGGAAATCTTTTTCCCAGTGTGAGTCCTTCACTCCCCGGTGAGTTCTCCTGTCTGTTTTCTGTTTTTCCTTAATCAGAGTCGTGTCTTGTTCACGTTATGTCAGTTTTGTCTTCCCCAGTTTGGAGTCGTGTATTGTTCACACATTTCTTTTTCTTTTATTATCCCCATAGAGTCTTGTTAGAGTCTCTGTTCCTGGTGAGTGTATTACTCCGATGGATCGTCTTTCCTTCTGTGTGAATCATATTCCCCACAGAATTTGCGTCTTTTGCATACATACATCTGCATCATGAGGTCTCTTAGGGACCAAAATTTGTCTCATTACTGTTATTTAAGCCCATTCTACCGCGTCGAGATGAAGATTTCTAAACTTCACTTCTCCGGCTAGAATGACCTTAAATAGGGGCATCTGTAAGACCCCAATTTTGGGCCCTAAGATCCCTCATGGCCCATATCATTTATATCATAACCTCAAGGATCATTGCATGCCTTTGTCCTCCTAGTGGGTGGTTTGCCTTGTGGGTTGTTTTCTTGATCACCAAGCATACTGTGCATTTGTATATCTTTGCCTTTCATATGTTTATCATTCAAAAAGTACAAAATATTGTCAGTCTAACCTTGTTGCTTGCAGTGGAAGCAATCATCAGCAATTAGGTCAAAATCAGTCATTGATCAGTCAAAGCAATGGATGGTGGCCATTCTTGCAGAATTTGGGCACCATGATCAATAATCAAAGGTTCATACATCTTGAGACATCATTTGAAGTCAAGTTCTCAAGGATTTAGGGTTTGGAATTCATCAGAAGAGCTTCAGTCATCCAAAACCCTAGAAAAGTCAAACTTGGTCAACTGTTGATTTAATCAGAGATTTGATGGATAGAATTGATTTGAAGGAGTTCATTCATGCTTGTATAAGCCTCATCTATCATGTCAAACCTCATCATGGAAGAAAATCAAGTCAAACAGAAATTTTCCAGAAATAGCAAGTGGACCTGTAATTTCAACTGCCAAAAATGGAAACTTCTTGATCCTCAACTTACATCATGATACAAGCTCCAAATGAATTTTTGCCCAACATGAAAGTTGAAGATCTTGTCTTCCCATTTTCAAAAAGTCCAAGAACATCAAAATCCCATGTGTGGTTGTCAAGATATGATCAAATCATTTTCACCAATTTTTGAACTTCAACAAGCCATAACTCTCAAACCATAAGGCCAAATTTGGTGGGGTTTTTTCCTACAAACCACATTTTTCATCCTCTTTCCAAAAATATAAATTTCATGACCTAAAACCTTGCCAATCAAAATGGCATTTTTGGACCTTTTTCATTTAAAATCAAGTTTGACTCACAGTTGACTTTTTGATTTATGGACTTTTTCTCATTTTTGCCAATTGGAAAATGTTCTAAATCACATTTGTGACTTGTCTCAAGCCTTAAACCATCATCATATCACCATTTTCCTACCATTTTGGGCCAAGGTACAAAGTTGGCATTTTTATGCATTTTGGTTCATTGAGTAAAAAACAGTACAGCATTTCACTTGTACAACCAAAACAGCAGCTGTGAAGGTCTGCTTACAGCCTGGCCAAGGCCCACTCGACCACAAACACACCTCCCTACTCACTTATTTCCAAATTAGTAAAAATGCAATTGGTTCCATTTGAGCTAATCCTTGTTAGTACATCATTAACCAAACTTAAACAGCAAATATAAAGCATGTTTGCTGTCATTTGCAACCCTAGTTTTGCAGCCTACCCTCGCAGAATTCTCTCTCACCCTCATCTTGCATTTTTGCTAAAGCACAATTTCTGCACAAACCCTTGAAGAAATTCGAGCATCCTTGTTTCCACCATGCTATAATCACCATTTGGAACCCTTGTCCAGCATTATTCATCACCTATTTTGCAGCCTGAGTTCTGTTTTCTCTAGGAGCATTTCCATGGCAAATCGAAAGTTAGATGTGGTTAGACATTCTTGAGCTAAAAAAGGTTCATCATCCACCATCCTAAGGCATTCTCTTCGTCTGTTTCAAGCCGGTACCCTCAATACAACACTGCAGCTCGATTTTCTTCCAAAACAAGTAAGTAATCGATCTTCTCTTTTTGCCGTGCCATATTATGTTTGTGAAAGATCCTTGAATGCTGATTCTAGAATGCTATGCCTTGTTTGAAATGATGCCCTCATGAGGGAGATATCTGAATTTCTTTTTTCATATCAAAATGCATTTTCGTTCGATTTGTTCTGCTTGCATTAGTTTGATGAGTTTTGATGTTATATTCTTGTTGCCTATTGCTTGATGATGCTGTTGGTACATTTGTTTTTAAGTTTTGGGCACATTAAATTTTCGAGCTCATGGTGGATGAATGTATGCTGCCCTGTTCATAAGCATGTTTCTGCCCAGATTTTCCTCATGGCTAATGCTTGTTTGGTTGATGATTGATATGGCTTGATGGTCATTATACCATGCCCTTGTGTGTTTTTGCTTGAAAACTTATTGGATGATTGTTGAACCATGGATTTGAATTGATGAATGCTGCTGAAATTGATGCTGTTATGCTTGAATCATGAATTTGTCCAGAAAAATTCCTCATGCTTATGTTGTCTTGCTGTTAGTTAGGGTTGCATAATGACACATGTTCATGGCCATGTTTTATTGACTAATGTTGTTGCTTATGATTGATTTCCATGGCCATGTTGCTTGTTTTGTTTGGTTTGATGATGATGAACATTGAATGATGAATGCATTATGCTGCTGTTATTGGTACATGCTGTCGTTCACGATTGGTGTTTGAATGATGATTAGTGATGAATACATGATACCATACTGATTGAATCCTGCTGTTTGTTTAAACCTAGTTGCCCAGAAAGATTTCATGATTATGCTCATGCTGTTGTATGTTTGGTCGAAACATGTTTGTTTGATGATTGTTGATACTTGCTTGATGACACCATGAACCATGCTGCTAAATCCTGCTATGATAAACCCTGTTACTTTTTTCCAGAAATCCAGCTCATGTATGTTGTTTTGCTGTATCATGAATGTGTGTTGCCATGTGGTTTCCATATTGTTGTTTGATTTCGACATGATGATGAAGTAGGATGGTGAAATCCCATGCTGTTTCGAAACCTAGCTCTGCCCAGCTTGTCCTTAAATCTTGTTTAGAATTTGTTTGGTGCTGTTGTTTAAAAGCTGCATGATGCTGTACCAATGCCCTGTTATTGTTTGATTTTGCTTGAAGTTGGTCTTATGAACATGAACTTGATGCTGTCAATGACCTGCTGTTTGAAAAACCTTTAAACTTGCTTGTAAAATCCACATGATTGATGTTTGGTTGTGTTGGTCGTGGATGCTTGACTTGTGTATTGTTACATGTTGCTGTTCATTTGTTGTTGTTTCTGGTTGATTGATCAAGCTGAATGATGAGCCATTGCTGTTGTTTGTTTTGTTTTGGATCGATACCATGAAGTTGAATGATTGCCTGCTGTTTGAAACCCTCGAAATTCCCAGAAGAAAAACCATAAGAATTGTGTTGTTTGCTGTTGTTTGGGTTGCAGTATGAACATTCCCATACCATGTTTTTTTGAATGATTTTCGGTTTGAATTTTGGTTGTTGGATATGATCTTGCTTGCTGAATGATGTGCTGTTGTTGGTTGATGATACATGAGTTTGAAACTGCTGAAACCATGCTGCTGTTAGTTGATTTTGTTTTGTTGGATTGCTTGAAGATAAATTGCCAAACCTTGCTTAAACCCTAGGGTTTCTAAAACAGAAAATGTGAGGTCCCATTGGTGCATGTACTGTTCTATTGGCTGGGAGCCAATCAGAACATTTCGTTTTGCTTTGCCAAAACGCAGAGTTTAGATTAGTGAGTCCAAAATTACACATTTGCCATGCTGACTTCCTTGTTTGACCACTAGTTCATGTCATTTGTCTATGCTTTGTTCAAATATTCATCCAACTTCAATAATTCATTTTTAATTCAAATTTCATCCAAAAATTATGAAATTTTTTTCATCATGATCACAATTGTGTCCTCTATTTTATGGTGAATTTTAATTAATTTTCCAATGGCTGGATTTTAATTGATAATTATTTTCTTCACATGTGTGCATAAATGATACATTGTGCCATTCCTTTTGTGAAATACTCATGTTATATCCAATGCCTTTGAATTTTTTTGTGGTGAAACTAGACACATTGACCTTCATTTCCATATAAAGTTTGTGCATTTATCATTTGTGGATTGAGATTTATGATTTTCTGAAGTTATGTGTTACACTTGGTGCTATACCATGATCATGTATTTTCACAATTTTTGTTCACATGCTTCCTCTTATCCAAATCACTTGAAATTTTGCATGAATGACCTATTACATGTCTAGTTTGTGTATGAATTTTCTTGGAATTAATCATGCTGTTTTCCATTTGATTGAGAATTTTCTTCCATACTTGTTCATTTGTTGACTTTTTGTGCTATGCATTGCCAAATCTTTTGTGAAATTCTCAAATCTTATTGTATGATCATGAAATTTCATATGTGATAACTAGACTCTTTGAGCTTTGCATTGGTGTTAATCTCATTCATTTCTCTTCTGTTTTCAAATTGATATGATTTTTTGAAGTTGACCTATGCTTGTTGACTTTCACCATGCTTACTTGAATTTGGTTTGACTTCATGATTTTATTTGACTGCCTTCCTCTCATCCAAATGCCATGAAATTTTACATGCTTGCCATGTTAGATGTTAGGATTGAGTGTGATTTATTTCATGATTTTTGAAAATGTTTGAGTTGACTTTTGGAAGAGGTCTTGCTGTTGACCTATTTGTGCTCCTTCTTGCCATGCTTTGCATCCTTTTGCATATGAAATGACCATGATGCATGATATAACTATGAATCCAATTGAGAATGCTTCTTGAATGTTTAAACTTGGTTTGGGTTGACTTTTCCTTGCTGCCTTGACTTTTTCTTTCATCTTTGACCCTAGGCTAGTCCTAGTGGTCTTCTAAGCTTATGTTGAGTTCATCTGTTTCAGGTTGAGCACCAATGCCCCAAAGACCTTTCAATTTTGATTGAGTTGGTTTGTTTATCATGTGCTAACACTTGTTTTGTAGGTTGACTCACATCCTTGAGTCTTTGTGCCTTGCACAATTGGTCCCTCTGTGGTGGACTATTGGTTCATTTTCTTTTGATTTTGACTGTTGAGCTGTTTACTAATTGGTTCGACTTTTTCAGGTACTTTAGTTGCCTAAGTTCTCTGAACTTGCTTGCTTTGCTATTTAGCATTTGCTTTGAGGTATAATTACTTCTTCTTCATGTAGTCTGGAGACCCGGTCTGTTATTTGACCGGGCAAACTGTCTGAAGTCCTCCTTAAGAGGCAATGCCTGTGTTTGTTTATATTTGTCCCAAGCAGGAAAAGTCCTTCAAGTAAGGCAATTGGTGGAAGGTAGGGATAAGCAATCTATCCCCCACTATTCAGTGTGTCCTCTCTTTGCTCCCATTACATGGTAGAAGCAATGAGATAAATACCCAAGATCTAATCGAGTCAATAATGTGGAGAGAGTTCCTACTTTCTGAACTCCCACACTTTCTTTGATGCTCTCTCTGATTTGAGATTGAAGCAATGAGGCACACCCCTCATCTCCTTTTCATCTGCTTCACTTGAGCCCCTCAATGGCCAAGTTAAGAGCGACCTTTACCCATTACAGTGGACTTTCAAAGTCAAACCCTCTTGTGTGAGCCCCCCATTGTTTGGCTATAGAGCGTGCTGTTTGATATTCATTGCTTGATTGATTGTTTCATGTGCACTTGCTTGCCTGTATGTTATGCATGTATCATCATCCATTGCCATTAGTGCATGATCATATCATTTGTCTGTGTGACTGTTATTATTGTTGTTTGCCCATTGAGGTCAATTGTAAGTCCATTGCTTTGGCATTTGCTCCTGTGATATGGAAGGATAGAGTGTAAGACCTCATTGGTCACTCATATCTTCTGTTTATCTGTATGTATGTGAGGATACAGTTATAAGTCCCTGTAAGTTGGCATCTGTTGTCCTATGATCATAGTTTGATCTGTGTGTTTGTATGTGAGGTTGCAGTTATAAGTCCCTGTAAGTTGGCATCTGTTGTCCTATGATCATAGTTTGATCTGTATGTTTGTATGTGAGGT
This sequence comes from Lathyrus oleraceus, assembly GCF_024323335.1. NCBI lineage: Eukaryota > Viridiplantae > Streptophyta > Magnoliopsida > Fabales > Fabaceae > Lathyrus > Lathyrus oleraceus. The sequence continues at coordinate 283,265,721 of NC_066581.1, forward strand.
TGCAGTTATAAGTCCCTGTAAGTTGGCATCTGTTATCCTGTGATCATAATTTGATCTGTTTGTTGTATGTGAGGTTGCAGTTATAAGTCCCTGTAAGTTGGCATCTGCTTTCCTGTGATCATAGTTTGTTCATCTGTTTGTGTGAGAGGTTGCAATTATAAGTCCCTGTAAGTTGGCATTTGCATTCCTGTGATCATTTGTTGCTTTTGTTCTTGTATGTGAGGATCCATTGTAAGTCCCTGTAATGTGGCATTGGATTTCCTAGGACCATACTGTGGAGTTAACCTAAGTCCAGACAGATTGGCAGTTAACTTCCATTTCTCATTCTTGTTTTCTTCTGTGGAGATTAGTGTAAGACCATTGAGTGGCTTCTGATATCCTGTTCTGTTTTAGGAGACTGGTGTAAATCCATCTATTGGTATCCGGTATCCGCTTTTATTTCTTTGCCTGTGGAGATTAGTGTAAGTCCATTGAGTGGCATCAGATATCCCGCTTTGTTTTAGGAGATTGGTATAAGACCAGTGATTGGCATCCGGTATCCGCTTTTGCTTGCTTTGTTTGTTTGTTATTATCCATTGCTATTCCAAAGGACACACTTGAATCATCTGCTATATGATTTCAAGAAGTGAACCCTAAGAAGTTTTACTATCCATCCTTCATCCATTCATCATCCATTATGTCCTAAACCTTTTCACACTTTATCTTTCAAACTTGACATAAGTGTTGTGCAAACATCTTCATGTTTTCTAACTAAAAACCTGGACTCAAGTCCTTGACTTTTTTTCAAAACTCCATTTCATAATACTTATTTGAATTGATCCTAATCATACTTTGACCCCATTTTCATAATCATAATCAGTAACTTCACTCATTCACTTGTTTTGGCTTTGTCCATTAACCTTTTCATACATGAGCTATAGGTTTGATTTATCTTAGTGGTTGATGTTAATCTCACCTTCTGTCTTTAGTGATTGAATTGTAAGCCTTCCTTGCCTATTATAGGGTTAACCCCTCCCTGGCAAGTTGAAGCTGTTCTCACATGGTGGACGTTGTTGTTTGTATAAGGTTGAGTTTTCTCCCGTGGATAACGTAAGACCTAGGGTTTGTGTTTTAAAATTGAACCTAACCCACTTTTGGAAATCTTTTAGCCGAACTACGGCGTTCTGATCCTTACCTTTGATGGAGGGTACGTAGGCAACGGGTTCATCCGTTCGAACCCAATAACTAAATAAAACTTGTATATTCTTTTCTCATCATCCCAATCATGTTTGCACAATGTTTATGTCATACAAATAATAATCTTTTACAACAAGTGTGAAAAGGGCTCCCTAGGAGTACCTAGGACGTAGTGGGTGCCTAACACCTTCCCATTGCGTAATTTACCCCTTACCCAGAATCTCTGATCTTTTTATTAGTTTTCTACGTGTAAAACTTCTTAGGCTTTTGTTCGCTTTTTAGCCAATCCTTTGGATAAATAAAAGTGCGGTGGCGACTCGAAATTTCAAGGTATCTCTTAGCTTATGATTTAATCGATAGATCATATAGCGACGAATACACCGCTACACAAATTAAGTTGGATTCACGTGCATTTGAGCTTCAAATTCATCATCAATTACTTCAATAAGCTTTGTAGAGAAGATTGAAGGCATTGCTAAGCTTTGTAGAGCACGATTCCACTGGCTGTTCTTCAAGAAGGTTATGATTCGACCTCTTTAATTCTCAAAATCTTTATGCTATTTGTATAGATCGTTGTTTGGTGATCATTTTGGTATAAAGTTTGATTGAAATGGTGCACTGTACGCAAAGTTATGCTCAATGGAAAGTTTGATGCACTTTTTTCTTTTCTTCGATCCGAGCATGTGTTGATGTTTTTGCATGATTTGTTTATGAATCTTTGATGTACATGGAAGGATGAATCGTTTGGTATAATTTTGGTTGATTTCTGGAACATTTTTGATTTTCTAGAAAATGCGCTTGAAGATCATCATGATCTTCATCTTCAACCTATGAAGATCTTCATGTTTCCAGTTTTTGCTACGAAATATGCATGGCCTGCTGCGAATTAGCTACGAGTTTTTGAGTTAGCTACGAAAATTCTGGAAACGCGTTGGGTTTAGGGTTTAAGACCAAAACGTCACCGTTTTGGTGAGGCGCGCTGTAACACCTCAAATTTGCACCCTACCATTGAATACATTCATTTCATATTAGGTCATAGCATTAACAATGTCCACTGCATAACATTGCATTGTCCATTTGCCCGAGTGCAAGCTCAGCTGACCAATTAGGTCAGAATGATCAGGAGAATCAGTTAATCAAGCAAGTGAGTGCCATTTTCATTGGGACAAGGCCCTAGGGTGGATTTATCAAGCTCATATGGTCCAAGGATCATTTTGAAGTGGTTTGTCCAAAGATTGGATGCTCAGAAGTCACCAGTCATTGTTCAGTCAACCAGAAACCCTAGAAAGTCAACTGTGGTCAACTGTGGTCAACTGTGCCCGAGTTTATGGATTGGAAGGTGGGAAATGGTTTGAAAGGCCTCATTCATGTCCATATAAGTCTCATTTGACATGCCAAAGACCAAGGTTGAAGATTTGGAGGCCAGACAGAAAATTTCCAAAAATAGCAGATGACCTGTAATTTCAGCTGCCCAAAATGGAAACTTTTTCTCCTCAGAATAACTTCATCATACAAGCTTCAAATGGAATTTTGTCCAACATTAAAGTTGAAGATCTTGTTCTCACCATTCCAAAAAGTCCAAGAACTTGAAAATCCAATGTGTGGTTTGCAAAATATGGCTCAGTGAATTTCAGAAAAGACCCGTAATCAGGAGGCCATAACTACCACATGGTTTGTCCAAATTGCAAGTTCTTTATATGCACAAACTCCATTTGACATGTACTTCAAGGGTGCATCATTATATTTTTCCAAAAATGGCCAAGGCAAAAAGTCACTTTTCAACTGGACAACTGAATTGGACCAGGGGCAAAATCGTCCAAGTGTCAAAATATTTGGAATTTTGGAATGGGACCTTTTGTAACACCTCAGGAATGACATTTGGAGTGTGTTTGAATCCTCATTTCATGGCTAGGCCTCATATTTTGAGTTTTGACTTGAAAAGTGGAAATGCAAAATTGGACTCTTTTCTACCACATAGTGAAATTCAAGAATAGGCATCCAATTGAAGTGAAATTTGTTTCTACACATTGCATATGACATTTTGGACATGTTGGAACCAAAATTGAGAGGCAATTTGGACTGATTTGAAGGAAGGGCATTTTTGGCCATTTTGAAGAAAAGTGCATTTGCTTAACATTGCAATTTGGATTAAGGGCTTGTTAATCATGATTAAAGCTATCATATAAAAGCTTAAACATCTCCAAAACGTAACAGAATCCATTTTTCACAGATCTAGATCAAAATTCTCTCCATTTTTCTGAATTTTTCTCAAGAACACATCATTGCATATTGAACCGAATCTCTCTCATTTCTTCATCAATTTGAGCAATTCTTGGTGCTGCAACTTCCATTCAACCTCATCTTCGACTGTTTGGGGGAATTGGCTTCGAAGGATCCACGATTTGCAGCTGCACATTCAAGGTCCTCACATGGTGATTGTGGATTTCGAGCATTTGGAGTACAATTGAGCGAGTTGAAGCTTTGCACCATATTTCCTCAAGTCCAGGCCGTTTCTGTTTCAGCAAGACACACGCAAATTCCGCCGATTTCATCACTGCAAGTTCCAGGTACCTCCAGATTCGAATCTCACCATTTGATCCATGATTGTATGCGTGTTGTAGTACGTGTTGTGTAGATCACGGTGATATGTTTAGAATTGTAAATGATCGACTGTAGCATGAGAAATCTTAACTCGAAGTTATGATCCAAAACCCTAAGTTCAACGATTCTTGAGATTTAGGAAGTTTTAGGTTAATTGGAATGCATATTCGTAATCTCCTTGCTCGTGCGGTTCCAACGGATGTAAGATCGCTAATTTTGGTTAAGATTTGAGATACGCATGTTCTTGAGCCTTGTTCATGTTTCGGGAAATTCTGTGCGTTGAAGAAGACGAAATTGAGCTGTTTGATCCTTATTCCAATTTGAAATTTCAAATTAGGCGTTTACCACCCCCGCCTATATAATTACGAGAATGCCATTTCTAAATTTAATTTAATTAATTTCAATTAATTCTTAAAAATCATAAAAAAATACATGTGACCTTAGAAAAATCATATAAAACCATAGAAAAATCAGAAAATTGTGAAAATAATTTCGTTGACTTTGTGGTTGAATGTAGATGATTTTTGACCTATTGGTCAAAGTTGTGCTTGGAATATTTTTCATTTGACCTAGGGTTTCTTCCACATGTGTATATTTTGATACCTTTGAATGATTTGATCATGAAATCCTCATATTGTATGATAAATGGCTGAAAATTTTTGTGTTGATTGTTGACTGGCTGAGGTTTTTTTCCATATAAATTTCTTGAGTTTTTGATACCTGGCCATGGAGTTATGAATTTTTGAACTTAGGTGTGACAATTGGTGTCACACCTCTTGATGCCAATTTGTTGGATTTTTTAGTATGACCTATCCTTGTTAGAATTGATTGAAATTTGGTATGGATGCTCATTAACATGTTAGGATCCTTTGTGAATTTTTGTGGAATTATTCATTGTGTTTTCTAATTGATCATGATTTTTCATTTCTGATGGTTGAATTTGCAAGCTCATATGATGCATGTTGGTAGATTGATTGTGAAATGCTCATGTGGTATCGTATAATCATGAAATTTGATATGCTAGTAGAAGACACATGATAGGACATCCCTGTTTTGGTCTCATCCATTTCTTTTTTGTTTTCATTGAATTATGAATTTTTGAAGTGGGAGCATGTGTTGAGGTTGTGATGTGGAGCCTATAATTGTGCCTGTTTTTGTTGATTTTCATTGACATGGTTCCATTTGCCCAATTAAGCTGAAATTTGGTGTGCCATACCTGGATTAGGTCCTGTTTAGATGTAAATTGTTTGAGAATTTTTGGGATTGTGTTGATGTGGATTTGAATGCAATAATTCTGTTTGTAGGCTTAGTGCTTCCTTTGAACTAGTTTGCCTTATTTTGTGCATAGAATGAGCATGATGAATGATATGACCATGAAATTTGGTAGAATAGTTCCTGACATGTGTAGCTTTCATTTGGCTTTGGTCCTACTAATTTCCCATGTAATGTCACTGTTTACCATTGAATTGAAGTTAATGTACAGTTTGTAGCTTCATTTGATTGTGTTTTTGCATGCTTTGTCATGTTGAATTAATTCCCATAGTTCCATTAGTCCAAATTGCTTGAAAATTGACATGTAGCTTGTTGAATGTCCTCTGTTTAGGATATAATTTTTGTGGAATTTTCCATGCTGTTTTGATATTTTTTGTGATGTGATCTTGCTGATTGCTCTTATGTGGTTTAACATTGCTCACTTTGCCTTACATGTTGCATAGATTAAAATGTGTACATAGTTTGGATATGGGACCAATTGGGATCCCTTTGTATTTGAAATAGATTGACTTTGATCATGAATTGGTTGCTGTTTTAGGATTTTTCCTTCTTTTGGACCCTAGGCTAGTCCTAGTGGTCATGTTACTTACATTTGAATGTGATTGTGGCTTTTCAGGTTAAGGAGTTAAGGCTTAAGGATATTGTTTCACATTTGGGATGTTTTGCTTGATACTTGTAAACTAATGTGGCTGTTTTGTAGGATGCATAGCATTTGAGCTTGGAGCCTTGCGCCTTGCACATTGTTGTTTGATTGTACATTATTGATTCTTATTGTTGTTGTCTGATTATGAATGAGATGCTGATTTTGTTTGACTTTTGTACAGGTACACTTAGTTGCTCAGTTCTCTTAAGAACTTGCATTGCTTTGCTTATAAGCAATTGGCATTGAGGTATAGAACTTTCTTCTTCATGTAGTCTGGAGACCCGGCTGTTACCGGGCCGGGCAAACTGTCTGAAGTCCTCCTTAAGAGGCAATGCTTGTGTATGTTTATATTTGTCCCAAGCAGGTGAAAAGTCCTTTACATAAGGCAATTGGTGGAAGGTAGGGATAAGCAATCTATCCCCCACTATTCATTGAGTCTTCTCCTTGCTCCCATTACATGGTTGTAGCATTGAGATCCAAGCCCAAGATCTTGTACATTGTACAGTCGAGTCTATGTCCTGAGCGTAGAAGGGTCCCCCCATTCTGGACCCACGCTCCCTTGTCTGATGCTCTCTCTGACTTGAGATAGAAGCAATGAGGCACACCCCTCATCACCTTTCATCTAGCTTCACCTTAGCCTCTCAATGGCAAGGTTAAGAGCTAACCTGACCCCGATACAGAGGCTTGTTTGTTGAGGTTGATATGACCCCTCGACTAAAGCCTAGCCCTGATGTTTGAGCCCCTTGTTGGTGTGTTTATTTCATGCTGTATATGTTTGTGTGGTGTGATTGTATCCCCTAGGTTTGCTAGACTCCGCGTAGTCTCGTTTGCATGTCAATTAAGGTAGCACGGTTCCTTCGTATAGGACTTCCTTTCTTGCTTGAGCTTTCCTAAAACACAAACAAACATTATCCCCTCGTAAGGATACGTCCACTCCTTCTACTACAGGTGAGTAAGTCTCCAAAGGTCGAGCATCCGGTAGATTGCGTAGTGACGTCGTCCACTTAAAAAACACAAACCAACAGGAATAGTTTAGCCGAACTACGGCAACTCTGATTCTCATGTCCAGATGAGATACGTAGGCACGAGATGCGATGTCTTGTCGAGTTTGACTAACAACTAACACTAATCCTTGTTTGCTTTCGCCCTCGTTGCGATCCTTTTCTCTCGCCCTCGTTGCGATTGAGACCTTCCCCTTCTCTTGCCCTAGTTGCAATCGAGACCCTTCTTCTTCCTGTGTTGGTGTTAGGAGGTGGATGTAAGCCCAGCGATTGGCATTCCACATCCTGTGTCTTGTTGTGTGCTTGGAAGTTGATGTAAGTCCATCGAGTGGCGTTCGGGTTCCAGTGTGTGTTCTGGTTCGGATGCTGATGTAAGCCCAGTGATTGGCATTCAGGCTCCACGTTTGCCTCCTTGTGTGTGTTTTGGTTCGGATGCTGATGTAAGTCCAGTGATTGGCATTCAGGCTCCACGTTTGCCTTTGCCTGTATTTGTTGGTGTGCGTGTCAGCCGAGCTACGAATGCTCTGATTCTCCTTCGTCCAAAGGAGATACGTATGCATAGGATGCGACATCCTAGCGAGCATGTGTCGTTTCCCCAGTCCGAACTACTTAGACTCTGATGTCTATGCTTGATAGACTAAGTAGGCCCAGGACGCGATATCCTGCCGAGTCAGTTTCAGTCTGTTTTCTTGCGTCTCTTTCAGCCAGTATCTATGTGTGTGTGAGCAGTGTTTTAGCAACCATTTTCCTTCCTTTTGTGCGTGGATCCCGTCGAGTACGACGGATGCGTAGGGGTGCTAATACCTTCCCTTCGCATAACCGACTCCCGATCCCATTCTCTTTGGTCGTGAGACCATGCTTTTTCCAGGTTTACTCTGAGCGTTTCCTTTCCCTCTTTGGGATAAATAACGCACGGTGGCGGCTCTGTTGTTTCGTTTTCCCGCCGGTTTTTCGCGTAATGCGACAGCTGGCGACTCTGCTGGGGAAAGGCAAACCTCGCTGGAGAAGTTGACCTGTGCTGGTCCTTCTTCCCTGAGCGAGTCTCTCCTAGCGCTCTCTAGGTTAGGGTTTTGGTTGCTATGCTGCTTTATTTATTGCATTCATTTGTATATATGTGCATTTATTATTTGCATTTATTGTGTGCATTAATGTTTGCATTCATTCATATTCATCTGCTGTGTTGGCTGTGTGTTCTCTGTTTGGGGTGGGTGATACTCAAGGTAAAAGGCCCAATACCCAGGCTATGAGTGCAATCTAGGAAACCTAGGAATAGAGTGATTCATGGGAAGCGGGTGGTGTACGCCACTTAGCGGAACATTGATATCACGAGCAGTTCAGACTCTGATGGGGTATTATCGGTGCATACATCTGGTGTGCACAGGATGATATTCTTGAAAGGGTTGTTTATCCTGCGTTTCTCTCGACTTTACCCTGGCCTAGATGACACCCGTGAGTGGGGAAGGGTTATTTCATTACAGGTACAGTTGCTGACTGGTTGGTGACTCTTGGTACTGATGGTGACTGTGAATTATGGACATTTATTTCTGGGACGCCGGAGTTCTGTCCGTGGTTTATCAGCGGGTTCCGTTTATTTCGGATCCCCGGGTTGAATATGAGAATACCGGTTCAGAGGATCTGATTGTCATCCGTTCAGTGGATGTTCCTGTGATGGTAGTGATGTAATCTCCAGTTCCGTTTATTTCGGAACTCCCCAAGTCGGATTTATGGTGACTCAGTTGACTGGGACTGGTTCAGAGACTTGATGGGTCTTCAGATGGCTTGATGGCACAGTAACCTGCATTCATGCATTTGCATCGGTCTCATTTCGCATTCATCTGCATTCAACCCATGTCTGTCCGTATTCAGGGTCCATTTTTGATTAAGATTCTGGTTGAGAGATATCCAGATGTCAGAATGTTGTTGATGAAAAATTATTTGTCTCAGTGAGGCTGGAATCAAAGGACAGAATATTCCTGATACGGATAGACATTGCATGTGTGAGTCATACTAACCCATTTGCTGTTTTGTAGGTGTCAACCGGTGCACATAGCTTGTTTGCTCAGATATCCTGCTAGGGACAACAAATCCGAACTGATGGATCCACTCAACACCGGTAAAGGTAGACATGTTTGGGATCGGTTATCGGCCAGATCAAGAGTCGTCTAGACCAAACAGAGGACGTCGTCCATCGTACACCTTTGTCAGTGCAGGAATGCTGAATTCTGATCATGCTTGTTCAGTAAGTGAAGAGATCGACCGCGACCGCGAGCTCGAGCTGTGGATAAAGTCGTGCGTACCAGGCGATTGGAAGGCCTCCAAAATCACCATTGTCACTCATCCAGAAGAATAGTATTTCTGTGTTAATTTTGTTTGCATGAAAGCCATACGTTTTGCCCGAAACGTAATGGTCCATTGTAAGGGTCATCTCATGTGTTTCATTTTGCAACATTTTGCATCAGTAATAAATGGATGTTTTTGTGATCAAAAGCGGTGCTCCCTGTTTTTCACTTTTTGCAGTTTAAAAAATAACATTAAAATGGCAATGTTTTTATTTTCTTTCCTTTTGATTCATTTGGTTCCGACCACAAAAGTGATTACCTTCCTGATCTCATCGATAACGATTTGGTTACACCTCTGCATGACTTCGACAATCCGGTCTATCATACCGAAGAAAAAGGCGAAGAAGATTGTGATCTGTTGGAAGATTAGCCAGGTTGTTAAGACAAGAGGAGAGGGTGATTCAACCGCACGAGGAGCGATTCAAGATTGATACTCCAGACACCGCCGAGGTCAGAAAGTGAAAATTGAGGCCGCTTCAGAGGCGAGTTGAGGGCAGAATGGTAGGAGCATGTGGACACCTTCGCCTGGTCGTATCGAGATATGCCAGGGTTGGGTACCAATGTCGTTATACACAAGCTACAATGGAGAGAAGACTGTCCTCTAGAGGAGCAAGACGCCGATGCCACGTATCAGAGTGACTTTGTTTCATGATATGACTCGTCGTGAAAGCGAATGCCATGTTGATGACATGATGACAAAGTCCCAAGCAGAAGAGGGGCACCCGGTGGACTTGATCAAGTTGTTTGACCGGTTAAGATACTCATACTGTTGAGTCTAAGTCAGTGCCCTTATGGAGTGTTGTTCAGCGAGCTGCCGAGGCTTATTGTGAACGAAAGAGGAGTCGAGGTCGATCCTGCTAAAAAAAAAAAGAAAAAGAAAAAAGAAAAGAAAGGAAAAAGAAAAAAAACAAAAACAAAAAATACTAGAGACGCCTGAACCGAAAAAAAAAGAAGAAGGAAATCAAATGGTCAGGTGGAATGGTGACTGCCAAGGGGCATGGAAAGAAAAAATGAGTAGCAGGAACCTCTGATTCTGATACCTCCCATGGAAGAAACAACTGTTAATCTGGTACTTGACAGCCCTCAAGGGGTCTATGAGGCATTGGGTCAGCATGACTAGTCTTGTCGAAAAGAGCATGCAATTTACCTAAGCAAAAAGTTTATCGACTGTGAAACAATACACTCACTGTTCGAGAAAACTTGATGTACTTTGGCATAGGCTGCTCGCCGACTGAGACAGTATGCTGGTTCATACCACCTTGTGGATGTCCAAAATGGATCTGATCAAGTATGTGCTTGAGGAGATAGCGTTGAACGGACGGGTTGCGAGAGGGCAAATGACGTCAACTGAATACGATATTCAGTATACCTCCCAGAAAGCAATCAAGAAGAGGGTATTGTATGGTTATCTCGCCCAGCAACCCATTGATGATTCTCAACCAAGGAAGTTTGAAGTCCCTGATGAGGACATCTCGAGGTACTCAAATCGAAAGATTGAGAGTGACCGATCCCGGAGGAGGGGCCTGACCCTGAATCCGAACGGGTTCTGATGTCTGATGGGGAGAGTTTAAATTGAGTGAGCTAGTGCTGCCCCAGTAACATTTGAAAGCACCAACGATGGTGGCTGAGTACGAAGTTGGTATCCTGAGTGTCGTACTTCGATACGTGCATCTACTGGGGGCAGCGCCTTCCTCATTCAATATGGGATGGAAGCGATATTTCCTATTGGAGGCTAGATCTCATTGTGGAGAGTCCAGACGGATGAGAAGTTAGAAAAGGGCGAGTGGATTAGGACTCGGTATGACGCGTTGAGACTGACTGAGGAAGAGGGCTGACAGTTGCTTGCCATGGGGTAGTTGTACCCAGTAAATGAAGCGCGTTGTTAACCGAGAAGTGCGACCTCGTGGGTGGCATGGAAGAGATGTGGTGTTGAAAAGGATCCTTCCTCCTCAACGATCGTGGGGCAAGCGGACACACAGTTATGAATGTCCATTCGTAGTCAAGAAGGTTTTCTCTGACAGAGCCTTGTTGCTGACGACCACGGATGATGAGGATTTTCCCTCCCCTGCAGATGCGGACGCAGTTAAAAGATACTTCGTGAAAAATTGACCCGCTGGACAAAAAAAAGAAAAGAGTTCAGGCAAAAAGGGGCATCCCGGCGAACCAAAAAAAAGAGAGAAAGGTTCGGACAAAAGCTAGGGATGATAAAAGAAAAGAACTGTACACCCGGCAAGTCGAAAACCCCGCAAGGGCGACTTGGGCAAAAAAGGGTATCCCGGTGGACTGAAACCCGAAAGGGCGGTCCAACCAAAAGAGGGAAGGAAACGAACAATTGCGTCTAGCATGATCGTTGGTGCTTTGTTTAAGACATCATAGCTAGTCCCCGACAGAGATCGATCGGAAGCGTCTGGTTCAGAAGGCCGAAAGTGCGGAAAGTCTTGAGGACATATGGGGCGTAACCGAGTTGGAACCCGATGAGATCACGATTTCACATTGCCATTAGGATAGATTTTTTCCTTTTGTGCGCACTCACCTCTTTCCAGGGTTTGCCTCCTGTGTGTTGCTCAATTCTGAGTCATCCTTTTTGTTTCAGTCAATAAAATGCGTGTTCAGTCAAATAAATTTTGTTTTTGTGTCATTACCGCTTTGATCACGAAAACATCCGTTCATTTTGATAAAGAATACTTGCATTTTGAAACATGGAAGTCCCTTCCGATGCATGCTTATAAGATTGAAATCTGAAAATCTTATTCGGAAGTTTGAGTGATCTAGGTGTTGAAGTGTTGGCACGCCTGGGGCACGCTTTTATCTAACAATCTCTTGTGCAGGTACTGGTAGATATCTTCATTCGCTGACAGGTGGTGATATGAAGCCCTTTTGAAAAAAAAAAGAGAGATCCCCACAGAGTCCAATCAGGGGCAATGGACAGACGAACGGTGAAAAGCTCGTGACAGAGTTGTGGCGACGATCCTGGAAAGCTAATCAAGAAGACTCTTCAAAGTCTAAGGACTGGAAAGTTTGTATGAATCCCAGGAGTTCGATCTCCGTGAAGTACGGAGGATTCAGGAATACAAGGGGATGAATCAGAAAAGTCCAAATGAGTCTGGGAGTTCTCTAAAGTGGAAAGTCAACATTGTGGTAGGATGGTGAACACCAGTGTTCGACGAATCGAAGGGCGGCCCGTGTCCGATAGGCCGTATTTCCCCAATGGGTTTGAGAGTGTCATCTCCCTAGCAGGTTCGAGATCAGTGCCTCCTCAGCAAGCCTGAAGGTTACCGTATCCCCAGCGGAGTTGTGATTGTTTTCCAAGTCTGAAGCTGTCTTCCCAGCAGAAGTTGTGTTGTCGGTTTTCCCCCAGCAAGGTTCCCAAGCGGACCGAGTCCGGTGGAATCATCCCCAGTAGAGACAAGCATGGGTTGCCTCCCCTAGCAGGGTAATCACCAAGCAAGTCCGGGTTCGATGGAGATCATCCCCAGCAAGGTTTGTCTTTCCCCAGCAGGGTGGAAGTTGACGTGGTAATGAGATCCTCAGTGCAGTTCCTAGAGTTCCTCAGTGTTGTCTCTGGAGGAGACACGTGTTTATGCATTCATCATGTAGATAAGCATAACATATTGCATCATTAGTGCGTGGCATTTCCATAATCATGGGGCATTACGCTAAAAAAAAACTCATGCATCTGCATTGCAAGCATATCCATTAGCCCGAGGCCGTGGTGAATTGACCAAGAATGGGTTGTTGGAAAGAGTTTAGCATCACTTGGATCGATTTCAGAATTGGGTTCCCCAGCAGGGTTGAGAGAGGTGTTTTCCCAACAAGTGACCCCGCAAGTGAGGGGGTATCCCCATCATTGTTACTCCCCAACTGGTAGCATCTTGCCAGCTTGGATCTTTTTCCTTAGCAGATGTGGGGGTGTCTGATCTCTCCATGTAGAGTTGACCCTTTAAGCAGAAAATGTCTGTCATTTCCTTCTGCGCTCCCCAGGAGTTGTGTCCTCGTGGATGACGGTTGTTTCCGTTCCCTCCCCTTGGGATGGGTTTTCCCTAGTGAGTTCTTTCCTCATTAGGATGTCTTGGTTCAGTTTGCCTTTTCGGATCGATCCTGAATTGGCTTCTTTGGGCTGTCTCCTGTTTTTCCCTGGGGCATAAATGAATAGTTGCTCACTAACCGACACTCATTCATCTTATCCTCAGCGGAATTTGTGGGCCTCTACCTACAAACCGGTAGTTGTAAGTCCTATCGTCGTGGTTTTCTACCTACAAGCCGGTAGTCGTAAAATCCCACTTTCACCCCCTAGCAGAGGTAACCTTTGTGGTTCATTCTGATTGTGGGCGGATTTTCCGGTCTTCTACCTACTACCCGGTAGTTGTAAATCCTTTTTTCTCACTCTGTCTCTCAGCGGAATTTTGGCTTCTACCTACAAACCGGTAGTTGTAAGTCCTATCGTCGTGGTTTTCTACCTACAAACCGGTAGTTGTAAAATCCCACTTTCGTCCCCTAGCAGAGGTAACCTTTGTGGTTCATTCTGTTTGTTGGCCTCTACCTACAACCCGGTAGTTGTAAGTCCTATCGTTGTGGTTTTCTACCTACTCACCGGTAGTTGTAAAATCCCACTTTTGTCCCCTTGGTGGAGTTAACCCTGTGTGCTCATCCTATCGATGACTGGTTACTTTTCCGTGGTTTTCTGCCTACAAACCGGTAGATGTAATCCCCTCTTTGCAGTTATCAGTACCCAGTTGGCGGTATTGATATTCTTTTCCCCTCTGGATACTCGCCTTGATCAAGCACTATTGTCCCCAGTGGGTCTCTCCCTTTCTTTTGGGTACTTGCTCCGAGTTAGCAACTTTATCCTCTTTTGATTGGTCATCTTTTGCATACCTAATCTGGTACCCCGATGCCTTTCTTTTCGGTCGTTTATCCATTTAACAACCTACAACCCGGTTATGGATAATCTTCCATGCGAGCGTATTATCTACGTTCTGACGGCTATAGATAATATGTCTCATGCACTCTCTGGTCAGTCTTTTGATTGTTTTCTCCAGCTGAGTAAGATTCGTATTCCTTGTGGAATCGAATATCCATCCTTTAACAAGTTTGCCTTTGCTCTCTTCAGGATGATGTCGGTTGATTTATCCATCTAACAACCTCAACCCGGTTATGGATAATCTTCCCTGCGAGTCTATTATCTACGTTTTGACGGCTATAGATGATATGTCTCATGCGCTCTTGGGTCGAAGTCGTCCTCCCCAGTCGAGTAAGATTCGTATTCCTCGTGGAATCGAATGTCCATCCTTTAACAAGACTGCTTTTCTAGCCCTCTTCAGGATGTTGAGTGTTTTGGAACACAAGCCAATTCACGTTTGGTCGGTCACCCGTTTCATACCTACCACCCGGTATCCTCGGTGTTCCTTCCTGTTTGCTCGCTGTAGTGACCTTGTTCCCCAGTGAGACCCCCTGCAAGTGTGTAGCCTTGCCCGGACATGTAGATGTCGTCCTGTCAGCACCCGCGTGTGTCGTTTCTTTGGTGTCGGTAAACACCATCTTTCGGTGCTTTCCCAGTCATGCGTAGTGTCTGGTCTTCTTTGATGTCAGTAAACATCATCTTTCGATGTTCGTAACGTCGTCCTTTCCCTAGAAGAGTTCCTCCTCTCCGTTGGTGTCGATAAACGTCGAGTTTTCCCCGATCATCCGTTGATGATTTGGTTGTGTTCACTCTCCCTAGAAGAGTCCTCCTCTCCGTTGGTGTCGATAAACGTCGAGTTTTCCCCGATCATCCGTTGATGATTTGGTTGTGTTCACTCTCCCTAGAAGAGTCCTCCTCTCCGTTGGTGTCGATAAACGTCGAGTTTTTCCTACGCGTCCGTTGGCGTATAGTTGATATCTTTCCCCACAGGGTTGTCCCCAGAAGTTTACTCCTCTCCGTTGGTGTCGATAAACGTCGAGTTTTTCCTGTGCGTCCTATGACGTATAGTTGATTGTCCCCCGCAGATCATTTGGTAATACCAGATGATTCCCCTCAGAATATTCCTCCTCTCCGTTGGTGTCGATAAACGTCGAGTTTTTCCTATTCGTCCTATGACGTCTAGTTGTACCTTTCCCCAAGTGGATCTACCTCCCCGTTGGTTTCGATAAACGTTGTGTTTTTCTCATTCGTCCATGAACGTCTGATTGTATACCCTATTCCCAGTCATTCATTAATGTCTGGTTGACTTCCCAACCAGAATTCCCAGTAGACGTCCTATTCGGTTTCCGGTTGTGGTGCCTTTCCCTCGTGAAGTGGCTTTCTCCTTCTCCCTTTCGTCCTATGACGTCTTGGCTGAGTTTTCTCCTCCTCCGTTGGTGTCGATAAACGTTGAGTCTCCCTTTCGTCCTATGACGTCTTGGCTGAGTTTTCTCCTCCTCCGTTGGTGTCGATAAACGTTGAGTCTCCCTTTCGTCCTATGACGTCTGGCTGAGTTTTCTCCTCCTCCGTTGGTGTCGATAAACGTTGAGTCTCCCTTTCGTCCTATGACGTCTTGGCTGAGTTTTCTCCTTCTCCGTTGGTGTCGATAAACGTTGAGTCTCCCTTTCGTCCTATGACGTCTTGGCTGGGTTTTCTCCTCTCCGTTGGTGTCGATAAACGTCGAGTTTTTCCCGATCATCCGTTGATGATTTGGTTGTGTTCACTCTCCCTAGAAGTTTCCTCCTCTCCGTTGGTGTCGATAAACGTCGAGTTTTTCCTACGCGTCCGTTGGCGTATAGTTGATATCTTTCCCCACAGGGTCGTCCCCAGAAGTTTTCTCCTCTCCGTTGGTGTCGATAAACGTCGAGTTTTTCCTGTGCGTCCTATGACGTATAGTTGCTTATTCCCCACAAATCATTTGGTAATACCATATGATTCCCCTCAGAATGCTTCTCCTCTCCGTTGGTGTCGATAAACGTCGAGTTTTTCCTATTCGTCCTATGACGTCTAGTTGTACCCTTCCCCAAGTGGATTTACCTCCCCGTTGGTTTCGATAAACGTTGTGTTTTTCTCATTCGTCCGATGACGTCTGATTGTATACCCTATTCCCAGTCATTCATTAATGTCTGGTTGATTTCCCAACCAGAATTCCCAGTAGACGTCCTATTCGGTTTCCGGTTGTGGTGCCTTTCCCTCGTGAAGTGGCTTTCTCCTTCTCCCTTTCGTCCTATGACGTCTTGGCTGAGTTTCCTCCTTCTCCGTTGGTGTCGATAAACGTTGAGTCTCCCTTTCGTCCTATGACGTCTGGCTGAGTTTTCTCCTTCTCCGTTGGTGTCGATAAACGTTGAGTCTCCCTTTCGTCCTATGACGTCTTGGCTGAGTTTTCTCCTTCTCCGTTGGTGTCGATAAACGTCGAGCTTCTCCCTTTCGTCCTATGACGTCTGGTCGAGTCTTCCCATTCATCCTATGATGTCTGGTTACCTCTCCGTTGGTCTTGGTAAACGTTGAGTTTTTCCCATTCCGTCCGCTGACGTATGGTTGTATCACTATCCTCCCATTCATCCGATGATGTATGGTTACCTCTCCGTTGGTCTTGGTAAACGTTGAGTTTTTCCTATTCGTCCGATGACGTCTAGTTGTACCTGTCCCCATGTGGATTTACCTCTCCGTTGGTTTCGGTAAACGTTGAGTTTTTCCCCATTACGTCCGCTGACGTATGGTTGTATCCTTTCCTGGTTATCCCCAGTAGAGTTGACGTACCTCTCCGTTGGTCTTGGTAAACGTTGAGTTTTTTCTAGTTGTCCGTTGGCATCTAGTTGATGTGATTCCTGTTCCCATGCATCGTGTGTCGATGTCTGGAGGTGGTTGTGCTTTTGAAGAGAAGATAGAAAAAGAAAAACAAGAAAACAAAAAAAGTCCCAGCAGTGTGCAAATTTCTACGGTTCTTGGTATTCAATCCCTGTTTACCCTGAAAGTCTGACAGCCGATGCTCTCATCCATTCGGGTTCCCAGTTGATTGAATAGGGGCAGCTGTAACACCTCAAATTTGCACCCTACCATTGAATACATTCATTTCATATTAGGTCATAGCATTAACAATGTCCACTGCATAACATTGCATTGTCCATTTGCCCGAGTGCAAGCTCAGCTGACCAATTAGGTCAGAATGATCAGGAGAATCAGTTAATCAAGCAAGTGAGTGCCATTTTCATTGGGACAAGGCCCTAGGGTGGATTTATCAAGCTCATATGGTCCAAGGATCATTTTGAAGTGGTTTGTCCAAAGATTGGATGCTCAGAAGTCACCAGTCATTGTTCAGTCAACCAGAAACCCTAGAAAGTCAACTGTGGTCAACTATGGTCAACTGTGCCCGAGTTTATGGATTGGAAGGTGGGAAATGGTTTGAAAGGCCTCATTCATGTCCATATAAGTCTCATTTGACATGCCAAAGACCAAGGTTGAAGATTTGGAGGCCAGACAGAAAATTTCCAAAAATAGCAGATGACCTGTAATTTCAGCTGCCCAAAATGGAAACTTTTTCTCCTCAGAATAACTTCATCATACAAGCTTCAAATGGAATTTTGTCCAACATTAAAGTTGAAGATCTTGTTCTCACCATTCCAAAAAGTCCAAGAACTTGAAAATCCAATGTGTGGTTTGCAAAATATGGCTCAGTGAATTTCAGAAAAGACCCGTAATCAGGAGGCCATAACTACCACATGGTTTGTCCAAATTGCAAGTTCTTTATATGCACAAACTCCATTTGACATGTACTTCAAGGGTGCATCATTATATTTTTCCAAAAATGGCCAAGGCAAAAAGTCACTTTTCAACTGGACAACTGAATTGGACCAGGGGCAAAATCGTCCAAGTGTCAAAATATTTGGAATTTTGGAATGGGACCTTTTGTAACACCTCAGGAATGACATTTGGAGTGTGTTTGAATCCTCATTTCATGGCTAGGCCTCATATTTTGAGTTTTGACTTGAAAAGTGGAAATGCAAAATTGGACTCTTTTCTACCACATAGTGAAATTCAAGAATAGGCATCCAATTGAAGTGAAATTTGTTTCTACACATTGCATATGACATTTTGGACATGTTGGAACCAAAATTGAGAGGCAATTTGGACTGATTTGAAGGAAGGGCATTTTTGGCCATTTTGAAGAAAAGTGCATTTGCTTAACATTGCAATTTGGATTAAGGGCTTGTTAATCATGATTAAAGCTATCATATAAAAGCTTAAACATCTCCAAAACGTAACAGAATCCATTTTTCACAGATCTAGATCAAAATTCTCTCCATTTTTCTGAATTTTTCTCAAGAACACATCATTGCATATTGAACCGAATCTCTCTCATTTCTTCATCAATTTGAGCAATTCTTGGTGCTGCAACTTCCATTCAACCTCATCTTCGACTGTTTGGGGGAATTGGCTTCGAAGGATCCACGATTTGCAGCTGCACATTCAAGGTCCTCACATGGTGATTGTGGATTTCGAGCATTTGGAGTACAATTGAGCGAGTTGAAGCTTTGCACCATATTTCCTCAAGTCCAGGCCGTTTCTGTTTCAGCAAGACACACGCAAATTCCGCCGATTTCATCACTGCAAGTTCCAGGTACCTCCAGATTCGAATCTCACCATTTGATCCATGATTGTATGCGTGTTGTAGTACGTGTTGTGTAGATCACGGTGATATGTTTAGAATTGTAAATGATCGACTGTAGCATGAGAAATCTTAACTCGAAGTTATGATCCAAAACCCTAAGTTCAACGATTCTTGAGATTTAGGAAGTTTTAGGTTAATTGGAATGCATATTCGTAATCTCCTTGCTCGTGCGGTTCCAACGGATGTAAGATCGCTAATTTTGGTTAAGATTTGAGATACGCATGTTCTTGAGCCTTGTTCATGTTTCGGGAAATTCTGTGCGTTGAAGAAGACGAAATTGAGCTGTTTGATCCTTATTCCAATTTGAAATTTCAAATTAGGCGTTTACCGCCCCCGCCTATATAATTACGAGAATGCCATTTCTAAATTTAATTTAATTAATTTCAATTAATTCTTAAAAAATCATAAAAAAATACATGTGACCTTAGAAAAATCATATAAAACCATAGAAAAATCAGAAAATTGTGAAAATAATTTCGTTGACTTTGTGGTTGAATGTAGATGATTTTTGACCTATTGGTCAAAGTTGTGCTTGGAATATTTTTCATTTGACCTAGGGTTTCTTCCACATGTGTATATTTTGATACCTTTGAATGATTTGATCATGAAATCCTCATATTGTATGATAAATGGCTGAAAATTTTTGTGTTGATTGTTGACTGGCTGAGGTTTTTTTCCATATAAATTTCTTGAGTTTTTGATACCTGGCCATGGAGTTATGAATTTTTGAACTTAGGTGTGACAATTGGTGTCACACCTCTTGATGCCAATTTGTTGGATTTTTTAGTATGACCTATCCTTGTTAGAATTGATTGAAATTTGGTATGGATGCTCATTAACATGTTAGGATCCTTTGTGAATTTTTGTGGAATTATTCATTGTGTTTTCTAATTGATCATGATTTTTCATTTCTGATGGTTGAATTTGCAAGCTCATATGATGCATGTTGGTAGATTGATTGTGAAATGCTCATGTGGTATCGTATAATCATGAAATTTGATATGCTAGTAGAAGACACATGATAGGACATCCCTGTTTTGGTCTCATCCATTTCTTTTTTGTTTTCATTGAATTATGAATTTTTGAAGTGGGAGCATGTGTTGAGGTTGTGATGTGGAGCCTATAATTGTGCCTGTTTTTGTTGATTTTCATTGACATGGTTCCATTTGCCCAATTAAGCTGAAATTTGGTGTGCCATACCTGGATTAGGTCCTGTTTAGATGTAAATTGTTTGAGAATTTTTGGGATTGTGTTGATGTGGATTTGAATGCAATAATTCTGTTTGTAGGCTTAGTGCTTCCTTTGAACTAGTTTGCCTTATTTTGTGCATAGAATGAGCATGATGAATGATATGACCATGAAATTTGGTAGAATAGTTCCTGACATGTGTAGCTTTCATTTGGCTTTGGTCCTACTAATTTCCCATGTAATGTCACTGTTTACCATTGAATTGAAGTTAATGTACATTTTGTAGCTTCATTTGATTGTGTTTTTGCATGCTTTGTCATGTTGAATTAATTCCCATAGTTCCATTAGTCCAAATTGCTTGAAAATTGACATGTAGCTTGTTGAATGTCCTCTGTTTAGGATATAATTTTTGTGGAATTTTCCATGCTGTTTTGATATTTTTTGTGATGTGATCTTGCTGATTGCTCTTATGTGGTTTAACATTGCTCACTTTGCCTTACATGTTGCATAGATTAAAATGTGTACATAGTTTGGATATGGGACCAATTGGGATCCCTTTGTATTTGAAATAGCTTGACTTTGATCATGAATTGGTTGCTGTTTTAGGATTTTTCCTTCTTTTGGACCCTAGGCTAGTCCTAGTGGTCATGTTACTTACATTTGAATGTGATTGTGGCTTTTCAGGTTAAGGAGTTAAGGCTTAAGGATATTGTTTCACATTTGGGATGTTTTGCTTGATACTTGTAAACTAATGTGGCTGTTTTGTAGGATGCATAGCATTTGAGCTTGGAGCCTTGCGCCTTGCACATTGTTGTTTGATTGTACATTATTGATTCTTATTGTTGTTGTCTGATTATGAATGAGATGCTGATTTTGTTTGACTTTTGTACAGGTACACTTAGTTGCTCAGTTCTCTTAAGAACTTGCATTGCTTTGCTTATAAGCAATTGGCATTGAGGTATAGAACTTTCTTCTTCATGTAGTCTGGAGACCCGGCTGTTACCGGGCCGGGCAAACTGTCTGAAGTCCTCCTTAAGAGGCAATGCTTGTGTATGTTTATATTTGTCCCAAGCAGGTGAAAAGTCCTTTACATAAGGCAATTGGTGGAAGGTAGGGATAAGCAATCTATCCCCCACTATTCAGTGAGTCTTCTCCTTGCTCCCATTACATGGTTGTAGCATTGAGATCCAAGCCCAAGATCTTGTACATTGTACAGTCGAGTCTATGTTCTGAGCGTAGAAGGGTCCCCCCATTCTGGACCCACGCTCCCTTGTCTGATGCTCTCTCTGACTTGAGATAGAAGCAATGAGGCACACCCCTCATCACCTTTCATCTAGCTTCACCTTAGCCTCTCAATGGCAAGGTTAAGAGCTAACCTGACCCCGATACAGAGGCTTGTTTGTTGAGGTTGATATGACCCCTCGACTAAAGCCTAGCCCTGATGTTTGAGCCCCTTGTTGGTGTGTTTATTTCATGCTGTATATGTTTGTGTGGTGTGATTGTATCCCCTAGGTTTGCTAGACTCCGCGTAGTCTCGTTTGCATGTCAATTAAGGTAGCACGGTTCCTTCGTATAGGACTTCCTTTCTTGCTTGAGCTTTCCTAAAACACAAACAAACATTATCCCCTCGTAAGGATACGTCCACTCCTTCTACTACAGGTGAGTAAGTCTCCAAAGGTCGAGCATCCGGTAGATTGCGTAGTGACGTCGTCCACTTAAAAAACACAAACCAACAGGAATAGTTTAGCCGAACTACGGCAACTCTGATTCTCATGTCCAGATGAGATACGTAGGCACGAGATGCGATGTCTTGTCGAGTTTGACTAACAACTAACACTAATCCTTGTTTGCTTTCGCCCTCGTTGCGATCCTTTTCTCTCGCCCTCGTTGCGATTGAGACCTTCCCCTTCTCTTGCCCTAGTTGCAATCGAGACCCTTCTTCTTCCTGTGTTGGTGTTAGGAGGTGGATGTAAGCCCAGCGATTGGCATTCCACATCCTGTGTCTTGTTGTGTGCTTGGAAGTTGATGTAAGTCCATCGAGTGGCGTTCGGGTTCCAGTGTGTGTTCTGGTTCGGATGCTGATGTAAGCCCAGTGATTGGCATTCAGGCTCCACGTTTGCCTCCTTGTGTGTGTTTTGGTTCGGATGCTGATGTAAGTCCAGTGATTGGCATTCAGGCTCCACGTTTGCCTTTGCCTGTATTTGTTGGTGTGCGTGTCAGCCGAGCTACGAATGCTCTGATTCTCCTTCGTCCAAAGGAGATACGTATGCATAGGATGCGACATCCTAGCGAGCATGTGTCGTTTCCCCAGTCCGAACTACTTAGACTCTGATGTCTATGCTTGATAGACTAAGTAGGCCCAGGACGCGATATCCTGCCGAGTCAGTTTCAGTCTGTTTTCTTGCGTCTCTTTCAGCCAGTATCTATGTGTGTGTGAGCAGTGTTTTAGCAACCATTTTCCTTCCTTTTGTGCGTGGATCCCGTCGAGTACGACGGATGCGTAGGGGTGCTAATACCTTCCCTTCGCATAACCGACTCCCGATCCCATTCTCTTTGGTCGTGAGACCATGCTTTTTCCAGGTTTACTCTGAGCGTTTCCTTTCCCTCTTTGGGATAAATAACGCACGGTGGCGGCTCTGTTGTTTCGTTTTCCCGCCGGTTTTTCGCGTAATGCGACACGCGCCAAGTTCAAATTCGTGCCAAGTTCGATCCTGGTCGAGTGTGGTTTTTCAAAATGCCATGCCATTTTTCATCTTTCCCTCCCATTTTCATGCCTTGGCTCACTTTTGATTTTCAAATTCTTTCCAAACTTCCAAAAATCATTATAAATAGAAAAATGCATCAATTTCACTCCAATTTTTTGCACAATGCTCCTTATCCTGTCTACTTTTTTATGAGCATAAAATTGCAAGTTGTGCTTGGCTGGAAAAATGATTTGTGCTAGGATGTTTGAATACATATGCATGTGTGATATTGCCTTGCTCCTTTCATCATAAAATGCTCAAAAATGATCCAATGAACCTGAAATTTTGTGTGTAGCTTCTTGACACATTGAGGAACATTTTGGCTTTGGTTTGATATTTTTCCCATGATCCAATTCTGTTTTATGATTGTGCTAACTTGGTGTGACAATTTGTGTCACACATTTGGTTGCTTGACTTGTACAATGTGATTGCCATGCCAAATGATGTCCAATGCTCCTAATTTTTTGTGTGATGGATGTTATGGATGTCTAGATTGCTCATGATTTTTTCCAGATTTTTTGGAATCATTTCTGTTTTGATTGAGATTTTTCATTCATGTTGACCATTTGGATGCTTTGAAATCACCTTTGACTTCACTTGATCATGAAATGCATTTGGTTAATGATTTTGATATGAGCCTTTTTAGGATATGTCAATATGTGTTTGAAGTTGCTTCATGTCAAGTTTGAAGTTCTGTTTTGACTTTTTGACCCTAGGCTTTGACCTAGTGGTTTGGACTTATCATTTGAGTTGTGATTTCAGGTTCAGATGCACATTGCCATGATTGGAGTGACTCATTCATTTAAGCCTGATTATTGGTTGATGTTGGCTAACATTGTGTTGTTTTGTAGGCTTTGAGAACAAATTCACTTGTGCTTGTGCCTTGCTCATTGTTGCCTGATGCTTTGTCTGTCTGTGTGATAACTGTTGTTGGTTTGTCTGTACAGTTGAACTGATTGGTTTAGATGTTTCTACAGGTACCTAAGCTGCTTTGAGTTCATTTTTAACTTTGCTTTGCTAGCTTGTGGTTTGCTTACCACTGAGGTATAATCTCCTGATCTTCATGTAGTCTGGAAGACCTACTGTTATTGGTAGGCACCTGTCTGAAGTCCTCCTTAAGAGGCAATGCTTGTGATTGTTTACTGTTGTGCCCTGTACATTCAAAGACCTCTTAAGAGGCAATTGGCAGATACAAGGGATGTGCAATCCATCCCCTGCTATTCAGTTGTGTCATTCATCCTGCTCACACCATTATGTTGATGCACTTTGAATATGAACCCAAGATCCTGTTGAGTCAGTCATCTGTGGAGAAGAGTTCCTACATTCTGAACTCCCACACTTTCTATTGTGAGTCAAGCTCTCCCAGGCCAGGGATAAGAGCTGTGAGGTCTTACCCTCACTTCCCATTTCATCTGCTTCACCCTAACTCTCAATGTTAGGGTTAAGAGCTAACCACACCCTTTTCCAGTTGGCTTGTTTGTCGAGGTTGATGTGACCCCTTGACTAAAGCCTAGCCTTGTGTGAGCCACTTGTTTGTATATAGTGTGTGTGCTTGCTTTTGTGCTTGTGATTGTTTGTGTTGTTTAGGATAGCTTGCTTCCTGTGCAAGTTAGGATAGAAACCTTAACATAGGGATCGTATGCATGACAACTTCTAGGCTCGAGTCGTAGTCTCCCTAGTAGTTTGTGTCTCCCTTTGTCTCTGGTTAGGATAGAAGTTCTTTCCCTGTTTAGGGGAACTACGTCGCCCCGATCCTCATACCAGATGAGGTACGTAGGCAGGAGATGAGCAGATCTCTCCGGGCGCCCTTTTTCTTTTTCAACCCCGTTTGTGTGTGTTTGGAGTCCGACGTAAGTCCAACGATTGGCAGTTGGTTTCCTGTGTGTGTTTGTTGGTTCGGAGTCTGATGTAAGTCCAACGATTGGCATTCGGTTTCCATGTTTGCCTGTTTGTGTGGAGTCTGACGTAAGTCCAGCGATTGGCAGTTGGTTTCCTGTGTGGGTTTTGTTTGGTGTGCGTTAGCCGAGCTACGAGTGCTCTGATTCTTCTCCGGTTAGAGAAGATACATATGCATAGGATGCGACATCCTAGCGAGCACGTTTCCCCCATCTCGAACTACGTCGACTCTGATGTCTATGCCTGACAGACTACGTAGGCCCAGGATGCGATATCCTGCCGAGTCCCGTTTCTTCCGTCTTTCTGTGTTTGTTTCCAGCGTGTGTGCAGTGTTTGAGCAGTTTCTAGCAACCTTATCCTTTCTTTTGTGCGTGGATCCCGTCGAGTACGACGGATGCGTAGGGGTGCTAATACCTTCCCTTCGCATAACCGACTCCCGATCCCATCCTTCTCTGGTCGCGAGACCATGTCTTTTCCAGGTTTACTTCGAGCGTTTCCTTTCCCTCCTTTGGGATAAATTACGCACGGTGGCGCCTCTGTTGTTTCGTTTTCCCACCGGTTTTTCGCGTAATGCGACACCTACTAACTAGTGATATAGATATCTCCAGTAGATCTCCCCAAGCAGATGTCGGGTGTCTAATCTCTCAATATAGAGTCAGCCCCTTAAGCAGAAAGTGTCTGTCCTTTCCTTCTACATTTCCCCACTGAGTTATATCCTCGTGGATGACGGTTGTTTCCGTTCCCTCCCAACACACATAATGGGATGGGTTTTCCCTTTTGAGTTATATCCTCATTAGGACGAGTCTTGATTCAGTTTGCCTTTTAGTTTGATCCTAAATTGGCCTTTTGTGACTGTCTCTTGTGCTTCCCTGTGGTATAAATGAATAGTTGCTTACTAACCGACACTCATTCATCTTATCCTCAGTGGAACTCGTGGCTTTTTGCCTACAAACCGGCAGTCGTAAGTCCTATATGTGTGGTTTACTGCCTACTAACTGGTAGTTATAAATCCTACTTTTATCCCCTAGAAGAGGTAACCTTTGTGGTTCATTCTGGTTGATGGTGGATTTTTTGGGTCTTCTACCTACTAACCGGTGGTTGTAAATCCTATTTTCTCACTTTGTTCCTCAGCAGAATCTTTGGTCTTCTACCCATCATCTCGGTAGTTGTAAACCCTATTTTCTCTCCTTGCAGAGTTAACCTTGTTGTTCATCCCAACCGATGACAGTTACTTTTCCGTGGTTTTCTGCCTACTAACCGGTAGATGTAATCCCCTCTTTGCGGTTATCATTACTCAGTTGACGGTATTGATATTCCTTTCCCCTTTTGGATATTTGCTTTGATTAAGCAATTTTATCCCCAGCGGGTCTTCCCCTTCCTTGTGGATAATTGTTCCGAGTAAGCAATTTTATCCTCAGCGGGTCCTCTTTCATTCACCGTTTGCCAGTAATGTTTGTTGTCCCTTTTGATTGGTCATCATTACATACCTAGTTTGGTATCCCGATGCCTTTCTTTTCGGTTGATTTATCCTTTAACAACCTACAACCCGGTTATGGATAATCTTCCATGCGAGTATATTATCTACGTTTTGACGGCAATAGATAATATATCTCATGCACTCTTTGGTCTAAGCCTTTCGTGTTTCCCCCAATCGAGTAAGATTCGTTGTCCCTTTGCGGAATCGAATATTCATCCATTTGTTCTGATGATTGCCTTGCTTGCAATTTATCCCCAGTGGGTCATCTCTCGTCTACCCTTTTGTTGTTGGTAACGATTGTTTCTCTTTTCGGTTGATTTATCCTTTAACAACCTACAACCCGGTTACGGATAATCTTCCATGCGAGTATATTATCTACGTTTTGACGGCTATAGATAATATATCTCATGCGCTCTTCAGTCGAAGTCTCGTCCTTCCCAGTTGAGTAAGATTTGTATCCTTGTGGAATCGAATGTCCATCCTATAAACAAGTCTGCTTTTCTAGCTTTCTTCAGGATGATGAGTGTTTTGGAACACAAACCAATTCACGATTTCGGTTGATTTATCCTTTAACAACCTACGACCCGGTTATGGATAATCTTCCTTGCGAGTATATTATCTACGTTTTGACGGCTATAGATAATATATCTCATGCACTCTTTGGTTAAAGCCTTTGGTTCTTTCCCCATTGAGTAAGATTCGTATTTCCTTTGTGAAATCAAATATCCATCCAGTAAATTGAGTTTGCTTTTTCAGCCCTCCTTTTCGGATGATGAGTGTTTTGGAAGTGAAATCCAATTCACGCTTTGGTTGGTCACCTATTATATACCCAGTAATCGGTATCCCTGGTGTTTCCTCCTTTTCGGTCGTTTTATCCTCTAACCCAGTAACCGGTTGTGGATAATCTTCCATGCGAGTATATTATCTACGTTCTGACGGTAATAGATAATATATCTCATGCACTCTTCGGTCGAAGCCTTCTGTCCTTCCCCAGTTGAGTAAGATTCGTATTCCTTGTGGAATCGAATGTCCATCCTTAAAACAAGATTGCTTTTCTAGCTCTCTTCAGGATGATGAGTGTTTTGGAAGTGAAACCCAATTCACGCCTTGGTCGGTCACCTATTATATACCCAGTAACAGGTATCCCTTGTATTCCTTCCTTTTTCTACTCCCTATTATGACCTTGGTCCCCTGCGGAGTCAGATTTTCCTGAGTTGAAATATACCTTTGTTAGGTCTTCCTCAGATGTTTTGGTTGATTGATATCTCTCACCTGTATACCGGTCTTAGATATTCATTCTTCCCGAGCTTGTGGTTCTCTCACCCAGTAACCGGTGTTCAGATCACAATGCCTCTTTGAGTTTGTTACCCGGTAACCGGTAACACCTTGTAACACCTCAAAATTTGCCCTCCTCTCTTGGGACTAGCATTAACATATTTGCATTTCATTTTAGGGCATTAGGCATTTCATATTGCATATCATGTGGTTACATTGTGCAAGCTATCTTCCCAAGTCTTGATCAGGAGATGAGGAAGTCAAGTGCAAGCCTAGGGTTTACTGACTGATCATTGATCATCTGAGGATTGGGCTGTGAATTAGGGTTTCATGATTATCAATGGATGTTGGTCTTCATCTTGATGGAATTGATACATCATCATCATCATGGTTGGTTGTCATCAGAAGATTGAAGAGGATTCCTTGAGATTAGGGTTTTGACCACTAGTCAACCCTAATCAGTTGCATTGGGCCAATCAGGGCTGGATCAGGAGAGGAGGCTTCTGATGGTGATGGGGTTCATAATGTGATTATATGGTGATTATTGAGGCTAGGGTTTCACCCTTGAGCCATTTCAGTTGAAGATTGGGGTTCAATTTGATCTATGCATTGCCAGGTTCATCTATCAGTTGAAAAGTCAACTGTGGTCAACTGTACATGATCTGATGGATTTGGAGGTGGAAACAAGTGGGAGACACTTCATTCATGTTGGAACAAGTGTTAAATGATATCTCAAAGCTTAAGAATGAAGAAAATCAAGTCAGGACAAAAACTGCCAAAAATAGAAAGTGACTTGTAGTTGAAGTTTCCAAAAATGGAAAGTTTTGGACCTCAAAGCCACGTGTCCAAGGAAGCTTCAAATGAAAATTTGTTTAACATGAAAGTTGTAGATCTTGTTCTCACCTTTCCAAAAAGTCCAAGAACTTGGAAATCCCATGTATGGTTGGAAAGTTAGGGCTCAGTGAATTTCAAAAATGGCCCATAATCAGGAGGCCATAATTTCCACATGCTTTGTCCAAATTGCAAGTTCTTTATATGCACAAACTCCATTTGACATGTACTTTCATGGTGCATCATTGGATTTTTCCAAAAGTGGCCAAGGCAAAAAGTCACTTTTCAACTGGACAGCTGAATTGGACCAGGGGCAAAATTGTCCAACTTTCAAAATAATTGGAATTTTGAGATGAGACTTTTTGCTACACCTCATAATTGGCATTTTAAACTTGTTGGAAGCATCATTTCATGGCTAAGGCATGTAGTTTGGAATTTGGCTTGAAGAATGGAAATGGAAAAATTGGATATTTTGCCATACACATGTGAATTTGAGAAATACACAACCAATGAAGTTGGAACAAGTTGCAATGGTTCACATATGGTATTTGGAGATTGCATGAGCTGTCAAAACAGGTGGCATGAGCTGTCATGTGGAATTTCCATTTTTGCCCCCACTTTGAAAATTACACTTTCATTAACAATTCCATTTTTGCTAATTAACATGATTAGTGGATGATTAAGCTCATGTATATAAACCAAAACACTCTCTAATCATAACAGAATTTCACAATTACCAAAGTTGGATCTCAAAACCTCTCACATTCATCAAAATCTCAAGAACACTCCAAATGCAAAACTTCATCAATCTTCCTCAATCTTGAACCAAACTTCGAAATTCCTTTTGCATTCAACTCATATCATCTTCTCCTTCATCTGTTCGTGCTCAAGGACCTCAAAAGCTTGGTCAATCGTGACTGTTCAAGAACTCATCATCAATGGCAAATTCCAATTCCACATGACTGGAGCAGGTTCGAGCTAGGCAAAGGCTTCCAATCACCTTCCTCATCATTATACAACACCTGTTTGTGGAGAAAGCGCGTAAAGAGCATCAACATTGCACTGCCATTTCCAGGTTTGAAGAATTTCGAATCTCACGATTTGTTAATTGTTCATATGCGTTTGGAAGTTCTTTTCACGTAGGTTCTAATGCTGCTTGTGGTTTAGAAAATGATTAACTGTAGCGTGAGAAATCTAGGATTGAATTTTCATGTCCAAACCCTAACCTCATCGATTCAGGAGATTTAGGCATAGTTAGGTTAAATTAAGTTCGTATTCATGATCCACGTAGTTAGACGATTCCAACGAGTATCGGTTTGCTCATTTTGGTGACGATTCGAGGATCATGTGTTCTTGGCCTTGCTGGAGGAAGAAGACGATAGTTCTGCGTAATTGTGTGTTTGATCCTTCGTTCCATTTGAATTTTCAAATAGCATGTTTGCCGCCCCCGCGCTAAATATTTACCGTTCTGCCATTACTGAATTTCATTTAATTATTATTAATTCTAAAAAATGTTAAAAAATCATGAACATGTTTAAAAATTCACCAAAAATAGTAAAAAATTCAGAAAATTATGGAGATTTTTTCTATGACTTTGTGGTTGAGTGTAGATTTTTTTTGACCTATTGGTCAAAGTTGTGCTTGGTAAAAATGTCATTTGACCTAGGCTTCTTTCATATGTGTCCATTTTTGATACCTTGCACCATTTTAATTGTGAAATGCACATAGTGTAAAATAAATGCCTGGAAATTTTTGTGATGATTCTTGACTGATTGATGCTCATTTCCATGTAAATTTCATGCATTTTTGATACCTGGCCATTGAGATATGAATTTTGGAACTTAGGTGTGACAATTTGTGTCACACCTCTTGATGTCAATTTGCTGGATTTTATTGAGTGACCTATACATGTTGAAATGAAATGAAATTTTGCATGGTGGTTAGTTAACATGTTAGGAGGCTATGAGAATTTTTGTGGAATTTTACATTGCATTTTCTATTTGATCATGATTTTTCATCTCTGTTGGTCACAATTGCAAGCTCATATGATACATGTTGGTAGATTGATTGGTAAATGCTCATGTGGTATTGTATGATCATGAAATTTGGCATGCTTGTAGTAGACACATGTTAGGACCTCCCTGTTTTGGTCTCATCCATTTCTCTTTTGTTTTCATTGAGTTATGAATCTTTGAAGTGAGTTCATGCATTGATGATGTGGTTTGGAGCATGTTATTGTGACTGTTTTTGTTGATTTTCATTGACATGGTTCCATTTGCCCAATTGAGCTCAAATTTGACATGGTAGACCTTGAATGCCCCTTGTTTAGGTGTAAATTATTTGAGAATTTTTAGAATTGTTTTGATGTGGATTTGAATGCAATAGTTCTGTTTGTATGCTTGGTGCTTCATTTGAACTAGTTTGCCTTATTTTGTGCATAGCATGAGCATAATGAATGATATAAACATGAGGCCAATGATGTTTGCTCTTGTTTGACTTTAATTTGAGATTGGTTGGTGGATACCTTGCTGTTTAGGATTTTTTCCTTGCTTTGGACCCTAGGCTTAGCCTAGTGGTCCAGTTGCTAATGTTTGCTTGATTTTTCAGGATCAAAGGCATAATGCACATGGAGAATGATCCAAATCAATTTTAATTGATGTTGTTGATGTTTGTATACTAACATAACATTGTTTTGTAGGTTGTGAAGCTTGGGCTTGAGCTTTGAGCTTGCCTTGTTGTGCATTGATCTGTATAGATTAATTGGTTGAACACTTGCTGTTTAGTTTTGTCTGTCTGAGTACTAACTGTGTTTGACTGTTTCCAGGTACTTTTAGTTGCTCAGTTCCTTGTGAACTTTTGCTTTGCTTTGCTTAAGCAACTTGCATTGAGGTATAACTTCCTAACTTCATGTAGTCTGGAGACCCGGCTGTTACCGGGCCGGGCAAATAAATGTCTGAAGTCCTCCTTAAGAGGCGATGATTGTGATTGTTTAATTTTGTGCCAAGCAGGTGAAAGTCCTTTAAAGAAGGCAATTGGTGGAAGTTAGGGATAAGCAATCTATCCCCCACTATTCAGTTGAGTCTTCTCCTTGCTCCCATTACATGGTTGTAGCATTGAGATCACAAGCCCAAGATCCGTGCAGTGCACATTGTGTCAGAGTCTCTGAGTATAGAAGGGTTCCCCCATTCTGGACCCATGCTCATTTGTCAGAAGCTCTCCCTGGTTAGGGATAAGAGCTGTGAGGTCTGATCCTCACTTCATCCTTTCATCTGCTTCACCTTAGCCTCGTAATGGCAAGGTTAAGAGCAAATCCAGCCCGTACAGACGACTTGCTGAGGCAGTCAAACCATTGTGTGAGCCACTTGTTTGGTTATAGTGCGTGCTATGTGGATATCTGTTTGAGATGCTTGTTCTCATTTGATGTATGCTTGAATTATGCTGTATGCTTGTGTGCTTACTTCTTTCCTGGATAGGAATAGTTTGCTTATGCAAGTAGGATAGAAAACCGAACTTAGGGTAAACGATGCATGACAACACTAGGCTCGAGTCGTAGTCTCCCTAGTGTCGTGTCTTCCCCTGGTTTCTGGTTAGCAATTCAGTCCCTTTCAGGGGAACTACATCGCCCTGATCCTCGTTCCAGATGAGGTATGTAGGCAGGTGGTCGTGCGAGACCACTCCGGGCAACCTTTTTCTTTTTTGCGTGTGTTTACTTGTTATCTGACTGTGTGTTTTGGTTCGGATGCCGACGTAAGTCCAATAATTGGCTGTCGGGCTCCACGTTTGCCGTTTTGAGTGTGTTTTGGTTCGGATGCCGACGTAATTCCATCCAGTGGTTGTCGGGCTCCATGTTTGCCACCCTTGTTTGTCTGTATGTTTTGTGTTGTTTGGCGTGCGTAAGCCGAACTACAGTGGCTCTGATTCTTGTTCCAGACAAGATATGTAGGCATAAGGTGCGATACCTTATCGAGCCCGTTTCTCTTAACCCCACCTGCGTTCCCCGTGTGTGTGTGTGATGTTTAGCAACCTTTTCTTTATTCTAGGACGTGGATCCCGTCGAGTACGACGGACGTGAGGGGTGCTAATACCTTCCCCTTGCGTAACCGACTCCCGAACCTTTTCTCTCTGGTCGCGAGACCATGTCTTTCCAGGTTTCTCTAAGCGTTTCCTTTCCCTATCTTGGGATAAATAACGCGCAGTGGCGGCTCTGTGTGTTTTTATTTTTAGGCTCGCCGGTTGATTTTTCGCAGGATGCGACAGCTGGCGACTCTGCTGGGGACTCGAGATGTAGACCTATGCTGGTCCATCGTCCCTAAGCGAGTCTCTCCTGGCGTTTTAGGATTGGTTTGGGTTGCTTATTGTGTTCTATTTATTGCATTTATTATTCTAACCTGTGTATATATTTGCATTAAATATTTGCATGCATCATACTGTCATGCTGTTGCCGTCCTCTGTGCAGGTGGTTCCTCTGTTTGGGGTGGGTGTTCTGAGTGGGGCTAAAACCCAGGCCCGAGTATACACCTAGGATTAGCGTGGTCTCGCGTCGCTCACATGTCGGTTGGGCATGATGTTGCGACGTGACATACCACAAGCCGGACGAGGTTCATCTGAGAAATGCTCTTCCAGTGGGATTTTCCACTTTGGTTGGGTTATCTCTTTTGGGCTGTTGACTCTGGTGACCGATCATTTCCCGGATCTTTGGTTTAGACGATCTCAGGAGAGCTGCAATGGCACACCCGAAAGGGCAAACCCATTGAGTATCTCTGCCCGATTGTCGAGACTATTATCCGCCTTAGGATGACCTGTTTAGAATTTACCTGTGAGGGGAGGGTTGATTATTTCAGATGCATTGCTCAGATGGTGACTTGTTGTTCCGCGGATCAGAGTCCTGTTTATAAGTCGGATTTATGGCCATTTATTGCCGAGACGCCGGAGTGCTGTCCGTGATTTATTAGTGGGGATCCGTTTATTTCAGGATTCCCCGGGCCGAGATATTTATCAGTGGGGATCCGTTTATTTCAGGATTCCCCGGGCCGATTCAGATGATTGTGGTATCTGCTCAGAGATGGTGCAGTGATGATGATGATGTATCTGTCTTCCGTTTATTTCGGAACCCGTGGGTCTGATTGATGATTGTACACTCCTCAGATGGTTATGATCGGTTCAGAGATTCGGGTTGTGATTCAGAGCAACAGAGGATCAGATGACTTGGAGGATGGCCCAGTGCATTGCATACATCTGCATCATTCTCATTTTGCATTCATCTGCACCAAACCTATGTTTAGCCATATGGGGAATATTATTGATTGAGAATCTGGTTGAGAGACATCCGGATGTCAGAATATTATTGATGAATTTTTATCTGTCTCGATGAAACCAGAATCAAAGGACAGAATCTTCCTCATATGGATAGACGTTGCATCCATGCATATTAACCTGTTTGCTGTTTTGCAGGAATCATTGCTCGTGCTCGCAGAACTGTACCTTTGCACTCGACCCGTCCTCACAGATACTTCACCCGGCACAAATCCAAACTGATGGATCCGTCCAACGCTGACATTCTCGAGCTGAAAGAGAAGATGGGAGAACTGATCAGTGTCATGCAAGAGTTCGCCTTAGAGCAGAAAGTACTTGCCGAAAAGGTGAGGAGGATTGAAGACTGGCTGGAGATGGGGAACGTGCAAGAAAACGCTTCGTTGTCTGGACCGAAGAAATCCTTTGGTAATGACCAGCGCAAGGATGAGGGTGGATCGAGTGCTGTGTACGCCCAGAGAGGATACGGTAGGGGTCGTTACTACCAGCACACCGCTGCGGTAACTATTCCTGCTGACAAACAGCCTGCACAACAGCAACAGCAGCGTCAGCCATTCCAGCAGAGGTCTCAGAGGGTAGGATATCCAGTCAGGAGGAGGATGAGTGATCGGCATTTTGACAGGCCGCCTGTGACATATTCTTTCCTATTGAAAAAGCTGAAAGATATGGGGCTGGTACAGTTGAGGACTTTGGCACCTATGAGACCTGATCAGAGGCCAGCCAATTTTGATGAAAGTGTCAAATGTGAATTCCATTCGGGTGCTCCTGGGCACAGTGTAGAGGACTGCAAAGCTTTTAAGCACGTAGTCCAAGACCTGGTGGAGTCCAAGGCCCTCCATTTTTCACTATTGTCAGATGTTAATGCTAATCCCATGCCGGCGCATGGTCAGGCGATGGTGAATGCAATTGCTGAAGATTCAGATCGCGCCTGTGCAGTAGGTGGAGAGACTGACAATGACTGCAAGTTCAGTGGTTGGATAAAGCCGTGCGCACCAGGGAGCTGGGAGGCCTAAAAAGATCAACACTGTTACTCAGCCTGAAGAGTAATGATTTCTGTTTTGATTTTATCTGCATGAAAGCCATACGTGTTGCCCGACACGTAATGGTTCATTGTAAGGGCCACCTCATGTTTACATTTGCAACATTTCTGCATCATTAATAAATGGATGTTTTTCAGTCAAAAAGCGGTGTTCCCTGTTTTTCATTTATTTTTGCAGTTTAAAAACAAATAAAAATGGCAATGGTTATTTTCATTTTCTTTTTGATTTGTCTCGTCCCAAATTCAAAAATAATTCTCCGGATCTCATTGATAACAATCCTGTTACACCTCATATGACTTCGACAATCCGAGCGATCAGGCTGAAGAAGAAGACGAAGAAGATCGTGATCTACTGGAACTAGCCAGATTGCTGAAACAAGAGGAGAAGGTGATTCGGCCGCCTGAGGAGCGGGTTGAGATTGTTATTCCAAGCACCGCCGAGGTCAGGAAGGAAGTGAAATTAGAGCCGCTTCAGAGACGAGTCGAGAGCAGAATGGTAGCCCTGTTGAAAGGAGTATGTAGATACTTTCGCCTGGTCATGTCAAAATATGCCAGGGTTGAACACCGATGTCGTTGTACACAAGCTACCATGGAAAGGAGACTGTCCTCTAAAGAAACAGAACGCCGGTGCTACTTATCAGAGGGTCCTGGTGACTTTGTTTCATGAGATGATTCATCGTGGAATCAAATGCTATGTTGATGACATGATAGCAAAGTCCCCAAACGGAAGAGGGGCATCTGGTAGACCAGGGCAGGTCGTTTGACCAGTTGAGACAATTCAAACTGAGGTTGAATTCAAGTGAGTGCACTATCAGAGTGTGAGCCGGTAAGCTGCTGGGGGTTCATTATAAGGGAGGAATCGAGGTTCATCCTGCTTTAAAAAAAAAAAAATGCCTGAACCGAGAAAAAGTAAAGAAAGAGATTCGTGGTTCCTTAGAAAGATTGAACTACCTGTCATGGTTCACATCTCATCTAACAGCCACGTGTGAACCTATATTCAAGCTGTTGAAAAAAAAAGAGATCAAACGGTCAGGTGAAATAATGATTGCCAAGGGGCAGTGAAAGAATAAAAAAAATAATAAGGAGCAGGAGCCTCTGATTCTGATGCCTCCCTATGGAGAGAGACTGTTAATCTGTACTTGACAGCCTTCGAGGGGTCTACGAGGTGTATTGGGTCAGCATGACGCGTCTTGTCGAAAAGAGCATGCAATTTACCTTAGCAAAAAGTTTATCGACTGTGAAACAATACATTCACTGTTCGAGAAAACTTGATGAACTTTGGCATAGGCTGCTCGCCGACTAAGACAGTATATGCTGGTTCATACCACTTTGTGGATTTCCGAGATGGATCCAATCAAGTACATTTTCGAGAAGCCAGCATTGACCGGACGGGTTGCGAGGTGGCAAATGATTTTGACAGAATATGATATACAGTACACCTCCCAGAAAGCGATCAAGGGGAGTGTATTGTCTGATTACCTCGCCCAGCAACCTATTGATGATTATCAACCGATGAAGTTTGAATTCCCTGATGAGGACATCTCGAGGTGCTCTGATCGAAGGATTGAGAGTGACCGATCCCGGAGGAGGGGCCTGACCCCAAATCCGAACGGATTCTGATGTCTGATGGGGAGGTTAAGGAGAATAAGATTTTGTTGCCCGGATAACGTTTGAATACACCAACGACGGTGTGATTGAGTAGGAAACTGGTATCCTGGGTATTGATCTTCGGTACGTCTACTGGGGCAACTCCTTTCTCATTGGTATATGGGATGGAGGCGGTGCTACCTGTTGAGGTTCAGATTCCCTCTTTGAGAGTCCTGATGGACGTGAAGTTGCAAGAGGCTGAATGGGTAAGGACCCGGTACGAAGAGTTGAGCCTGATTGAGGAAAAGAGGCTGGCAGCCATCTGTCATGGACAGTTATATCAGCAGAGGATGAAGCGTGCTTTTGACAAGAAGGTGCGACCTCGGGTATATCACGTAGGTGATATGGTGTTGAAAAGGATCCTTCCTCCTCAAAACGATCGAAGGGGCAAATGGACACCGAATTATGAAGGTCCATTCGTGGTCAAGAAGGTTTTCTCTGGCGGAGCCTTGTTGTTAACGACCATGGATGGCGAAGATTTTCCATCCCCTGTGAATGCGGACGCAGTTAAAAAATACTTCGTATAATTGACCCGCTGGACGAAAAGAATAAAATAGTCCAGGCAAAAATGGGCATCCCGGCGAACCAAAAACAGAAAGAAAGGTTCGGGCAAAAATTAGGGATAAAAATGGAAAAATGTACACCCGGCAAGTCGAAAACCTGAAAAGGCGACTTGGGCAAAAAAGGGTATCCCGGTGGACTGAAAACCCGAAAGGGAGGTCCAGGCAAAAGAGGGATTGAAACGAACAACTGCGTCTAGCATGATCGTTTGCGCTTTGGTTAAAGCATCATGGATAATACCCGGTAGGGATCAATCGGAATCGTCTTGCTCAGAAGGCAGAAAGCATGGAGAGTCTGAGGACATATGGGGTGTAACTGAGTTGGAACTCGATGAGATCACGGGTTTCACATTGCCATTAGGATAGATTTTTCCTTTTGTGCGCAATTACCTCTTTTCAGGAATTGCTTCCTTTGTATTGCTCAATTTGAGCCACACACTTTTCCAATCAATAAAATGCATGTTCAGTCAAATAATTTTGGTTTTTGTTTTTCATTGCCGCTTTGATTGCAAAAACATCCAGATATTTTTGATAAAGAATCTTGCATTTTAAGACATACAGGTTCCTTCCAATGCATGTTTATAAGATTGAAGGCTTGAAATCTTATTTGGAAGGTTGAGTGACCCAAGTGTTGAAGTCTTGACACGCCTGGGGCACGGTTTTATCTAATGATCTGTTTTGCAGGAACTGTTGGATATTTTCACTCACTTGCAGGTTGTGATGTGGAAGCTTTATAATAGATCCCCAAAGAGTTCGCTCAGGGACGAATGAATACCAAGAAGACTCTTCAAAGTCGGAAGATTTGGAAGTCTGTAGAAATTCCCCGCAGAGTTTGACCAGAAACGAATGGATGGGTAGAGAAGCAGTGAGAGACGTCGAGACGTCCGACGACCTTTGATGGTAATCAAGAAGACTCTTCAAAGTCAGAAAATTGAAATTTCTGTATAACTCCCAGGAGTACGTTCTCGTCGAGCACGGAGCGACTTGGAATACAAGATGATGGAGCAGAAAAGGTCCAGACGAGTCTGGGAATTCTCAAAAGTGGAAAGTCGATACGAGATTGGGAGGTGGATACCGTGGTTCGACGAGTCGACGGGTGTTCTGTACCAACTTTTCTCATTTCCCAGCTAGGTCCCCAAGCAGAGTGAAGAGGACTAGCTCCCCAGCGGATCCAAGGTCCGTGGACTTTCTCCAGCCGAGTCATGGTGGTTAGCTCCGGCAGGTTTACAATGGTGTTTCCTCAGCAGCCAGGCCAGAAGGTTGCTATTCCCCGAGTGGAGCGGGTCTCAATGAAATATATCTCCAGCAATTCCCCGAGTGGAGCGGGTTCAAAGAAATATATCTCCAGCAGTTCCCCGAGTGGAGCGGGTTTCAATGAAATATATCTCCAGCAGTTCCCCGAGTGGAGCGGGTTTCAATGAAATATATCTCCAGCAGTGTTCATCCTACCAGTGGATTGGACAAGTTCCCGTAGCGGACGGATATTTGCATCCCCAGCTAAGGGTATCCTACCTATGGATTGCATGGGTAATCCCCAGCGGAGTAACATTCGTTTCCCCTAGCAGGGTCCGGATGGTTATCCCCAGCAGATGTCAGATCGATGCTTCCCCAGTTGCCAGGCCTGGAGGTGGTTGTTTCCCAGCAG
Organism: Lathyrus oleraceus; assembly: GCF_024323335.1. Classification (NCBI taxonomy): domain Eukaryota; kingdom Viridiplantae; phylum Streptophyta; class Magnoliopsida; order Fabales; family Fabaceae; genus Lathyrus; species Lathyrus oleraceus. Next base: position 283,303,973 of record NC_066581.1, read on the forward strand.
AGTATCTGTGAGCATTTCCCCAGTGAAGTCATCAGGTATCTGTGAGGGTTTCCCGAAGCAGAGTCAGGATTGATATCCTCAGTAAGTCGAAGATCGTTGTATCCCCACAAAGTGTTGGTGGTGCTTATCCCCAGCAGTTTCCCGAGCGGATTGGGTGCAAAGGAGGTTCTTCCCCAGCAAGGGTTGCCTTATTCCCAGCAGCAGTGCTTATTCCCCGGCAGGGTGGAGGTTGGAGTAATGACGAGTTCCTCAACGGAGTGTCTCGTGCTCCCCAGCAGAACCCCTTGAGGGGGACGTTTTTATGCATTCATCATGTAGCGTAAGCATAGCATATTGCATAGAAAAATAAATCGCGTAGCATTTCCATAATTATGGAGCATTACGCAGAAAAAGATCATGCCTCATTGTTGCAAGCATAGAGCTAGTCTCAAGCCGTGGTTACCGTTTGAGAAGTGGTTGTGTCAGACAGTGAAGGTGTTACTCCGAAGAGTTTAGCCTCATGATTGGATCAGAGATGTACCCCAGTAGTGCGATACTGGAGGAAGCTTTTCCGTCGGGCCGAGATGGGAATGAAGATTGGAGAATGTTACGCGATCAGCGCGATTCAAGCCGTGGTTACCGCTTGGGATTGGTTTGCCGGACAGTGAAGACGATACTCCGAGGAGTTCAGCATTGTGAGTTTGGAACAACAGTATTTCCCAGTCATCAGTAAGTGTCTGGTCGGTCATTGTTTGATGTCCTGTCAACATCCTTGTTTGATGTCTTGTCAACATCATTGTTTGATGTCCTGTCAACATCCTTGTTTGATGTCTTGTCAACATCATTGTTTGATGTCCTGTCAACATCCTTGTTTGATGTCCTGTCAACATCCTTGTTTGATGTCCTGTCAACATCCTTGTTTGATGTCCTGTCAACATCCTTGTTTGATGCCTGTAAACATCATTGTTAGATGTCCTGTCAACATCATTGTGTGATGCCTGTCAACATCATTGTTAGATGTCCTGTCAACATCATTGTTTGGTGTCAGTCAACATCATCGTTCGATGTCCAGTAAACGTCGAGTTTTCTCCCAGTCATTGTTTAATGTCTGGTCGAGTTTCTTTGGTGTCAGGTAAACATCATTGTTCGATGTCCAGTAAACGTCGAGTTTCTTCCCAGTCATCAGTCAGTGTCTGGTTGAAAGTGTTACTCTGAGGAGTGTGGTACCATGACGTCAGATCAGCAGTGTTCCCCAGTAGTGCGATATTGGAGGAAATGTTTCCGTCGGACAGAGATGGAAAGGATATCAGAAGACGTTACGCGATCAGCGCGATTCCGGGGTTCAAATGGAGAAAAGGAGATGTTGCGACATTTTCTGGAGATCGGGGTTCAATCAGAGAAGAGTATATGCTGAGGCATTTTCTGGGGTTCAAATGGAGATGGAGTTGAAGATTATATCCGGGATGAGGTCCTTAGGATTATCTTTTGTTCATGTGTCACCTTAGACTCAGGCTGAGGCCAATGGAGGTCGTTATAGGTGTCTTCTGAGGAAGAGTTACACATGTTACCTTCTTTATGAAGGTTTACCCTCTGACATGTCGCCCTCAGAGTGGTTTGGTGTTATTTCCGACGTTGCCAGCGGAATTATCACGGAGAAAAGGATATGATGAGGCATTTTCCTGGGGTTCAAATGGAGAAAAGGAGATGTTGCGACATTTTCTGGAGAACGGGGTTCATATTGGCGATCGCGAGTTATCGTCAGGCGACTGGGGTTCAAATTGGAGAATGGGGTTCATTATTTTGGCAAAAAGGAGTGCTGAGGCATTTTCCGGGGTTCAAATGCAGAGATATGAGGATCGTTTATGCAATAAGAAAATTTCGGGGTTCAAGAAAAGAATAAAAAACAGAGGCAGAGCTGATAATCCCGCGTGGATGTGTGGTGATCAGACCATGGTTATCCCTGTTTTACCATTTATTTTGGTGTCCAGGTCGACGTTTCAGAGCTTGTTTCTACGCCGATGCTGACAGGCGTTGTTAATTATATCCCATCGGAGTGCAAATTGTTCGTCTGTTTCTTGGTATTCAATCACTCTTCATCCTGATTATCCGAAAGCCGAGGCTATTTCGTATCGACAGGTTCACAGTGGATTGAATAGGGGCAGCTGTAACACCTCAAAATTTGCCCTCCTCTCTTGGGACTAGCATTAACATATTTGCATTTCATTTTAGGGCATTAGGCATTTCATATTGCATATCATGTGGTTACATTGTGCAAGCTATCTTCCCAAGTCTTGATCAGGAGATGAGGAAGTCAAGTGCAAGCCTAGGGTTTACTGACTGATCATTGATCATCTGAGGATTGGGCTGTGAATTAGGGTTTCATGATTATCAATGGATGTTGGTATTCATCTTGATGGAATTGATACATCATCATCATCATGGTTGGTTGTCATCAGAAGATTGAAGAGGATTCCTTGAGATTAGGGTTTTGACCACTGGTCAACCCTAATCAGTTGCATTGGGCCAATCAGGGCTGGATCAGGAGAGGAGGCTTCTGATGGTGATGGGGTTTATAATGTGATTATATGGTGATTATTGAGGCTAGGGTTTCACCCTTGAGCCATTTCAGTTGAAGATTGGGGTTCAATTTGATCTATGCATTGCCAGGTTCATCTATCAGTTGAAAAGTCAACTGTGGTCAACTGTACATGATCTGATGGATTTGGAGGTGGAAACAAGTGGGAGACACTTCATTCATGTTGGAACAAGTGTTAAATGATATCTCAAAGCTTAAGAATGAAGAAAATCAAGTCAGGACAAAAACTGCCAAAAATAGAAAGTGACTTGTAGTTGAAGTTTCCAAAAATGGAAAGTTTTGGACCTCAAAGCCACGTGTCCAAGGAAGCTTCAAATGAAAATTTGTTTAACATGAAAGTTGTAGATCTTGTTCTCACCTTTCCAAAAAGTCCAAGAACTTGTAAATCCCATGTATGGTTGGAAAGTTAGGGCTCAGTGAATTTCAAAAATGACCCATAATCAGGAGGCCATAATTTCCACATGCTTTGTCCAAATTGCAAGTTCTTTATATGCACAAACTCCATTTGACATGTACTTTCATGGTGCATCATTGGATTTTTCCAAAAGTGGCCAAGGCAAAAAGTCACTTTTCAACTGGACAGCTGAATTGGACCAGGGGCAAAATTGTCCAACTTTCAAAATAATTGGAATTTTGAGATGAGACTTTTTGCTACACCTCATAATTGGCATTTTAAACTTGTTGGAAGCATCATTTCATGGCTAAGGCATGTAGTTTGGAATTTGGCTTGAAGAATGGAAATGGAAAAATTGGATATTTTGCCATACACATGTGAATTTGAGAAATACACAACCAATGAAGTTGGAACAAGTTGCAATGGTTCACATATGGTATTTGGAGATTGCATGAGCTGTCAAAACAGGTGGCATGAGCTGTCATGTGGAATTTCCATTTTTGCCCCCACTTTGAAAATTACACTTTCATTAACAATTCCATTTTTGCTAATTAACATGATTAGTGGATGATTAAGCTCATGTATATAAACCAAAACACTCTCTAATCATAACAGAATTTCACAATTACCAAAGTTAGATCTCAAAACCTCTCACATTCATCAAAATCTCAAGAACACTCCAAATGCAAAACTTCATCAATCTTCCTCAATCTTGAACCAAACTTCGAAATTCCTTTTGCATTCAACTCATATCATCTTCTCCTTCATCTGTTCGTGCTCAAGGACCTCAAAAGCTTGGTCAATCGCGACTGTTCAAGAACTCATCATCAATGGCAAATTCCAATTCCACATGACTGGAGCAGGTTCGAGCTAGGCAAAGGCTTCCAATCACCTTCCTCATCATTATACAACACCTGTTTGTGGAGAAAGCGCGTAAAGAGCATCAACATTGCACTGCCATTTCCAGGTTTGAAGAATTTCGAATCTCACGATTTGTTAATTGTTCATATGCGTTTGGAAGTTCTTTTCACGTAGGTTCTAATGCTGCTTGTGGTTTAGAAAATGATTAACTGTAGCGTGAGAAATCTAGGATTGAATTTTCATGTCCAAACCCTAACCTCATCGATTCAGGAGATTTAGGCATAGTTAGGTTAAATTAAGTTCGTATTCATGATCCACGTAGTTAGACGATTCCAACGAGTATCGGTTTGCTCATTTTGGTGACGATTCGAGGATCATGTGTTCTTGGCCTTGCTGGAGGAAGAAGACGATAGTTCTGCGTAATTGTGTGTTTGATCCTTCGTTCCATTTGAATTTTCAAATAGCATGTTTGCCGCCCCCGCGCTAAATATTTACCGTTCTGCCATTACTGAATTTCATTTAATTATTATTAATTCTTAAAAATGTTAAAAAATCATGAACATGTTTAAAAATTCACCAAAAATAGTAAAAAATTCAGAAAACTATGGAGATTTTTTCTATGACTTTGTGGTTGAGTGTAGATTTTTTTTGACCTATTGGTCAAAGTCGTGCTTGGTAAAAATGTCATTTGACCTAGGCTTCTTTCATATGTGTCCATTTTTGATACCTTGCACCATTTTAATTGTGAAATGCACATAGTGTAAAATAAATGCCTGGAAATTTTTGTGATGATTCTTGACTGATTGATGCTCATTTCCATGTAAATTTCATGCATTTTTGATACCTGGCCATTGAGATATGAATTTTGGAACTTAGGTGTGACAATTTGTGTCACACCTCTTGATGTCAATTTGCTGGATTTTATTGAGTGACCTATACATGTTGAAATGAAATGAAATTTTGCATGGTGGTTAGTTAACATGTTAGGAGGCTATGAGAATTTTTGTGGAATTTTACATTTCATTTTCTATTTGATCATGATTTTTCATCTCTGTTGGTCACAATTGCAAGCTCATATGATACATGTTGGTAGATTGATTGGTAAATGCTCATGTGGTATTGTATGATCATGAAATTTGGCATGCTTGTAGTAGACACATGTTAGGACCTCCCTGTTTTGGTCTCATCCATTTCTCTTTTGTTTTCATTGAGTTATGAATCTTTGAAGTGAGTTCATGCATTGATGATGTGGTTTGGAGCATGTTATTGTGACTGTTTTTGTTGATTTTCATTGACATGGTTCCATTTGCCCAATTGAGCTCAAATTTGACATGGTAGACCTTGAATGCCCCCTGTTTAGGTGTAAATTATTTGAGAATTTTTAGAATTGTTTTGATGTGGATTTGAATGCAATAGTTCTGTTTGTATGCTTGGTGCTTCATTTGAACTAGTTTGCCTTATTTTGTGCATAGCATGAGCATAATGAATGATATAAACATGAGGCCAATGATGTTTGCTCTTGTTTGACTTTAATTTGAGATTGGTTGGTGGATACCTTGCTGTTTAGGATTTTTTCCTTGCTTTGGACCCTAGGCTTAGCCTAGTGGTCCAGTTGCTAATGTTTGCTTGATTTTTCAGGATCAAAGGCATAATGCACATGGAGAATGATCCAAATCAATTTTAATTGATGTTGTTGATGTTTGTATACTAACATAACATTGTTTTGTAGGTTGTGAAGCTTGGGCTTGAGCTTTGAGCTTGCCTTGTTGTGCATTGATCTGTATAGATTAATTGGTTGAACACTTGCTGTTTAGTTTTGTCTGTCTGAGTACTAACTGTGTTTGACTGTTTCCAGGTACTTTTAGTTGCTCAGTTCCTTGTGAACTTTTGCTTTGCTTTGCTTAAGCAACTTGCATTGAGGTATAACTTCCTAACTTCATGTAGTCTGGAGACCCGGCTGTTACCGGGCCGGGCAAATAAATGTCTGAAGTCCTCCTTAAGAGGCGATGATTGTGATTGTTTAATTTTGTGCCAAGCAGGTGAAAGTCCTTTAAATAAGGCAATTGGTGGAAGTTAGGGATAAGCAATCTATCCCCCACTATTCAGTTGAGTCTTCTCCTTGCTCCCATTACATGGTTGTAGCATTGAGATCACAAGCCCAAGATCCGTGCAGTGCACATTGTGTCAGAGTCTCTGAGTATAGAAGGGTTCCCCCATTCTGGACCCATGCTCATTTGTCAGAAGCTCTCCCTGGTTAGGGATAAGAGCTGTGAGGTCTGATCCTCACTTCATCCTTTCATCTGCTTCACCTTAGCCTCGTAATGGCAAGGTTAAGAGCAAATCCAGCCCGTACAGACGACTTGCTGAGGCAGTCAAACCATTGTGTGAGCCACTTGTTTGGTTATAGTGCGTGCTATGTGGATATCTGTTTGAGATGCTTGTTCTCATTTGATGTATGCTTGAATTATGCTGTATGCTTGTGTGCTTACTTCTTTCCTGGATAGGAATAGTTTTCTTATGCAAGTAGGATAGAAAACCGAACTTAGGGTAAACGATGCATGACAACACTAGGCTCGAGTCGTAGTCTCCCTAGTGTCGTGTCTTCCCCTGGTTTCTGGTTAGTAATTCAGTCCCTTTCAGGGGAACTACATCGCCCTGATCCTCGTTCCAGACGAGGTATGTAGGCAGGTGGTCGTGCGAGACCACTCCGGGCAACCTTTTTCTTTTTTGCGTGTGTTTACTTGTTATCTGACTGTGTGTTTTGGTTCGGATGCCGACGTAAGTCCAATAATTGGCTGTCGGGCTCCACGTTTGCCGTTTTGAGTGTGTTTTGGTTCGGATGCCGACGTAATTCCATCCAGTGGTTGTCGGGCTCCATGTTTGCCACCCTTGTTTGTCTGTATGTTTTGTGTTGTTTGGCGTGCGTAAGCCGAACTACAGTGGCTCTGATTCTTGTTCCAGACAAGATATGTAGGCATAAGGTGCGATACCTTATCGAGCCCGTTTCTCTTAACCCCACCTGCGTTCCCCGTGTGTGTGTGTGATGTTTAGCAACCTTTTCTTTATTCTAGGACGTGGATCCCGTCGAGTACGACGGACGTGAGGGGTGCTAATACCTTCCCCTTGCGTAACCGACTCCCGAACCTTTTCTCTCTGGTCGCGAGACCATGTCTTTCCAGGTTTCTCTGAGCGTTTCCTTTCCCTATCTTGGGATAAATAACGCGCAGTGGCGGCTCTGTGTGTTTTTATTTTTAGGCTCGCCGGTTGATTTTTCGCAGGATGCGACACACCTCACCTCTTTGCTTCCCTTGGAGAGTCTTTTCTAGACAATCCCCGGCGAGGTCCTTTGTGGATAGTTTTGCTGTGTTGGCGTTTTTCCCAATACATGCATTTTTTCCCTGGCAGGGATGTTTTGTTCTATCTTTCTCCAGCCCGAGTCCAGATTTTTATCCGAAGCTTCCTCCGTTTGAGTCTTTCCATTGGATTTCTCCCCTTTGGAATTCTTTTCCCAGTTTCAAGTCGTGGCCTGCTCACGCATTTTTTTTGTTTATTCCCCAATAAAGTCTCCAGCTTTGAGTCGTGACTTGTTCACGCTTTTCCTTTCTTCTCATCCCTATATGAGAGTCCCGTTAGAGTCTATGTTCCTGGCGAGTGTATTACTCCTATGGATTGTCTTTTCTTTCGATGTCTTTTCTTCTTTGTGGATCCATATTCCCCACAGAGTTGTCTTCTTTTGCATACATACATCTGCATCATGAGATCTCTTAGGGACCAAAATTGGTCTCTTTGTTATTATTTAAGCTCATTCTACCACGTCGAGATGAAGATTTTAACCTTCTTTTCTTCGACTAGAATGACCTTAAATAGGGGCATCTGTAAGACCCAATTTTTGACCCTAAGATCCCTCATGGCATCATAGCATTGCATTGCATAAGCCTCAAGGATCATTGGACACCTTGCTTCCTTCCCTGTGGGTGGGATCTTTCCTGAGAGTGATTCTTGATCACCAAGCATGCTTGCATTTGTATATCATTGCTTTTCTTTTAATCACTAACCAAAATATACAAAAATATGTCATTAACCTTTGTTACTTGCAGCTTAAGCAGTCAACAGGTCAAGGCACATCAAGTGAATCCTTTGTGCAAGAGATGAGATTTTCATTAAGATATGGATCATTTGATCATTATATTGGGCTTATATGAGCTATGGTTTCATTTTGAAGCAAATTCATCAAGTGGCAAAGGCCCAAGTTCATCAGAATATTTTCAGGTCATCTAAGGACCAATGCAAGTCAACTGAAAGTCAATTGAAGGCTTTGAGTGTGGGAATTGAACTTCTTCATCCCATTCATGTTCAAAAAAGGCTTATCCATCACGTCAAACATCTATATTGAAGAATTTGAAGCCAGTGCAAAAGTTTCCAAAAATGGAAAGTGATCTATAATTTCAAGTTTCCAAAAATGGCAAGTTTTTAGACCAAATTCAACTTGAGTTTCCAACATCAAAGAAGCTTCAAATGAACTTTTGTCCAACATGAAAGTTGAATATCTTTCTCTCCCATTTCCAAAAAGTCCAAGATCATGAGCATCTGATGAATGGTTGAGGAGTTATGATCAAATGATTGCAATGTGTGCATGGAACTTCCAAGAGCCATAACTTTTGATCCAAAGCTCCAATTTGAGTGCCTCTTTTTGCATTATGCTCCTTATGACTCATATTTTTCAAATACATCATTGCATTGCATGAAATTATCTCACATGATCAAATGTCCATGCATGAAAATTTTGGAGGGAAAGTTGGAAATTCAAATTTGGTGCATCATATGAACAAAATTCCAATTCCAACATGTGCATGAGATGATTTTAAGTGATTTTGAGCATGCACATGGTACTGTTCACGTTCATTCACCATGCATAGGGTGCATTTTACCATTTGTACACTACACCTTATATCTTGCTAATTTCCATTAACCTTGGCCTAATTACAATTTCAGAGTGATTAGGAGATAGTATAAAGCCTTAATCATAACAGAATTTTCAGAATAACACATTCTAGATCTCAAATTTTTCTTTCCCTCCAAATTTTCTCCAAATTTAAACTTCAAAATTCTCCACATAGCATAGCAATTTTCTTGCATATTCTGGTTTATTGAGTGTGGTTGATGAAGGATCAAGCCTTGATTTGAAGAATTCGAGCCAAGATCAAGCACATCAAGCTCAAGAACACGAAGATGGAAGTTGAAATCTGATCAAGATCCAAGCCATTTCAAGCTTCAATTCGTGCCTAAAGCTTCAATATACAAGTGATAGAGGAGATATGGACATTGCAAGGCCTTGAATCTACAGTTTCCATTGACTGCTCTTCAAGAAGGTTTGATTTCGAATCTCATGATTCTTCATTCTATTGCTATGTTTAGGTAGAGCTTTTCATGTTGATCACACTGATGCTTTTAGATTCTGATTTGGTGAAGTATTGCATGAGTTATGCATACTAGAAGTTTTGTAGATCAAAATGTTTCTCTTCGATTTGCATTGGTTAGGAAGAATTATTGTGAATTGAGCCTGGATTGGATTGTGCATTGAATAAGCTTTCGATTGGTATAATTTTTACACGTTTCTGGAAAAAAAAATTGATGAGGTACTGTAGCGCCACCGTCTCCACGAAGAAGACGGTGGAAACCACCGCTAACCACCGGCCTAGGGTTTTTTCTGGTTCAGCACTTCAAGTTTACTGTGCAAGCGCCTTTCACTTTCGCTTCCTCTGTTCGAGTCCATGCGCTAGCAATTATTTTTCACTTACTTCCTTCACTAATCCAAAACGATGGCGTTTTGATGGACGCGCTATGACCTAAGGCTCACCTATTTGATCCTTGCTTATGTTGTGGTTATTCTGGATTATTTCATTTATTTTCCAGCGCTTGTTTTGACTTCATGTCCTGTGTTCGAATCAGGCTCCATGCATTTTCCAATTTCAATTCAATTAACATTTTAACATGTGTTTCACATTTTAATTCATATATTTTCTTCCAATTCAAAAAAATCATAAAAAATAGGAAATTAATCCAAATTGCTTCCAAATTTTTTTCACTTGTTGGTATTGATGTCCTTTATTTTTAGATGTCATTTGTGTGATTTGAATAGTTCTAGATTTTTGATTGTGAACTGATGTTTGAACATGTATGCAAATGTACCATGCTTCATTCAATCTTTTGTGGAATGCTCAATAATTGTCCAATTGCCATGAAATTTAATATGCTGATTCCCAACATGTTACATGATTTGTGAGATTTGGTTTGGCATTTTTAGCATTTTCCATTTCTGTTTTAAACACATAAACTTTGGGTGTGACAATATGTGTCACACATTTTGATGTTGATCTTGTTCATTTTCATTGCCATGTCAATTGAGCTTTTCTGATTCCAATTTTTTGCATGATGCTTGTGTCTAACATGTTGTATGCACATAAATTTTTTTATGATTGTTTGATTCATTTCTGTTTTAATATGGAATTTTCATGCTTGATGTCCAATTGTGTGCATTGTAATTGCCATTGCCATATCTTGCTCATGTGATGACCTTGCTTTATGCTTTAGACTTGGTCCTTTTTAGGACATGTTCTCATGTGATTAAATATGCTTCATGTTGAATATCCACTTCTGTTTTGACTTTTTGCTTTGCCTTTGACCCTAGTCTTTGCACTAGTGGTTTGTACTCACCTTTTGAGCTTTGCATTTCAGGTTCAAGCAATTAGTCCTAATGGATGATGTGATCTCCTTGCTTGAGATGCAATTCACTTTGTTTAACTAACCTTTGTTGTGTTATAGGTCCTTTGGTGGTGGACTCACTTGAGTGATTGCCTTTTAGGACTTGCTTTGTTGTGCATATTGGAAACCACTGTTGTTGTCTGTTGGTTGTTTGTCTGAACACTATACTGATTGTTTGGTTTTTCACACAGGTACATAAGTCGCTTTAAGCTCATTACTTGAGCTTTGCTTTGCTTGTGGTTGGTATACCACTTAGGTAACCTCTCTAACTCCATGTAGTCTGGAAGCCCTGTCGTTTCTTTTGGCAGGCATTTAGCTGAAGTCCTCCTTAAGAGGCAATGTCTTTGATTGTTTAATTTTGTGCTAAAGACCTCATTGTCGAGGCATGTGACTTAAGTCCTCCTAAGTGAAGAGGCAATTGGCAGATAGAAGGGATTTGCAATCAATCCCCTGCTATTCAGTTGAGTCTTTCATTATGCTCGCACTACATGCTGATGCATTTGAATAAACACCCAAGATCTTGTATAGAGTCAGTCATGTGGAATAGAGTTCCTCATTCTGGACTCCCACACCTTCTTTGATTCAAGCTCACCCAGGCCAGGGTTGAGAGCTATGAGGTCTAATCCTCATCTCCCATTTCATCTGCTCACCCTGACGGTCAATGTCAGTGGTTAAGAGCCTTATCACCCATAACAATATTGGCTTGTTTGTCAAGGTTGATATGACCCCTTGACTAAAGCCCAACTTCGTCTGAGCCTATTGATTGTGTATAGAGTGTGCTAATTGATTGATGTGTTTGCTTGTGTTGCTTTTGTATATTGTTTGCATATTGCTTTTGCATTTGTTATTTGCTTTAATTGAGGAGTCAGATGTAAGACCATTGAGTGGCTATTTGTTTCCTGTTCCTTTTGGGGAGCTGGATATAAGACCATTGATTGGCACTCCATTTCCTGTTTTGTTTCTTTTGTGGAGTCAGATGTAAGACCATTGATTGGCTATCTGTTTCCCATTTGTTTTGTGGAGTTAGATGTAAGACCATTGATTGGCTATCTGTTTCCCATTTGTTTTGGAGTTGGATATAAGACCATTGATTGGCACTCCATTTCCAGTTTTGTTGCTCTCTTATGAGACCATTGCTTATTTGCTTTTGCTTACTGCTTTTTGTTGCCTATTCCAAAGGAACCACTTGGATCATCTACATATGATCTCAAGAAAGGAACTCCTAATGAAGTTTTGTTCCTCATCCTCCCACCTTTTTGCTTAACCTTGACCCATATTTTCATCCTTAACCCAAAAAACCAGAAAACTTTTGTGCAAACATTTTCACTTGTTTTCAAAACTAGAAACCTAGGCCTTAGGCCTTTGATTTTCAAAATTCATTTTTCATAACACTACTTCTGAATTGAACTTTAAATCAACTTTGACTTGTTTGTGAATACTTCTAATTGGTTAATTTCACTCACTCAATTGCTTTTGTGGCCTTGTCCACTTCTTAATCAAGTTTTCACACATTAGCCGTAGATCTGAATTATCTTAGTGGTTGATGTGAATCTCACCTTTTGTCCTTAGTGATTGAATGGTAAGACTTCCATGCTTATTATAGGGCATAATCCCTCACTAGCATGTCGAAGCTATTCTCACATGGTGGACTTGTGGTTGTATAGGTCGAGTGTTCTCCCTTTGATAATGAAAGACCTTAAGCCTTTTGTTTAAAATCAATCCACTCACTTTTTGGAAATCTTTTAGCCGAACTACGGCGTTTTAATCCTTATCTTTCATGAAAAGGTACGTAGGCAATGGGTTCATCCATCCAAACACAAAAATAATAAACTTGTACATTCTTTTCTCACCTCTTCCTCCATGTTTGCACAATAAATATTTCATAAACAATAACTTTTTGCAACAAGTTGTGAAAAGGGTTCCCTAGGAGTACCTAGGATGTTGTGGGTGCCTAACACCTTCCCACAACATAATTACCCCCTTACCCAGATCTCTGACCTTTTATTAGTTTTCTTTGCAAAACTTCTTAGGCTTTTGTTCGCTTTCTAGCCATTCCTTTGGATAAATAGAAGTGCGGTGGGGACTCTAACCTTGTATGATTTACCTTGGATCTAGTTAATATTTCCAATGGTGACGATTACACCGCTACAGTGTGCGTTAGTGTCAGTTGAAATATTAGGCTTTTCGAATTATTAGGTGGGAAAGAAAGAAAGGATGAGAAGAGAATGTTTTTGGATTTTTGACGAAGGACTAAACCTAAGTTTTTTATTAGTGGGCCTGAAAAGATTTACGAATCCTGCTCCTACGTATCTCAAAAGAGAAATCAAGGCTTACGTAGTTCTGGGTAGAAAAATGTTTGTTTGTTGGTCGATTTTAGCGAAAGCTACTTTGTGTCAAATCGACGAAAACATTGTTGGACTACCCAAAACAGGTGGAGAAACATTGCCTTGCATTGTTTTGAAACAAAGTACCTTTCGTTTGTGAAAAGGCTTAAGAGATCAATCGCACGGCGGCGAGGAAAAAATTGATTGGTTTGATGTGTTTTGAATAATGGCGAGAACTTGGATGAGCGAGATATACATCTCGAATCCTAGTCTCAGGAGTGCACGGTATACACCATGTTCCTTTTCCATCTTTATTGAAAAAGTATTACGGTAGGAATTAGGTATTTTGAAGTTTGAAAGACGAGTACTTGTGACCTACAAGCTCTTACAGCTTGGGTCTAATACTCGGGACTACGTCTGGACATTCCACCCAGACAGTCTGTTTCTTTCCAATATTGCTAAGAAAATGATTCGAATATTTACGAATGTTTTTTGGAGGGAAGACGAATATTTATGGCTTACAAGCTCTTACAGCTTGAGCCTAATATTCGGGATTACGATTGGATATTCCATCCAAGTAATATTTTTCTTCCAACTTTATTAAGAAAAAGATTTGAATATTTGGAGTGTTAAAGAGAAGACGAATATTTACGGCTTGCAAGCTCTTACAACTTGAGCCTAATATTCGGGATTACGATTGGATATTCCATCCAGGTAATCTTTTTCTTCCAACTTTATTAAGAAAAAGATTTGAATATTTGGAGTGTTAAAGAGAAGACGAATATTTACGGCTTGCAAGCTCTTACAGCTTGAGCCTAATATTCGGGATTACGACTAGACATTCCGTCCAGGTAATCTTTTAATTCCAACTTTATTAAGAAAATGGTTTAGATATTCATAACTATTTTGGAGAGAAGACGAATATTTATGGCTTACAAGCTCTTACAGCTTGAGCCTAATATTCGGGATTATAACTGGATATTCCATCCAGGATAATCTTTTTCTTCACGTTTTATTAAGAAAACGATTTGAATATTAGAGTGTGGAAGGGAAGACGAATATTTATTGCTTGCAAGCTCTTACAGCTTGAGCCTAATATTCGGGATTATAACTGGATATTCCCTCCAGGATAATCTTTTTCTTCACGCTTTATTTAGAAAATGATTTGAATATTAGAGTGTGGAAGGGAAGACGAATATTTATGGCTTGCAAGCTCTTACAGCTTGAGCCTAATATTCGGGATTATAACTGGATATTCCCTCCAGGATATTCTTTTTCTTCACGCTTTTATTTAGAAAACAATTTTGAATATTGGATTAAAATAATCAAAGTACGGAGGTTTGAAATTATTGAAAGTTAAGTTGATGTTGCTTAAGAGCTCATTGTAAGAAGGCCCAAGAGTAAGCCATGTGAGGTTGATGGCGATGCTTAAAAGCAATCGACTTACAAGGGTATGGAAATGGGCTCGACGTCGAATCGAGAATCAGGCGATATTTATCATTATTATTTTTTTGAATGGTTTTTCTTTTTATCAAGGAAAATGAAATGATTTATCATGATCCTCACACATAAAAGATAAATAATTTACATAAATCCCAAAGAAAGAATAATCGCCTAAGCCATATTAAAAATAAAATAATAAAAAAATGAATAAACAATAGAAACATGTTAGTTAAGTAGTAAGACTAGATAATTAAATGTGAGAATTAAAGGAAAATATGAGACAGTCAAAAATATTGGAGAACCAACACGACACAACTGAGTATCGAACCCAGGACCAAAGAGAAGGGGGATTATCTCCATCTCCATCAGGCCAAGACCTGCTTACTGCTAGATTAAGACCCACAAAAACTATGTTCTAACTGAAAACTCCCGAAGGGAGAAAACGAGAAAGGCCAAACATGGGCTAAGTTTGTTTAAGGCCCATGAACCTAAATCTCAACTTGGGTAGTTGAGGCCCACTTCAGCAAAGTCCAAGCGCGAAAATGGCAGGGAAGTACAATAGTCACATGGAAACTTGGACGAACGTAAGGGAGCGCCGAACAAAGCAGCCGACTTTGGGATTCGGAAAGGCAATGTAATTAATGGCCTTAAAGCCTCGATGAGATCCAAATAAAAAACACCAACAGACGGTGAGAATAATCACTTCCGCCTCAAATCTTCTTTTCTGCTTGAGACATTCATCTCCTTCCTCACTCGAAACAAAAGCAAACTTACAGATTAAACCTAAACCGTTACTCCTATCACAAACCAAACCCAACACTAAAAGCACGCAAAGGCAAACGACATCATCAAAATCATGAACCCTAAACAGATAGGGTCGACCTTGAATACTGAAAAACAAGAAGGGACAATCACTTATAGAGAAATGAATCAAGCGTGAAAAAAAACATTACACATACATTGTAATACATTCGGTGGCATCAACATGAATCCAAGTATGACATGATAAAGAAGAGAAAAAGAACTACCAGCTCGAGATTCTTCAGAGGTAGATGAATAGGTATGTGTTCTTCCACTCTTCTTGTTTCTTCGGATCCTATCCTTTCTGGTTTTTAGCGTCTCGCTGTCAGAGGAGAATCTTAGGGTTTTTGGCTAATTCTCTTTTTCGTATTGAAAGTTTTTAGGGTTTTTTGCTTTTGAACAGTAGCCGCTCCTCCAAAAAAATTTAGGGTTCCCTTGTGAATAGTAATCTCTTTTATATATGACCTCTCTGTTGTGTTTCCTGTTGTGTAGTGGAGGCTGTCCGTACGGAGGATGCTGGAGGTTTTTGTCTTCGCTCAAGCTGGTGGTCCCTCTCGTCTGCTTTTCCGTACTATTGGTAGTGACCAGGAGCTAAGGCAACTGTCCATGTAGTAGAGCGGGAATTCTGAAAATTGTCTGCTCAAGCTTAATGGTCCCCCCTCAACTCTCATCCTAACTTTTTACCACAGGTAAATCACTGTTGCGAAACCACTTTAGCATACGTTTTCTTGAATGAATGGTACATGGTCGTGTTAATTTCATCTGTTGCTGATACTTGCAGGACATACGTCACCGGGTTGAATTTCAGCTGAGGTTTGCAAGCGACATGATTTGTTTGTGGGTTAAATTGGTGTCGGCGCGATATCGCATAACTATTTTGACACGGTTCTGGTGTGGCTTCGTCGAGAGCAAGGACATCTGGAAGCTCTTTGCTTTTGAACTTGAGAATGGAGAGTCGGTTTTACTCATGGCAAACGCTCATTATTGGTACAGTCCACCGTTTGATGCGGCAAGTGCTTCTTATCAGCATAGTGTGCCGGCATTTGAGATGTTGAGTGCATGTCTCAACAAATCAGCCACTGTTGGTCTGTGTTCAGGATTTTTCCTCAACATGCTCTTGATAAATTGCTTCAGTGTGGGAGAGTGAGCAATTGGCAATGGAGAAATAGCGGATCTACTTATTTTATTGATAACTTCAGCGTTGTCCGGAGCGTGAAATGCTGGTTGATATGCAACAATTTCAAACATGCAGCAAACAAATGATATGCCAGATTTATAACCATACAGCATGGGAAGGTCCTGAGCAGATGACGCAACATCGAGGCGTCCTACAATTGTTAACTGTAATGGCAATTTTCTTTCATCAGCCTCAGGGGAACTAGGCTCAATATTGTGTTTGTTGCAAAAAGGCAACCACTTCTTTGCAAACTCAACTGTTTCTGATAAGGCTTCAAAAGTCAGCATAGCTGAACCATCATCTGATACATAGCAGAAAACCTTGTCGGCAGGGTAATCAACGGAGAGTATAGACAAAACAGTATTTGCAGTGATAAGAGGCGGCTCCTTGAGAGGGTTCTCTGTACTGACGGAAACGTCAATAAAGGCCAACTGTGATGGTTCTCCGTCACGATCATATCTTATAGCAAGCCTGTCAAGATAAATCTCACGGTTAATGGGCGACCACTTTGGAAACTGATCCAAAATCCCGGATAACGCGAACCAAATCTCACAGATAGCTGATGTCAACCACAGTGGATATGCTATTTCATGGAATGATTGGACACTAGGGAGAACCGACATGTTAATATGCCTTCTGATAATCCCTTCTACTTCCTTGAACAATTGGTCACGATCCTCCCAACAGCAGACACACTAAAGTGTGTGTAGGAGATTGTAAGTTTTAGAACCTTTCCTTTTGTCTTTGTTTTATTCAAAGAACTTTCTATCAATAGCTTGCTTTCTTATGTTCCAAACTTGACATGATAGTAACAGTTTCGTAGCATGGTCTAATTATTATTATTAAACTGATGCGCACTTTATTTTTCTTGTTTGGAGACAAAACCCGCAGGTTTGAGGTATGAAGCATGGACATGTTCAACACCATTATGATAAGGTAGATCATTTGGCTTGATCTCAGCATCCGATACCGAAGCTTTGGGCAAACCATGAACATCCGAAGACAAATTCATGGCATTTTCAGAAGTGCTTGAATGAACTTGCTGCGTGTTAATAGTTTCCAGATCAGTAGATCCATCCCAAGTACGGGATACACGGTATTTTTTGTGTTGAATTATTCCTAGAATACTGACTTCAAATTCAAATTCTCTTTGATTCTTAGTGATTTTTCTTTTCACTGCAGCCTGACTACTATCTTTAGATGTTGCCTTTATCCACCTCCAGATTATCAAGAGTATATTGTCTCATCGAATTCCATCTCCTTTCCACAAACTGGATAGTTGTCACTTCTCTCCATCCACTCATAGATGCAGCTAAGGTGAAAATGATGAGAGCATTTTGTCATTATCTTGGGATTCTCTTTAGTGTATTCTTCAAGGCAAGTTGGACAGATATCCTCTTCTTCTGATGATGACGTGTAAACAAGCCCAACTCCAAGTGTGTATTTTGCTGATGAAAGTTCTTGATGCAGACTTAGAACGGTATATCTTCAATTCATCTTCTCGGGCACATTCATTCCATTTGTCTGTTGAGTTTAGAGGCTCTGCATCATATGGTAAGGGCCTTGGAGGAGAACGGTACATGTCCGATGGAGAATTATCAAGTGATGCTACAGATGTCATGGATGTTGTTCCTTAAAGAGATGAAGAAATTGAAAGTGCTTCGCCTCTTCGGAATATTGATGCACACACATTCAAAAGATTATGTACCAAGCAACTGAGACACATGTCGTTCCTACACGCAGGATTATTTGGGTTCACATAATCTTCTACATCATCGCAGCTCAAACAACAGTAAACAGAGCCCACTATTCCAACCAGCTTCTAATCTTTCCTACTCTTCAACCAATCAATAGAAACTAGATGGTGTTACATGCATGTTTTTTTTTTGGAGAAAAATAGTGTCCGACAACATCGCACCAACTATGTTTTCCATCCTTCATAAGTTCAGATACACTTGCAACATGGATAAGAACACCGTTTATCTTGCTCACCTGGAAGTGTGAAATTGAGAAGAGTATACAGAAGTTTTGAGGTGAAAGTTTGGTTTTTTTGGCGAGAATTGCTATGAAACTATGAAATTGAAGCGATGCTGTATTTTGTTGTTGTTCTCTTTCTTTTTGTAGTCTTCATATAATCTTCTTATTTCAGCCAGTCGGTGTGGAGGAAGCTCTTTGATGTCCCTAATTCATATTGCAATGTATGTGACTGAGTAGGACTGTTTGTGGATTCTCTTCCAGCAGCACAACTACACAGCATGAAGGCCACACAAATAATAACAATATCGTCGGAGATTCAAGTGATGGAAGCGGCAACTTCGGGGAGAGAATGACAACAGCGGATGCTTGCTGACAGTTGGATTAAGATCATACCAAACAAAGCACCTGTGCTTAGGCCTGAATTGGACGAGGTCTCAGTCCTGAACAAATCACGATTAGGAATGACCCATCTAGTGAACATGTTTCTGATCCGTTGGATTTCACTTGAACAGAAAGTGCGCGAGCTATTGTTATCAACATATTCAGGAAAAAAAACTTCAAGATCATTAGCAATCATGGTCCTACTAGCCACTCAAAAGCATAGCTCAGTTGATTGGCATATAGCTTAAGATTAGAAGTCAAATATTCCTCAAATGCATTGAAATGTGGAGCTCTTTCAAGTTTACAGAACTGATTGAATGTGTTATCTGAGCACAGAGGATTCCCATCAAGCAAGAGTGTGACATTTGGAGGAAGATTAGTAGCGCCTGATATGTTTGCAAATTGATTATTTTGTAACTCTAGTAGCAATCTTTTATTAGCATTTGAAATCTTGTCCTGCCAAACGCTGGATGGAACACTTCCACCCTGTCTACATCTCTCAAAGCAAAACCTAAATTATTGTAAGCTTCCAAAATCTGGGGTCACATGTAACAACTTGTTTGTAGTGTAAAATTGCCATGTCCAGTCGACCTTGCTCACAAGGTATAATGGCCAAAATCCTGCTTGTTTTATTTCTTTATTGATAAATAATATTGTAAATGAAAACGTCCATTAAAAGGTTTATGGATTAATTGTAATGTGAAATTGGATGATTGGTTATTTGAATGGATACAAATAAGAAAAATAGATAATGGATTTGGAATGAAACTTGGATTTAAAAAATGGACTTAAGATATGGATATTGAAACGTATGATGACCAAAAACAACAACGTTTTGCACTCGACACATAAATTCATTGAAAAAGGAGTGAGTACTAAGAATATGACAACGTAAAAGCAAACGTCACATGGATAATATATTGGAACAAAAAAAGATAATGTTTTATGAGGAAGACAAAACGTGGATTGGATTTAGACATAAGAATGAAAGTCATGATATTCCACCAGATCCTATCAAATGAGAAAGAGATTCTAAGTCTTACTCGACTATGGAGATCAAACATCTAAGGTCAAATGAAAAGGTGACAATCCGAAAGTTATGGAACGACAAATGATGGCAATGTCTAAACAAAAAAAAGTGGGTGGACAGCCTCATGACCAGATGAAATGGTCATGAGGAGGAATGCAAATGAATGATTGATTGGGAAAATTTTCAGGGCCAAAATCGGGGTATGATAGTAATGAATGATCTCAAGAGAGAAATGTGTGATGTTTGAGCTGATTAGGTCCTTATGGTTTAGGTATATGACTAAGTTGATTTGATTCTAATTTGGCACTCTATGGTGTGTTCTAATTGAAAATTCTAAAATGATTCTATTTCTTGAGGTGCGACAATGACCTTGGAGGAAATTGTGGGTTTGATCATTTTATCTTTTGGAAAATTATTTTTAAGGAAGACCTTATTTTACTCTTGCACTTTTTAAAACTAGATGTCATAATCTATTCTCTTCCTAAATCAGTATAGTCGAGATGGTAGGTCATTTTTTGCTTTAAGAGATGTTTTGTAAGTTTTTGTTGATTTATGCTTATGATATTCTTTTAGTATTTCCATATTCCTTTTTCATATGCTTTTTCTTAGGGGTCGGGGTCTTTTCTCCAATAATGTTATCAATTGTTTAGGAGGTTCCTTTTGGTTGGTGGTTTTTTAGGATTGTAGTGCACCTCTAGTCCTTTTTACTTTCCTTTTGTTTTTTCATATTTTGGTGGATACATTTTGTAATTTGTTCCTTTATTTTTCTTCCTATTTATCTATACTAGAATATAACCCGCGCGTTGCGCAGATCATCTATAATATATTAATGTCACTGTATATGAAATTTTAAACTTTATCAAAATTTTAGATTTTTTGTATTGAGTAATTTTTAAATAATTATATTTGAATAATTATTATATGTAGTTTTATAAACACATATTTGAAAAAAGGTTAAATTTTAAGAGTAATAGAGAAAATTAATTGATTATTTTGATAGAATTTTCTTTTTGAGTGAATTTATTTGAATAACTATTATATGAGTTTATTAGGACATTTGAGAATAACTTAAATTTTAAGGAGTAATAAAAAAGATCGATGTAATTGTATATAATATAAGAATTATACTAAAATTTATCAATTAGTTTGTGTGTTAAAAATTTAATGATTGAATAATAGATAATAGAATAATTTCATGGTTAAATTTATAATTTATTTTTATTCAAAGAGAATAATTGATTTATTGGCAATTATAACGCAATAATAATTGTACTAAAATATAATGAAAAAAACACTTTCAAAATTTTTAATATTACATTAATTGTTCAGTTAGAAATTGGAATTGTAGATAATTATCATCAATAATAAGTAAGAAATATAATTTCAAAATTTCTAATAGTCCTTAATTATAGGTTGAAGATTTAGATTGATAGATAATTAATAAATAGTAAGACATTGAGATTCAATTTGATTTTTTTAAATCTGATACTAACTACAAAATTAAAATTCTGATTGGTGATAATGTCACTAATATTGTAAAATGGAGCTTCCGTTTTATTTAGAGTCAGAATTTGGATTGATAAATAATTAAAATAGTGAGAAATAAATTTTAATTTTTTAATAAGTCATTAATTATTAAATATGAATGTGGAATCATATATTATTATTGGCCACAATTAGAAAGAAATAAAAAATAAAACTTCATAACAATTGAAATAAAAATTAAATATTATCTATATACACTAATTATAGTATTGTTAGAAATAAAAATTAAATATTATCTATATGCACTAATTATAGTATTGTTAGAAATAGTTTGTCTAAAGGAATAAAATATTTTTTTATAAATAATAAAAACATCAACTATTCCATATAGCTAAACCACAAAAACATTTTAAAATAGAAGGAAGGAAATTAAACCAAAGAATAATTCGTAACAATTAAATGGAAATTAAATATTGTTGGTATGGTTATATTCGAAAGAGATTGTAAGTTTAAGGAGTGCCTTAGAGGGGGTGAATGAGGCACTTAGACTATTTTCCGAATTTTTGACGGTTTATGACTTTTACTTTCTTGAGTTGCTTATGTGATAAAAAGTGGTAAAGTGCGGAAAGTAAAGAACACCACGATGTTAAAACTTATTTTCATTCATTGATACGTTAACCTAGTTATTAAACAAAATATTCAAATACTTTTCTTAAAATTGTAAAAATGATTGAATGAATTTTGATAATCGCATCAGTCCAGGTGAAAACAATAAAAACAAATACCTATACTTTTATTGCAAATACTACGATAACAGGCTCAAAGTGGATAATTGTCAATAATTTAATTAAGTGACATTGACCATCCTTTAGTCGTTGATTTGTTGAAGTAAAAGTCTTCATTATTAAATGATAGTAATGATTATATTTGTGTGATGTTGTTAATAGTTATTTGATATGACAAATGCAAGATATTGAACATTTGACTCTATTGTTATTTATTTTCTTATATGGTTTGAACTTGAATTCTCACTTATGAAATATCTACATGTAACTGTGGTCTATAAAATAGAGCGCATGCCTTCACAAGAATTTTAATTTTTAAAATATTCTTAAAATTTGGGAAACTTATCCTAATGCTCATTGTTAATTCAAGTTGTATCCATGGCACGTGAGATTTTATGATTTTTTTATTATTAAATGATGAAAACTATTGCGTGTTGTTATAATTAATATTGTATTACTCTTTATTTGAAGTTGATTAATTAAAAGATTTTATCCTTTTCAATTTTCATTTATTTAAAATAATTTTTTTAGATAAATATCAACAACTAAATGATTTTGGGGTATAGCGTCACATGCATCACATGAGTATATGCACTAGTATAAATTTCAACGACATATATAAATGCATTAAAAAACTCTAAATCACAATAAAAGAAATAAATAATATTACATACAATAACATTTGAAGTGAGATTCGTGTCTCACTTCTCCATTTATAATGTTCTACTTTCCTTCCATGATGATTTCAATCAAAGGTATACTTTAGTGTCTCAAATCACATGTAAGATATTCTTTGTACCATTTTGCTGTATTAGTCGGTATACGCTTGAGACTATCATTAAAGTCAATATGATAAAGACCCCAATTTCCAGAATAACCCGCTTGAAATTCAAATGTATCAAATGCTGCCCATAAAAAGTAACCTTGAACGTTTACGCCATCACTATCAATTTAAACATAAAAAATATTTAAGATGAGTCATACCGATATTTTTCAAGTTTCATTACTTTAAATTTGATTGAGTTTTTATATTAGAACCAAAAACAATAAGTACTTATAGTCAACAATATACTTTTGAAAAAATTAAAAAACTTTAAGAAATTGCATAAAATTTATTTTCAGACAATTTAAATGATTACATAGTCATTCAATTATGTTTTAATACAATGCCAATTTATTTGATCATATTTTAAACTATCTCAACACAATATCCAAATATGAACATGACTGAGCAACTATGTAAAACCACTTTTTTTCTATCAATTCAAAATCATTGACCTTTATTATAATTAAACAAGTTAAAATTTCATTCTTTTTATTTCAAAATATTCTTAAATCAATTCATAGTAAAAACAATACAATATAGTTAAGAAATATTTTTGAATTTTTTATTACTCTCTTTACACAAGTAAGAATGTTAATAATGTATGTGATATATAAACACTATATAATAAATATAAATAAAAGGTCCTCACAAAAGCAAAATCAGATCATACATAAATAAAATATATGTGCATGATTAATAACTAAGAGGAATACATTCAATTCTAAGAATAATCAAATGTATCATGATACATTTATTTACTATCCATATAATTTTATGGATAAGTAAAAGTGACTTACTTTATTGCCGTCTTAGTAGCATTTAAATGTGCGGCAACATAAGCAATTCGGTGTTCGTCCTTTAATGGATTTGAGATTTTTGAAGAAGCAATACCTACATAAATATGATTTCATAAAATTTTTACTGATTAATCTTTTAGTACCATAAATTATAGATATTAGTCATAATATTATAAATATGATTAAAAAAAAGTACCACCAACCATTTTCAGTGATGTAGACTTTAGGATTTTTGTACTTTTCCTTAATATAGATTAAGAAATTATATAATCCTTCGGGATAAACATTGTTCCAACCATATTGATCCTATAAGTTATTAACATTGAACAAAAATTAAAAATATCATAATTATGCTATTCTCCTAACATATGTCATTATTTTAAGTTTTTTTTTTATTTTCTCACCTTGAAACCAAGGATTTTTCCTTCTGCATCAGAAGCTGCAATTATGAAGTAATGACAAAAAAAAATAGTTCATAATTAATCAGTACAATTTATTGTAAACTTACATGTAAGATAAGAATAATTTGATTGGTGCAGAATTTGTGATGTCACCTTAATTGACTTTTTTTTACAACGATATATTTTGTGTACCATTTTTTCCTGCTTAAAAGTAGAATTCAATTTAAGAAAAAACTTACCTTCTGAAACTGCTAAAGCATCATAATTGTCCGCCATAATCTTGGTTATATTTGGTTCGTGTCTAGCAAAGTGAGAAGTATAATAATTTATCCCTATAAAATTTGTGCTTCCTTTTAACATACGTTTCTCCTTTTTAGTAAATTCTGGTAGCCTATTCCCCACCAACTCTTTCATTATTTTTGGATAATCTCCATGGAACACGGGATCTAAAACCCTACACATTGAAATATAATGTAGCTAAATATTTTTTTTATATGTATATGTAATTACCAATTTAAAGAAGATATATAAAATTTAAATAAACATAACATTGAACTTATGATAATGCACACATGGTGTGCTGTTAGTAAGGTAAGCAAAACAGACTAACCATCCCCAATAGAAATCCATTAGTCTTTGAGCAGCAACCACATCTTCTGGGTTAGAACTGTAGGGAACATACCTTCCTGATGAAAGAGCAAGTCCAATTTCTCCCCCTTGTATTGCCTATATCAAATATTCAATAAAAAATAACAATAATTTATTTCTTATATATCATTCTCCTTATTTTATAGACCTTTAATTAATGTTATTAATTGCCAATGTATTTTTTTAAATTTAACTAAATCAAATGTAACTATTATTATTATTATTTTTATCAATGAGTTGTATTTCATTCACTATGTTGTGAATCTCAATTGTTAATCTACATATATTTTAAGCTAACATTCATACTATATATATATATGTAAAATAGAATACCTAAAATATGTCTTACTTGAAATTTTGTTGTGTATAACTTTGATGTTGTAGCATGGGCAAGAAGAAAGTTATGAAGTAGAGTATATACTTGTGTACATATTTTAGTACTTGTGCACGCTTGATCAGTAGATAAATTATCAATATTGAACATGTATTGAACTATAGCAGTGAATTCTGCCTCATTGATTGTAGTCCAATGTTTTACTCGATCTCCATATGTTTTGAATAAGAGCTTACTATAATCCTTGTAATATTTTCTGAAATTTATTTTTTACATAAATAATATTAGCATAAATGTTTAAATTCCATTATCTGGTGTACACTAACTTTAAGGTTAAATAAATTAATCGAAAATAAAATATCAAGAGGATATGATATTAAGAAAATTTACACAATGGAACGATTTAAGAAGCCACCATGTTTTTCTTTAAGAGCTAACGGGTAGTCAAAGTGCATGATACCCACAAAAGGTTCAATACCTACACATATAGTAAAAAAAATGGATAATGTAAAAGCGCAAAAAAAGTGTATGCATTTTATTTTTAATAAAATACTCGTTAAATCTGATTATTACAATGAATTTTAGATACTTCGAACCATACCATTTTTGAGTAATTCATTAATCAAGTTGTTGTAGAAGTTGACACCTTCTTGGTTTATACCTCCTTCCAAAGTTCCATCTACATAATCGATCATTAAAAATAAAGAAAAAGATAAATGTATTAGTATTATTAAGTATTTCAGGAAAATAATATATTATATCCCTAATTGTTGGGCATTTGAAAATTATTATTTTTCTCATATCTTTAGTACCAATAACAACAAACATCAAACCTTAATTTCGGGAAGAAAGACAACACTATGGAGAATCATTTACAAAATTAGCATAAAGGTAACATATTATAGAATAACCAATGTATTTGGTCGGTTTATAGACTAGATACATTGATTATTCAATGAATCTAAAAAATGAGTTGTCTCTTATATACAGGAACAAAGGTAGTATAACATATTATATTCATTTAAATCGAGTATCGAAGAAAAAGAGCTAAAATATCTAACATTTAAAATGAAAAAAAAAATTAAAGAATAAATTTAAAATCTATAAATAAGTCAGTGGAATAAAAGTATAATCTAGCCAACTTAAATATATGAAATTCTCTTTGTATTTATAGATTAAAGTATCTAAATTTTGTATCTTAAGAGGAAAAAAATAGAACACAAGCTTAAAAGACAAAAGTAAAACCTAAAAAGAATTTTAATGAGAAAAATTATAATTTATAATTTTAAAAAATCATAAAAAAATGAGATTCCTTGCTTAATTTCCAAATTCAAACTTTGTTTAATATTCTCCGCTTCAGATATTAATTAATGATGTGATGCAAAATAAATATAAAGATCGAACTAAAGTAAAGACAATTACAAAAATATGTTAGGAAAAAATAATTTATACTCAAACACAACTTATTTTAGACTAAAAGATATAAATAAAAGGAAGAACCAAAGCACAAAACATAACTCAAATGTTTCGTTACTTAATATTCTTCTTCTGAGAAATATGAGAGTGTATTAGATATTTTTTATTTTATTTTAGATGTTAAAATATATTATTTTAGTTTTAAAAATTACTTGGCAATATTCTACTCCAAGAGATGGACATTCGATAAGAATTTACTCCAAGCTTCTTTAAATGTTGCACGTCCTCCTACAAGATCATAAAAATTAAAATAATGAAAATCAGTTCAAAAAAATAATTATTCTAAGGTGTACAATTTTTAAAAAATTTATTTCTACATTGTCAATCTATTATGTTTAATTAACAATAAAACTGGTGTTGTTTCTAATTAATACTATATAGTAAATAGAGCAATAATGTAAAGTCGGTGTTTGGAGACTTGGGGTCAAGAATTCCAACAAAAGATGGATGTATGCTTACTTTCATCAAAATAATAATTAACTTATAATATTTGAAAATAAAAATCTAATGTCTATCCAAAGAGAAAAAAATTCAATTCAGATTTAGTGAACTCACCTTATATCGTTTATAATGTTGAATTTTTGATGAAAATTTATCAGCATCTAAATATCGACCTATTTGTTAAGAAGAAAGAAAAAATTGTTATTGTTAATCATTATAACAAAGTATTATATTCCAAGATGAATAGAAATAACCAAATGACAATACTACATATTTTAAGAAAAATAGAAAAATAAAAGTTAACCACCGAACGAAATTCAATTTTTATAAGAGATTGATGTAAAATGACAGTGTCACCTTTCATTATAGTCATTTCTTTAATTTGTTAAAATTTGTTTTCCATTACATCTATCAACTTTATTTGATAATTTAATTTTGAAAAAATTTTGGTCAATTGAAGTTTTGTTGAATACTAGTACTATGAAAAAGATAAAATAGCATTAAATTATTGAACATCAGATAACATACCTAGTAATATATTAAAGTACCAAAGTATTTACATTTGTATTCTTACTATAAGTATATGTTTCAAACCTTTGTTTTGTTCAACTATATCATCCCAGATTCCAAGTCCTCTTCCTCCTTCATGAGACCCTCCTTCAATCTGATGTTACCAAAGTTTTTTTTAGTAATACGGTAGCTTTTGTAATTTCAAGCTATTAAATATCTTTTTAATCAGAGTTGGTACTATATGTCTAAGTGTATATGACTTTTTAGAATGCACCTGAACGGCAGAAGATCCCGTACCAAACAAAAATCCATGCGGAAATGATTCTCGATTTGGAAATTTTGAAGAATTTAGAAATTTTAAAATAGAGGCATATGGATTATATGTATTTCCTTCTCCAATCTACAAATCTCAACAACAACAACAACAAAATATGTTAACACAAAAAAAACTAAAATTAAGTAATTATGACTCAATCAATATTATTGTATATATGGATAAACTAATTAATTTAATCAGAAGCACCTGTGAAATAGATAAGTCATATTTGGTTGTCATATGCCTGTGAAATAGATCTGCAATCGTAAAATAATATAACCAATTATGACAATGTAAATAGTTAAATAATTCATATTAGAAAATGAAGAGCACAAATATCATTGAAATTTTAAAGAAATTATTTGTATCTCAAAAAGTAGTATTTTCTCTATATATTTATAATTATATAACATTTTGAATAATTATTATGTATAACATGTATATGACTATTACTAAATTATCATTTGTGTATATTATGTTGACCTTAATTTAATTTTTTATGATGAAATTATAATATTAATAAGTGATATTTCAAAATAAACAAATAAATTTATCTAACAATTTGAAAAGCATCTTATATTTAGGAACAAATAAATATTTAAAATTATGAGAGATGAATAAGTAGATATAGAAGGAACAAATATTAACATGGTTTGATGAAGATAAAAGATTGAATTGAATTTTGTTTTACATATGTGTAATTTTAATTTTCCTAAAGTCTTAATGGCTTAAATTAAGAGAATTATTATCATAAAAATAAAAATACATACACCCATATGCTTGAGAAGGAATGTTGAATATCAAAACAAGAGACAAGATTGTAATAATAGTTTTATAAATTCTCAAAGCTGACAAAATCTCCATTTTGTGCAATGAAGAGAATGCCAAAATTTGATATAAAATTTAAAATTTTACTTTATTTATAGTTTGAGAAAATAAATAAAAATAGCTTTTTACCCAATGACAACCTGTTAGACCACTTTCTAGTTTAAAAATGATCAGACTAGTCTTTTAAAATATTTTAACAAAAATATATTATTGCGCTGTCTGAAATTACTTTGACCTTTTTTTGACCACACATTTATTTGATCATGATGAATACCAATATTACTATATTTAGACTTTCCAACAAAATAACATATTTAGTTTGTTCTTTTATATAAACTATAGTTTGTGTGTTACAATTGTACAACATCACGTTAAAAATACATTTGCATATATTACTTTATTTCTAAAATAAATATATAAAAAAATTGAGTAAATGATAAATTTATTTAAAGTATGTCATAAATAACTATGATCTCCACTTTCCCATCATCATCAACATCATCATCATTTCTTTAATTATTTATAGTTAACTTCACTTATTATATTTAAATTATATTACTTGGTTACACAAAGATTAATAATACTTACGTTGTTAGTATATTATAGAAGTTATATAACATTACAAGTATTCACCTTCGTAACTGAGGTAGATATATTCGGATGAGAAACATTTTCTTCATGTTATTTAATTCTACTTCATCCCATCACTTAAAATTTCTCATGTGTTTTGTCAAACTCTAGAGGCCAATATTTTTATTAGAACTCGATACTTGTATTAAATTATCTATTAATAATAATAAGGTTTTTTTACCATGTTTATTTTTTCAAAGTAATAAAGTCCATAAAATAACTAGTCTGTTTGATGAAGCATTGAGTGTGATTTAATCATGAAACCTTGTTAAACATAAAGAAATTATTCTTAAAGTATACGTAGTCAGGTTTTATTGTGAAGTGGAATAATGTAATACCCCAACCAGATAAGATCTAAAATATCGTAACTGAGATACTGTAATAGGTGGCACTGATACATCAAAGAGCATAGAATTGACATAAGTATATGGAATTACATATGTTACACCAAATGTGCATATATATAAACCATTTCTAAAATATAAAAATACTAATAAAACCCAGCACAAATCAAAATATAAGAAAAGTCTTATTGCATCCATCAAATCATCTTGCCTTTCCCTTTATTAGCAACCTGTCTATATGAAAAGATAATCAACAACATGGGGTGGGATAATACCATCTCAGTGGAGTTCTACCAACGCCACAAGTTCAATAAAGGTTGGGGTCATCTAGAACTACAAGAGATTCTACATATTTTATTACTCATGTATCATAAAATAAAACAAAACGGATCGAGGTATAATCATCCTCATACAATGTAAGAATGTCGATACACTCGCTCTAACATCCATGTACACTTCAGGAGACCGTTAGCATCGTGGAACATCCACTTCCTACTATCATTTCTCATATCAATCCTAGTTTGATAGAATTGGGGACTTTCTACTAATCCTTTCCACTAAGGTTGGTCCTATGGTGCGACCTACCACATTTGCCTGGATTATCCTCCTGATTATTAGTTGCACTCCAATATACACAACATGTTTCAATATTCCTCTTATGTATCTCAATTGATTCCTTTTAGAACAGACGTCGTTGTATACGCACTATCCCACGATACTTCTAAGTTTCCAAGATTCACTATTAGTTTACCTTGATTCATGTCCTAGGTTACCTAAAATCCCAAAAAAAAATCTCAAAATCATTTATTAATCACAAACAGAAAACATATATATAAAATAATTATAACTCTTTATCGTAAGATAGATCCTTGAATTAACTTTCTAAGGCATCTGACTGTGCTCAATTGGAGTTACCAAACTCAAATTATGTTATTCTCAATTCTACTTCAAAATTTGTAACATTGTTAGTCGAATATAAAATAGTGGTAATCGACTACCACTCATCCAGATGTTAGATTTTCAAATTTAACACTAGTAATCAAATACTAATTAGTGATACTCGACTACCACTCGTACAAGAACTAAAAAGACAATTTTTTACTACATAAACTTGTATCCAAACAATCCCTAAGGTTCCTCTTTGCTACATACATTATTTTAAGGCATAATCCAAACTTTCAGGGGTAGGAAACAAATATGAACTCATAATCAAACTATCAAAACACAATCAAATCAATTTTTCAAACATGCAAACAAGCAATTTCATAACCTAAGATACCCATTTTCCCACATGAAACCCTAGGTTGAACTATCCCAATCATCACCTAAAGACCTAATTTCCTTTATGTTTATCATTCATTCATATAAGTTGATAAATCTTGAGTCTAAATGATAAAGCCACATTTTCTTAAGTCAAGGTAAGGTATAAAGACATCATGGGTGTTACAGATAACATTAAAGCATTGAGACTATTATATGGATAAGCTAATGATTACATCTAACGAATCCTGGATAGAGAGTTACCAAGTCTTTATATAGGTATAAATACTATGAGTAATATTGATATTGGATTCTTCCTTCATGAGAATACTACATAAATTGTTATGCAAGTTGCATAAGTTATTCTCATGGTGATAGTGGTGTATACTGCCCTTCGATCTAAAACCACTAAGGATCAGCGTAAGGTATACCCCAAAAACTGGAATAGACAGCGCACCTTAGAGGGCGCTTTCTTAAAGAAGCGCACTCTAAAGTGAAGAGAAAAAATAAGGAGCGAACAACTGGAATAGACAGCGTACTTTACAGGGCGCTTTTGTAACAAAGCGCCCTCTAAAGTGAAGCGAAAAAATAATGAGGAAATGGAGGGACACCAATAGAGGGCGAGTTTATGAAAGCGCCCTCTAAGGGTACCCTTAGAGGGCGCTTTTAAAAAAGCGCTCTCTAAGTCCATGTACATTTCCAGTTTATAAGGCGCTTTTGGAAAGCCTTAGAGAGCGCTTTTAGAAGCGCCCTCTTAGGCCCCCTTTAGAGGGCGCTTTTTTTACACAAGCGCCCTCTAAGGTCCCCTTTAGTAAACATTAAAATTATAACATATACTGCATGTCTCTTTATTTTCCCTCTCTATATGCTATTTCGTTTACGTAACTGGGTTTTCTCTCTACTGCAATTACTCTCTACTGCGATTACTCTCGTCCTCCGTTCGTTCTCCCTCCCTCACTGTCGTCGTCGCCGTCGCCTTTTTCTGCTGCTGCGTTCACGTTCACTGAGTTATCTGCGTCCACCGTCGCTGTTCACTTTCTTCTCCATCGTTACCGTCACCTTGAAAGTATTTCTCTTCTCTATCGCTACCGTTCACTTTCTTCAGGTGTTTGATTAGGGCATTTTCTAAACTGAGTTTTACATTTTGTGCATTATGTTGATTAATGTTGTTTAGGGCAAACGAGCACTATATGGTGTTCATGAGCACCTTGTTGTAAGGTTTTTTGTTTCTGATTGAAAACTGATGTCATTTGGAGTGTGTTTGAGCTTGTGCTTGGAAGTTTGATGATTATGGATGCAAGTTTGTTCATGTTCCAAACACCATAAGTTTGCATTGGTCTTTTGTATGCAGTAGGTGTGTGTGAGTTTGTATTCAATAATGATAAAAAAAGAGAGAGTTTAGATTGTTGTAACATGAGAGAAATGGAAGGTATATGAATGTGTTTTTTTGTGTAGCTTCACGAATATGGTCATTGTCTTACTTGGGTCTTATTGAATCATTTCTATATTACAGATAAAATGGCTAACCAAGACGATACCCATGACGCGAGTGGATCACGTAACAATGTTGAAAAAGAAATCAAACGAGGATTGACTGTTATGAAGTCAATCATTCGTGCAAGAGACAAGGGTGAAAAATTCGAAGTACATTGGAGTGCTGAAGACCAACTAATTGAGCCTAACGGTTCAATGTTGGCAAGTTACATTGGTTTCCTGGTTCGACAACATATTCCGATTACATGTGATAATTGGAGAAGTCCGGAATTGAAGGTTGGCAAAGAAAAAATATGGTCCGAGATACAGGTACTTACCATATATTGTTATATGTTTTTTTTGTTGACTATTTGTTGACCATATATTGTTATAATATTACTTATAATAACACACTCCATGTGTATGTTTTTTAGAGATCCTTTCACATCGATGAAAGCCGGCAAAAATATTGTATTCAATTGGCCGGAAAAAGACTCCGAGGATTTCGATCCTTTTTGTCCAACAAATTTCTCAAGGTATGTTTTTTAGAGATCCTTTCACATCGATGAAAGCCGGCAAAAATATTGTATTCAATTGGCCGGAAAAAGACTCCGAGGATTTCGATCCTTTTTGTCCAATGAAGTATGCGGAGATTATTTCAGCCGAAGAATGGGATAACTTTGTCGCCAAACGAAGAAACGAAAAATTCCATGTAATGTCTATTAATTATGGTATTATACAATTGTTAAGTTTCTTGGTTCTAATATGCCTTAAACTTTTTTATCCAGGAAGTAAGCGACAAAAATCGGAAAAGGGCATTAAAACCCGCGTATCCGTACAAAAAAGGGTGTACGGGATATGCACGGTTACAACAAAGAATTGTGAGTATATTCAAATGCTACGAGCTTATACATTGTCACAATATGTTATAATTGATGATCTTATAATCTGATTCAATGTGTAGCTAGCCGAGGAGAAAAGTGACGTAACATCTCTTCCGGAGCACGTATTGTGGAAGGTTGCTCGGGTTGGGAAGGATGGGGCTGTCGTTGAAGCGGTTCAAAATGTTTATGACGAATGTGTAAGTATATGTAACATTATTTCTTTAATTATATCGAAAATTTTGTTAGACATATAATTCATTTTTAATCTCCTCTAATAATATTTCAGGAGACTTTATCCCAAACCTTACCTTCAACCGAGGTCCAGGATTGCAGGAGCGTACTTAGTCGAGTACTAAATGTTCCTGAGTATTCCGGTCGTGTGAGGGGTAAGGGTTTTGGTGTGACTCCGTCGTCATTTTATAAAAAACCAAAAACAAAAAATCCTACCAACAAAGAGGTGATGGAGACCTTGGCGGAGTTAAGGGCACAAGTACTCGAACTGCAAAAGGAGAATGCAAGGTATAGAGAGGAAAGGTGCGGTTCCGAGGCAAAAGATACTAGTGACCGAGCTAGTATCAATTGTCAACCGAAATTTCCCGAGGTAATTATATATGTTATTATGAAATTAAAATAGCACTTTTTTACTTGACACATATACACGTTAACAATAACATTTATTATTGGTTTAGGGCATTACACCTTGTCAGTTGTATCTATCGTCACCAACTTATCGCATAGTTGGCAAGGGAAAAGTGCACAACACTTCGGGTGAATTACTTCACCATAATCCCCTCCCGGTGGGATATATGAAAGTTTCGGTTGACCTTGATATTAGATACGGACGCGCTTCTACCATTACCTGACGTTGTTTCAGAGACAACGTTGATGCGAGATGCAGTCGGGTCCTTTGTTGGATGGCCGTCAGATCTAATTTTCCCAGATGCCGAGGTATATATGTTCTAAATGATTATGAATATTTAGTATTCACATTTCAATTCAGTTACAATTATGATATTTAATCAATCCTTATTACATGGTAATGTTAGACTCCTACAAGACCCACACATAAAGCTGGTAAAGGGATTTCAAGACGCATCGAGTCGGTTGCATCTCAAAAAGAGGTACAAATATATATACCCATTGAATTATATACGCAACGATTCTATTGCATCACAAAAAGTCATGATTTAATTTATATGAATTTTTAGGTTCCCGTCGAATGTTGAAAAAAGCTGGTAAGGATATTCCAACGACGTCCGGGAAAAAATCTCAAATTATGATGCGTCTTGAGAAAATGGTGGAAGAGTCCGATATTATGCACGGCGCCATCCGTAGTGTAGATTTTGATGAAGGTGTTTTCGGAATTGCTCATTCTGAAATAATTGCAAAGGAGGACATGCAACAACTTTTTGAACACGAAGAATTGGGCATCGCTGTCATTCATACATACATATGGTACTCCGATCAATCTATTATTTACTTAGTTGAACAATTTATTTACACATTTCAATGAGTAGTCTAATGTTTATTATGTTTCTATTTAAGGTATATGTATGACACATTGATGCGGGGAACTGAATTGTGTAACCGATTCAATTTTATTGCTGCTTCCCGTATCAACACAACGTTTATAACGAAAAATCCAACATCCGTAAAGAATGAACTAGTCGATAGATTCATGGCGGCCGACGATAATACTACACCCAGTTTGTATTTTTTACCGTTTAATTCTGGCAACGGGTTAGATTTTCTTTCTAATAATTTCATTCTAATCTATGTATATCTTTTACGTAGAAAATTTTCATGCATCTAAATTTTTGTTTTATTTTACAGTGGTCACTGGGTGTTGGTTGCTATGGATCTTTCGAGACTAATGGTGTATTATCTCGATTCGTTATCGGGTGATTGGAGTAAATATCCGAGTATGAAGAAGACGGTTGACGCGTAAGTGAAATTCCCCTAA
Source organism: Lathyrus oleraceus (assembly GCF_024323335.1). Classification (NCBI taxonomy): domain Eukaryota; kingdom Viridiplantae; phylum Streptophyta; class Magnoliopsida; order Fabales; family Fabaceae; genus Lathyrus; species Lathyrus oleraceus. Next base: position 283,339,099 of record NC_066581.1, read on the forward strand.
ATATTCGTGTGTATTTGTATATTTAATTATGTCTGTCAGATTGATCTCAATATACGTTTTTATTTTGTTAGGGCAATACTAAAATTTAGATCGAAAAAGAATTATCGTAATAGGAAGGACATTACCTGGGTCAGAGTTCAGGTATATATTAAGTATCTTATTTTTGCTTATAATAGTGTTTGTTTTTTGCTTATAATAGTGTTTGTAAGAAATTAACTATATATATATTGTTTGTTTTTCTGTGTAGTGTCCTCAGCAAAACAATTCGGTCGATTGCGGATTTTTTGTATTGAGATTTATGAGAGATATCATTGCGTTGAATCGTATAGACATCCCAAAAATGGTATGGAATAATAACTTAGGGTTTATTTTAATATTATCGGATATTTCATCTAATTTGTTACTAAATCATGAATATGTTTTATTCTCTTAATTGTAGTACTTTGACGAATACAAATCTTACTCAAGAGCTCATTTGGATGAAATGAAGGATGAATTGTGTCAATTCATTATTGATCAAAGAATCATATAGGTTGTATATTGTTGTACATATATGTATGGAATGTTGTTGTACATGCATGAATATATATTAATGTTGTATATATGGAGGATTAATGTTGTATATAAATGGATTCATGTTGTATATATCAATGGATTAATGGTGTATAACATTGGATTAAAGGATGAAATCAATATGAATTTTACACTTTTGCAGCATGCGAACAGGTTCCCAATTAAATACCCACTATTTTTCAAACAAATTTTTTTAAAATAACTAACACTTTAGAGGGCGCTTTCTGTAGGAAGCGCCCTCTAAACACTTTACATTGACAACTTTAGAGGGCGCTTTGTCCAGAAAGCGCCCTCTAAGGTGGCCCTTTATGGACCACTCCAGAGGGCGCTTTTTTCTGAAAGCGCACTATAATGTGGCCCTTAAAGGGCCACTTTAGACAGCGTTTTCTCCAGGAAAACAAAGCGCTGTCTTTACCTATGCCAGCGCCACTTTAGAGGGCGCTTAAAAGCGCTGTTATAGGCCAAAATAAGCGCCCTCTTTTCCCTTATTTGGTGTAGTGGTATAATGTACTTAAGTAAAATACGGAAAACTGTAAGGTATGATAGTGGAATTCACAACACCGTAATGTATGATGTACTTAAGTGAAATACAATACACTATAACGTATAATATTCTTATTGGGCTTGTTCAACTTGTAGCCCATACAAGCAGTTATATAAATCGAACCCTTGTCCTAAAGTATTAGTTTCCTAACCAAAATTGGTTTGGGAAATCCTACTCGTACTTATCTCTCTCGAATTATTCATTAATAACAAATATTATTGAGATTGGAGGCACTATGTTCGTGTGGATTGAGTATAGGTGTTTTATTTTGTTCAAAAATCGCAGCCATTCTCTGGTTCTGTATCAATGGTTAATTTTCACAAGAGGTAACCATTATATCGTTGATCATGTACATTCGTAAGGATTAAGTTAAGGGTCATTTTTTTATTTTCTTCTCCGCATTTTAATTGTGATTTCCCTTCAAGTAAAGATCTAAAGTGATCACAAACATTTCATTATTATTCGTAATTCTCATTATATATAAGCATGTAACTCCTTGAAATCTTTAAGATTCTGACCTTTTTTTCATCAATAAAAATATTTCTAATGGGTTTTATATCATTCTAGAATTTTGAAAATATCAAATCATCCAAACATTAAAACTATTTATATTTGTCTTTAAAATTGTGTATCATACTCTATTTTCATCTTCATTCAAAGAGGAAAATTTTAATTTCTTTAAGAGAATAACATCTTAGACGTAATCTCTTTGCCAGAGATTTTTGGAGTTTTTTTCTATCCTTTTGTTACTTATGATGTGGGAGATAGATTGTGGTTTAAAGTTGTTAGGTGGTGGGGTTGTGTAATGAATGATCTCAAGAGAGAAATGTGTGGTGTTTGAGCTGATTAGGTCCTTATGGTTTAGGTATATGACTAAGTTGATTTGATTCTAATTTGGCACTCTATGGTGTGTTCTAATTGAAAATTCTAAAATGATTCTATTTCTTGAGGTGCGACAATGACCTTGGAGGAAATTGTGGGTTTGATCATTTTATCTTTTGGAAAATTATTTTTAAGGAAGACCTTATTTTACTCTTGCACTTTTTAAAACTAAATGTCATAATCTATTCTCTTCCTAAATCAGTATAGTCGAGATGGTAGGTCATTTTTTGCTTTAAGAGATGTTTTGTAAGTTTTTGTTGATTTATGCTTATGATATTCTTTTAGTATTTCCATATTCCTTTTTCATATGCTTTTTCTTAGGGGTCGGGGTCTTTTCTCCAATAATGTTATCAATTGTTTAGGAGATTCCTTTTGGTTGGTGGTTTTTTAGGATTGTAGTGCACCTCTAGTCCTTTTTACTTTCCTTTTGTTTTTTCATATTTTGGTGGATACATTTTGTAATTTGTTCCTTTATTTTTCTTCCTATTTATCTATACTAGAATATAACCCGCGCGTTGCGCAGATCATCTATAATATATTAATGTCACTGTATACAAAATTTTAAACTTTATCAAAATTTTAGATTTTTTGTATTGAGTAATTTTTAAATAATTATATTTGAATAATTATTATATGTAGTTTTATAAACACATATTTGAAAAAAGGTTAAATTTTAAGAGTAATAGAGAAAATTAATTGATTATTTTGATAGAATTTTATTTTTGAGTGAATTTATTTGAATAACTATTATATGAGTTTATTAGGACATTTGAGAATAACTTAAATTTTAAGGAGTAATAAAAAAGATCGATGTAATTGTATATAATATAAGAATTATACTAAAATTTATCAATTAGTTTGTGTGTTAAAAATTTAATGATTGAATAATAGATAATAGAATAATTTCATGGTTAAATTTATAATTTATTTTTATTCAAAGAGAATAATTGATTTATTGGCAATTATAACGCAATAATAATTGTACTAAAATATAATGAAAAAAACACTTTCAAAATTTTTAATATTACATTAATTGTTAGAAATTGGAATTGTAGATAATTATCATCAATAATAAGTAAGAAATATAATTTCAAAATTTCTAATAGTCCTTAATTATAGGTTGAAGATTTAGATTGATAGATAATTAGTAAATAGTAAGAAATTGAGATTCAATTTGATTTTTTTAAATCTGATACTAACTACAAAATTAAAATTCTGATTGGTGATAATGTCACTAACATTGTAAAATGGAGCTTCCGTTTTATTTAGAGTCAGAATTTGGATTGATAAATAATTAAAATAGTGAGAAATAAATTTTAATTTTTTAATAAGTCATTAATTATTAAATATGAATGTAGAATCATATATTATTATTGGCCACAATTAGAAAGAAATAAAAAATAAAACTTCATAACAATTGAAATAAAAATTAAATATTATCTATATACACTAATTATAGTATTGTTAGAAATAAAAATTAAATATTATCTATATGCACTAATTATGGTATTGTTAGAAATAGTTTGTCTAAAGGAATAAAATATTTTTTATAAATAATAAAAACATCAACTATTCCATATAGCTAAACCACAAAAACATTTTAAAATAGAAGGAAGGAAATTAAACCAAAGAATAATTCGTAACAATTAAATAGAAATTAAATATTGTTGGTATGGTTATATTCGAAAGAGATGGTAAGTTTAAGGAGTGCCTTAGAGGGGGGGTGAATGAGGCACTTAGACTATTTTCCAAATTTTTGACGGTTTATGACTTTTACTTTCTTGAGTTGCTTATGTGATAAAAAGTGGTAAAGTGCGGAAAGTAAAGAACACCACGATGTTAAAACTTATTTTCATTCATTGATACGTTAACCTAGTTATTAAACAAAATATTCAAATACTTTTCTTAAAATTGTAAAAATGATTGAACGAATTTTGAATATCGCATCAGTCCAGGTGAAAACAATAAAAACAAATACCTATACTTTTATTGCAAATACTACGATAACAGGCTCAAAGTGGATAATTGTCAATAATTTAATTAAGTGACATTGACCATCCTTTAATCGTTGATTTGTTGAAGTAAAAGTCTTCATTATTAAATGATAGTAATGATTATATTTGTGTGATGTTGTTAATAGTTATTTGATATGACAAATGCAAGATATTGAACATTTGACTCTATTGTTATTTATTTTCTTATATGGTTTGAACTTGAATTCTCACTTATGAAATATCTACATGTAACCGTGGTCTATAAAATAGAGCGCATGCCTTCACAAGAATTTTAATTTTTAAAATATTCTTAAAATTTGGGAAACTTATCCTAATGCTCATTGTTAATTCAAGTTGTATCCATGGCACGTGAGATTTTATGATTTTTTTATTATTAAATGATGAAAACTATTGCGTGTTGTTATAATTAATATTGTATTACTCTTTATTTGAAGTTGATTAATTAAAAGATTTTATCCTTTTCAATTTTCATTTATTTAAAATAATTTTTTTAGATAAATATCAACAACTAAATGATTTTGGGGTATAGCGTCACATGCATCACATGAGTATATGCACTAGTATAAATTTCAACGACATATATAAATGCATTAAAAAACTCTAAATCACAATAAAAGAAATAAATAATATTACATACAATAACATTTGAAGTGAGATTCGTGTCTCACTTCTCCATTTATAATGTTCTACTTTCCTTCCATGATGATTTCAATCAAAGGTATACTTTAGTGTCTCAAATCACGTGTAAGATATTCTTTGTACCATTTTGCTGTATTAGTCGGTATACGCTTGAGACTATCATTAAAGTCAATATGATAAAGACCCCAATTTCCAGAATAACCCGCTTGAAATTCAAATGTATCAAATGCTGCCCATAAAAAGTAACCTTGAACGTTTACGCCATCACTATCAATTTAAACATAAAAAAATATTTAAGATGAGTCATACCGATATTTTTCAAGTTTCATTACTTTAAATTTGATTGAGTTTTTATATTAGAACCAAAAACAATAAGTACTTATAGTCAACAATATACTTTTGAAAAAATTAAAAAACTTTAAGAAATTGCATAAAATTTATTTTCAGACAATTTAAATGATTACATAGTCATTCAATTATATTTTAATACAATGCCAATTTATTTGATCATATTTTAAACTATCTCAACACAACATCCAAATATGAACATGACTGAGCAACTATGTAAAACCACTTTTTTCTATCAATTCAAAATCATTGACCTTTATTATAATTAAACAAGTTAAAATTTCATTCTTTTTATTTCAAAATATTCTTAAATCAATTCATAGTAAAAACAATATAATATAGTTAAGAAATATTTTTGAATTTTTTATTACTCTCTTTACACAAGTAAGAATGTTAATAATGTATGTGATATATAAACACTATATAATAAATATAAATAAAAGGTCCTCACAAAAGCAAAATCAGATCATACATAAATAAAATATATGTGCATGATTAATAACTAAGAGGAATACATTCAATTCTAAGAATAATCAAATGTATCATGATACATTTATTTACTATCCATATAATTTTATGGATAAGTAAAAGTGACTTACTTTATTGCCGTCTTAGTAGCATTTAAATGTGCGGCAACATAAGCAATTCGGTGTTCGTCCTTTAATGGATTTGAGATTTTTGAAGAAGCAATACCTACATAAATATGATTTCATAAAATTTTTACTGATTAATCTTTTAGTACCATAAATTATAGATATTAGTCATAATATTATAAATATGATTAAAAAAAAGTACCACCAACCATTTTCAGTGATGTAGACTTTAGGATTTTTGTACTTTTCCTTAATATAGATTAAGAAATTATATAATCCTTCGGGATAAACATTGTTCCAACCATATTGATCCTATAAGTTATTAACATTGAACAAAAATTAAAAATATCATAATTATGCTATTCTCCTAACATATGTCATATTTTAAGTTTTTTTTATTATTTTCTCACCTTGAAACCAAGGATTTTTCCTTCTGCATCAGAAGCTGCAATTATGAAGTAATGACAAAAAAAAATAGTTCATAATTAATCAGTACAATTTATTGTAAACTTACATGTAAGATAAGAATAATTTGATTGGTGCAGAATTTGTGATGTCACCTTAATTAACTTTTTTTTACAACGATATATTTTGTGTACCATTTTTTCCTGCTTAAAAGTAGAATTTAATTTAAGAAAAAACTTACCTTCTGAAACTGCTAAAGCATCATAATTGTCCGCCATAATCTTGGTTATATTTGGTTCGTGTCTAGCAAAGTGAGAAGTATAATAATTTATCCCTATAAAATTTGTGCTTCCTTTTAACATACGTTTCTCCTTTTTAGTAAATTCTGGTAGCCTATTCCCCACCAACTCTTTCATTATTTTTGGATAATCTCCATGGAACACGGGATCTAAAACCCTACACATTGAAATATAATGTAGCTAAATATTTTTTTTATATGTATATGTAATTACCAATTTAAAGAAGATATATAAAATTTAAATAAACATAACATTGAACTTGTGATAATGCACACATGGTGTGCTGTTAGTAAGGTAAGCAAAACAGACTAACCATCCCCAATAGAAATCCATTAGTCTTTGAGCAGCAACCACATCTTCTGGGTTAGAACTGTAGGGAACATACCTTCCTGATGAAAGAGCAAGTCCAATTTCTCCCCCTTGTATTGCCTATATCAAATATTCAATAAAAAATAACAATAATTTATTTCTTATATATCATTCTCCTTATTTTATAGACCTTTAATTAATGTTATTAATTGCCAATGTATTTTTTTAAATTTAACTAAATCAAATGTAACAATTATTATTATTATTTTTATCAATGAGTTGTATTTCATTCACTATGTTGTGAATCTCAATTGTTAATCTACATATATTTTAAGCTAACATTCATACTATATATATATGTAAAATAGAATACCTAAAATATGTCTTACTTGAAATTTTGTTGTGTATAACTTTGATGTTGTAGCATGGGCAAGAAGAAAGTTATGAAGTAGAGTATATACTTGTGTACATATTTTAGTACTTGTGCACGCTTGATCAGTAGATAAATTATCAATATTGAACATGTATTGAACTATAGCAGTGAATTCTGCCTCATTGATTGTAGTCCAATGTTTTACTCGATCTCCATATGTTTTGAATAAGAGCTTACTATAATCCTTGTAATATTTTCTGAAATTTATTTTTTACATAAATAATATTAGCATAAATGTTTAAATTCCATTATCTGGTGTACACTAACTTTAAGGTTAAATAAATTAATCGAAAATAAAATATCAAGTGGATATGATATTAAGAAAATTTACACAATGGAACGATTTAAGAAGCCACCATGTTTTTCTTTAAGAGCTAACGGGTAGTCAAAGTGCATGATACCCACAAAAGGTTCAATACCTACACATATAGTAAAAAAATGGATAATGTAAAAGCGCAAAAAAAGTGTATGCATTTTATTTTTAATAAAATACTCGTTAAATCTGATTATTACAATGAATTTTAGATACTTCGAACCATACCATTTTTGAGTAATTCATTAATCAAGTTGTTGTAGAAGTTGACACCTTCTTGGTTTATACCTCCTTCCAAAGTTCCATCTACATAATCGATCATTAAAAATAAAGAAAAAGATAAATGTATTAGTATTATTAAGTATTTCAGGAAAATAATATATTATATCCCTAATTGTTGGGCATTTGAAAATTATTATTTTTCTCATATCTTTAGTACCAATAACAACAAACATCAAACCTTAATTTCGGGAAGAAAGACAACACTATGGAGAATCATTTAAAAAATTAGCATAAAGGTAACATATTATAGAATAACCAATGTATTTGGTCGGTTTATAGACTAGATACATTGATTATTCAATGAATCTAAAAAATGAGTTGTCTCTTATATACAGGAACAAAGGTAGTATAACATATTGTATTCATTTAAATCGAGTATCGAAGAAAAAGAGCTAAAATATCTAACATTTAAAATGAAAAAAAAAATTAAAGAATAAATTTAAAATCTATAAATAAGTCAGTGGAATAAAAGTATAATCTAGCCAACTTAAATATATGAAATTCTCTTTGTATTTATAGATTAAAGTATCTAAATTTTGTATCTTAAGAGGAAAAAAAATAGAACACAAGCTTAAAAGACAAAAGTAAAACCTAAAAACAATTTTAATGAGAAAAATTATAATTTATAATTTTAAAAAATCATAAAAAAATGAGATTCCTTGCTTAATTTCCAAATTCAAACTTTGTTTAATATTCTCCGCTTCAGATATTAATTAATGATGTGATGCAAAATAAATATAAAGATCGAACTAAAGTAAAGACAATTACAAAAATATGTTAGGAAAAAATAATTTATACTCAAACACAACTTATTTTAGACTAAAAGATATAAATAAAAGGAAGAACCAAAGCACAAAACATAACTCAAATGTTTCGTTACTTAATATTCTTCTTCTGAGAAATATGAGAGTGTATTAGATATTTTTTATTTTATTTTAGATGTTAAAATATATTATTTTAGTTTTAAAAATTACTTGGCAATATTCTACTCCAAGAGATGGACATTCGATAAGAATTTACTCCAAGCTTCTTTAAATGTTGCACGTCCTCCTACAAGATCATAAAAATTAAAATAATGAAAATCAGTTCAAAAAAATAATTATTCCAAGGTGTACAATTTTTAAAAAATGTATTTCTACATTGTCAATCTATTATGTTTAATTAACAATAAAACTGGTGTTGTTTCTAATTAATACTATATAGTAAATAGAGCAATAATGTAAAGTCGGTGTTTGGAGACTTGGGGTCAAGAATTCCAACAAAAGATGGATGTATGCTTACTTTCATCAAAATAATAATTAACTTATAATATTTGAAAATAAAAATCTAATGTCTATCCAAAGAGAAAAAAATTCAATTCAGATTTAGTGAACTCACCTTATATCGTTTATAATGTTCAATTTTTGATGAAAATTTATCAGCATCTAAATATCGACCTATTTGTTAAGAAGAAAGAAAAAATTGTTATTGTTAATCATTATAACAAAGTATTATATTCCAAGATGAATAGAAATAACCAAATGACAATACTACATATTTTAAGAAAAATAGAAAAATAAAAGTTAACCACCGAACGAAATTCAATTTTTATAAGAGATTGATGTAAAATGACAGTGTCACCTTTCATTATAGTCATTTCTTTAATTTGTTAAAATTTGTTTTCCATTACATCTATCAACTTTATTTGATAATTTAATTTTGAAAAAATTTTGGTCAATTGAAGTTTTGTTGAATACTAGTACTATGAAAAAGATAAAATAGCATTAAATTATTGAACATCAGATAACATACCTAGTAATATATTAAAGTACCAAAGTATTTACATTTGTATTCTTACTATAAGTATATGTTTCAAACCTTTGTTTTGTTCAACTATATCATCCCAGATTCCAAGTCCTCTTCCTCCTTCATGAGACCCTCCTTCAATCTGATGTTACCAAAGTTTTTTTTAGTAATACGGTAGCTTTTGTAATTTCAAGCTATTAAATATCTTTTTAATCAGAGTTGGTACTATATGTCTAAGTGTATATGACTTTTTAGAATGCACCTGAACGGCAGAAGATCCCGTACCAAACAAAAATCCATGCGGAAATGATTCTCGATTTGGAAATTTTGAAGAATTTAGAAATTTTAAAATAGAGGCATATGGATTATATGTATTTCCTTCTCCAATCTACAAATCTCAACAACAACAACAAAATATGTTAACACAAAAAAAACTAAAATTAAGTAATTATGACTCAATCAATATTATTGTATATATGGATAAACTAATTAATTTAATCAGAAGCACCTGTGAAATAGATAAGTCATATTTGGTTGTCATATGCCTGTGAAATAGATCTGCAATCGTAAAATAATATAACCAATTATGACAATGTAAATAGTTAAATAATTCATATTAGAAAATGAAGAGCACAAATATCATTGAAATTTTAAAGAAATTATTTGTATCTCAAAAAGTAGTATTTTCTCTATATATTTATAATTATATAACATTTTGAATAATTATTATGTATAACATGTATATGACTATTACTAAATTATCATTTGTGTATATTATGTTGACCTTAATTTAATTTTTTTATGATGAAATTATAATATTAATAAGTGATATTTCAAAATAAACAAATAAATTTATCTAACAATTTGAAAAGCATCTTATATTTAGGAACAAATAAATATTTAAAATTATGAGAGATGAATAAGTAGATATAGAAGGAACAAATATTAACATGGTTTGATGAAGATAAAAGATTGAATTGAATTTTGTTTTACATATGTGTAATTTTAATTTTCCTAAAGTCTTAATGGCTTAAATTAAGAGAATTATTATCATAAAAATAAAAATACATACACCCATATGCTTGAGAAGGAATGTTGAATATCAAAACAAGAGACAAGATTGTAATAATAGTTTTATAAATTCTCAAAGCTGACAAAATCTCCATTTTGTGCAATGAAGAGAATGCCAAAATTTGATATAAAATTTAAAATTTTACTTTATTTATAGTTTGAGAAAATAAATAAAAATAGCTTTTTACCCAATGACAACCTGTTAGACCACTTTCTAGTTTAAAAATGATCAGACTAGTCTTTTAAAATATTTTAACAAAAATATATTATTGCGCTGTCTGAAATTACTTTGACCTTTTTTTGACCACACATTTATTTGATCATGATGAATACCAATATTACTATATTTAGACTTTCCAACAAAATAACATATTTAGTTTGTTCTTTTATATAAACTATAGTTTGTGTGTTACAATTGTACAACATCACGTTAAAAATACATTTGCATATATTACTTTATTTCTAAAATAAATATATAAAAAAATTGAGTAAATGATAAATTTATTTAAAGTATGTCATAAATAACTATGATCTCCACTTTCCCATCATCATCAACATCATCATCATTTCTTTAATTATTTATAGTTAACTTCACTTATTATATTTAAATTATATTACTTGGTTACACAAAGATTAATAATACTTACGTTGTTAGTATATTATAGAAGTTATATAACATTACAAGTATTCACCTTCGTAACTGAGGTAGATATATTCGGATGAGAAACATTTTCTTCATGTTATTTAATTCTACTTCATCCCATCACTTAAAATTTCTCATGTGTTTTGTCAAACTCTAGAGGCCAATATTTTTATTAGAACTCGATACTTGTATTAAATTATCTATTAATAATAATAAGGTTTTTTTACCATGTTTATTTTTTCAAAGTAATAAAGTCCATAAAATAACTAGTCTGTTTGATGAAGCATTGAGTGTGATTTAATCATGAAACCTTGTTAAACATAAAGAAATTATTCTTAAAGTATACGTAGTCAGGTTTTATTGTGAAGTGGAATAATGTAATACCCCAACCAGATAAGATCTAAAATATCGTAACTGAGATACTGTAATAGGTGGCACTGATACATCAAAGAGCATAGAATTGACATAAGTATATGGAATTACATATGTTACACCAAATGTGCATATATATAAACCATTTCTAAAATATAAAAATACTAATAAAACCCAGCACAAATCAAAATATAAGAAAAGTCTTATTGCATCCATCAAATCATCTTGCCTTTCCCTTTATTAGCAACCTGTCTATATGAAAAGATAATCAACAACATGGGGTGGGATAATACCATCTCAGTGGAGTTCTACCAACGCCACAAGTTCAATAAAGGTTGGGGTCATCTAGAACTACAAGAGATTCTACATATTTTATTACTCATGTATCATAAAATAAAACAAAACGGATCGAGGTATAATCATCCTCATACAATGTAAGAATGTCGATACACTCGCTCTAACATCCATGTACACTTCAGGAGACCGTTAGCATCGTGGAACATCCACTTCCTACTATCATTTCTCATATCAATCCTAGTTTGATAGAATTGGGGACTTTCTACTAATCCTTTCCACTAAGGTTGGTCCTATGGTGCGACCTACCACATTTGCCTGGATTATCCTCCTGATTATTAGTTGCACTCCAATATACACAACATGTTTCAATATTCCTCTTATGTATCTCAATTGATTCCTTTTAGAACAGACGTCGTTGTATACGCACTATCCCACGATACTTCTAAGTTTCCAAGATTCACTATTAGTTTACCTTGATTCATGTCCTAGGTTACCTAAAATCCCAAAAAAAAATCTCAAAATCATTTATTAATCACAAACAGAAAACATATATATAAAATAATTATAACTCTTTATCGTAAGATAGATCCTTGAATTAACTTTCTAAGGCATCTGACTGTGCTCAATTGGAGTTACCAAACTCAAATTATGTTATTCTCAATTCTACTTCAAAATTTGTAACATTGTTAGTCGAATATAAAATAGTGGTAATCGACTACCACTCATCCAGATGTTAGATTTTCAAATTTAACACTAGTAATCAAATACTAATTAGTGATACTCGACTACCACTCGTACAAGAACTAAAAAGACAATTTTTTACTACATAAACTTGTATCCAAACAATCCCTAAGGTTCCTCTTTGCTACATACATTATTTTAAGGCATAATCCAAACTTTCAGGGGTAGGAAACAAATATGAACTCATAATCAAACTATCAAAACACAATCAAATCAATTTTTCAAACATGCAAACAAGCAATTTCATAACCTAAGATACCCATTTTCCCACATGAAACCCTAGGTTGAACTATCCCAATCATCACCTAAAGACCTAATTTCCTTTATGTTTATCATTCATTCATATAAGTTGATAAATCTTGAGTCTAAATGATAAAGCCACATTTTCTTAAGTCAAGGTAAGGTATAAAGACATCATGGGTGTTACAGATAACATTAAAGCATTGAGACTATTATATGGATAAGCTAATGATTACATCTAACGAATCCTGGATAGAGAGTTACCAAGTCTTTATATAGGTATAAATACTATGAGTAATATTGATATTGGATTCTTCCTTCATGAGAATACTACATAAATTGTTATGCAAGTTGCATAAGTTATTCTCATGGTGATAGTGGTGTATACTGCCCTTCGATCTAAAACCACTAAGGATCAGCGTAAGGTATACCCCAAAAACTGGAATAGACAGCGCACCTTAGAGGGCGCTTTCTTAAAGAAGCGCACTCTAAAGTGAAGAGAAAAAATAAGGAGCGAACAACTGGAATAGACAGCGCACTTTAGAGGGCGCTTTTGTAACAAAGCGCCCTCTAAAGTGAAGCGAAAAAATAATGAGGAAATGGAGGGACACCAATAGAGGGCGAGTTTATGAAAGCGCCCTCTAAGGGTACCCTTAGAGGGCGCTTTTAAAAAAGCGCTCTCTAAGTCCATGTACATTTCCAGTTTATAAGGCGCTTTTGGAAAGCCTTAGAGAGCGCTTTTAGAAGCGCCCTCTTAGGCCCCCTTTAGAGGGCGCTTTTTTTACACAAGCGCCCTCTAAGGTCCCCTTTAGTAAACATTAAAATTATAACATATACTGCATGTCTCTTTATTTTCCCTCTCTATATGCTATTTCGTTTACGTAACTGGGTTTTCTCTCTACTGCAATTACTCTCTACTGCGATTACTCTCGTCCTCCGTTCGTTCTCCCTCCCTCACTGTCGTCGTCGCCGTCGCCTTTTTCTGCTGCTGCGTTCACGTTCACTGAGTTATCTGCGTCCACCGTCGCTGTTCACTTTCTTCTCCATCGTTACCGTCACCTTGAAAGTATTTCTCTTCTCTATCGCTACCGTTCACTTTCTTCAGGTGTTTGATTAGGGCATTTTCTAAACTGAGTTTTACATTTTGTGCATTATGTTGATTAATGTTGTTTAGGGCAAACGAGCACTATATGGTGTTCATGAGCACCTTGTTGTAAGGTTTTTTGTTTCTGATTGAAAACTGATGTCATTTGGAGTGTGTTTGAGCTTGTGCTTGGAAGTTTGATGATTATGGATGCAAGTTTGTTCATGTTCCAAACACCATAAGTTTGCATTGGTCTTTTGTATGCAGTAGGTGTGTGTGAGTTTGTATTCAATAATGATAAAAAAAGAGAGAGTTTAGATTGTTGTAACATGAGAGAAATGGAAGGTATATGAATGTGTTTTTTTGTGTAGCTTCACGAATATGGTCATTGTCTTACTTGGGTCTTATTGAATCATTTCTATATTACAGATAAAATGGCTAACCAAGACGATACCCATGACGCGAGTGGATCACGTAACAATGTTGAAAAAGAAATCAAACGAGGATTGACTGTTATGAAGTCAATCATTCGTGCAAGAGACAAGGGTGAAAAATTCGAAGTACATTGGAGTGCTGAAGACCAACTAATTGAGCCTAACGGTTCAATGTTGGCAAGTTACATTGGTTTCCTGGTTCGACAACATATTCCGATTACATGTGATAATTGGAGAAGTCCGGAATTGAAGGTTGGCAAAGAAAAAATATGGTCCGAGATACAGGTACTTACCATATATTGTTATATGTTTTTTTTGTTGACTATTTGTTGACCATATATTGTTATAATATTACTTATAATAACACACTCCATGTGTATGTTTTTTAGAGATCCTTTCACATCGATGAAAGCCGGCAAAAATATTGTATTCAATTGGCCGGAAAAAGACTCCGAGGATTTCGATCCTTTTTGTCCAACAAATTTCTCAAGGTATGTTTTTTAGAGATCCTTTCACATCGATGAAAGCCGGCAAAAATATTGTATTCAATTGGCCGGAAAAAGACTCCGAGGATTTCGATCCTTTTTGTCCAATGAAGTATGCGGAGATTATTTCAGCCGAAGAATGGGATAACTTTGTCGCCAAACGAAGAAACGAAAAATTCCATGTAATGTCTATTAATTATGGTATTATACAATTGTTAAGTTTCTTGGTTCTAATATGCCTTAAACTTTTTTATCCAGGAAGTAAGCGACAAAAATCGGAAAAGGGCATTAAAACCCGCGTATCCGTACAAAAAAGGGCGTACGGGATATGCACGGTTACAACAAAGAATTGTGAGTATATTCAAATGCTACGAGCTTATACATTGTCACAATATGTTATAATTGATGATCTTATAATCTGATTCAATGTGTAGCTAGCCGAGGATAAAAGTGACGCAACATCTCTTCCGGAGCACGTATTGTGGAAGGTTGCTCGGGTTGGGAAGGATGGGGCTGTCGTTGAAGCGGTTCAAAATGTTTATGACGAATGTGTAAGTATATGTAACATTATTTCTTTAATTATATCGAAAATTTTGTTAGACATATAATTCATTTTTAATCTCCTCTAATAATATTTCAGGAGACTTTATCCCAAACCTTACCTTCAACCGAGGTCCAGGATTGCAGGAGCGTACTTAGTCGAGTACTAAATGTTCCTGAGTATTCCGGTCGTGTGAGGGGTAAGGGTTTTGGTGTGACTCCGTCGTCATTTTATAAAAAACCAAAAACAAAAAATCCTACCAACAAAGAGGTGATGGAGACCTTGGCGGAGTTAAGGGCACAAGTACTCGAACTGCAAAAGGAGAATGCAAGGTATAGAGAGGAAAGGTGCGGTTCCGAGGCAAAAGATACTAGTGACCGAGCTAGTATCAATTGTCAACCGAAATTTCCCGAGGTAATTATATATGTTATTATGAAATTAAAATAGCACTTTTTTACTTGACACATATACACGTTAACAATAACATTTATTATTGGTTTAGGGCATTACACCTTGTCAGTTGTATCTATCGTCACCAACTTATCGCATAGTTGGCAAGGGAAAAGTGCACAACACTTCGGGTGAATTACTTCACCATAATCCCCTCCCGGTGGGATATATGAAAGTTTCGGTTGACCTTGATATTAGATACGGACGCGCTTCTACCATTACCTGACGTTGTTTCAGAGACAACGTTGATGCGAGATGCAGTCGGGTCCTTTGTTGGATGGCCGTCAGATCTAATTTTCCCAGATGCCGAGGTATATATGTTCTAAATGATTATGAATATTTAGTATTCACATTTCAATTCAGCTACAATTATGATATTTAATCAATCCTTATTACATGGTAATGTTAGACTCCTACAAGACCCACACATAAAGCTGGTAAAGGGATTTCAAGACGCATCGAGTCGGTTGCATCTCAAAAAGAGGTACAAATATATATACCCATTGAACTATATACGCAACGATTCTGTTGCATCACAAAAAGTCATGATTTAATTTATATGAATTTTTAGGTTCCCGTCGAATGTTGAAAAAAGCTGGTAAGGATATTCCAACGACGTCCGGGACAAAATCTCAAATTATGATGCATCTTGAGAAAATGGTGGAAGAGTCCGATATTATGCACGGCGCCATCCGTAGTGTAGATTTTGATGAAGGTGTTTTCGTAATTGCTCATTCTGAAATAATTGCAAAGGAGGACATGCAACAACTTTTTGAACACGAAGAATTGGGCATCGCTGTCATTCATACATACATATGGTACTCCGATCAATCTATTATTTACTTAGTTGAACAATTTATTTACACATTTCAATGAGTAGTCTAATGTTTATTATGTTTCTATTTAAGGTATATGTATGACACATTGATGCGGGGAACTGAATTGTGTAACCGATTCAATTTTATTGCTGCTTCCCGTATCAACACAACGTTTATAACGAAAAATCCAACATCCGTAAAGAATGAACTAGTCGATAGATTCATGGCGGCCGGCGATAATACTACACCCAGTTTGTATTTTTTACCGTTTAATTCTGGCAACGGGTTAGATTTTCTTTCTAATAATTTCATTCTAATCTATGTATATCTTTTACGTAGAAAATTTTCATGCATCTAAATTTTTGTTTTATTTTACAGTGGTCACTGGGTGTTGGTTGCTATGGATCTTTCGAGACTAATGGTGTATTATCTCGATTCGTTATCGGGTGATTGGAGTAAATATCCGAGTATGAAGAAGACGGTTGACGCGTAAGTGAAATTCCCCTAAATATTCGTGTGTATTTGTATATTTAATTATGTCTGTCAGATTGATCTCAATATACGTTTTTATTTGTTTAGGGCAATACTAAAATTTAGATCGAAAAAGAATTATCGTAATAGGAAGGACATTACCTGGGTCAGAGTTCAGGTATATATTAAGTATCTTATTTTTGCTTATAATAGTGTTTGTTTTTTGCTTATAATAGTGTTTGTAAGAAATTAACTATATATATATTGTTTGTTTTTCTGTGTAGTGTCCTCAGCAAAACAATTCGGTCGATTGCGGATTTTTTGTATTGAGATTTATGAGAGATATCATTGCGTTGAATCGTATAGACATCCCAAAAATGGTATGGAATAATAACTTAGGGTTTATTTTAATATTATCGGATATTTCATCTAATTTGTTACTAAATCATGAATATGTTTTATTCTCTTAATTGTAGTACTTTGACGAATACAAATCTTACTCAAGAGCTCATTTGGATGAAATGAAGGATGAATTGTGTCAATTCATTATTGATCAAAGAATCATATAGGTTGTATATTGTTGTACATATATGTATGGAATGTTGTTGTACATGCATGAATATATATTAATGTTGTATATATGGAGGATTAATGTTGTATATAAATGGATTCATGTTGTATATATCAATGGATTAATGGTGTATAACATTGGATTAAAGGATGAAATCAATATGAATTTTACACTTTTGCAGCATGCGAACAGGTTCCCAATTAAATACCCACTATTTTTCAAACAAATTTTTTTAAAATAACTAACACTTTAGAGGGCGCTTTCTGTAGGAAGCGCCCTCTAAACACTTTACATTGACAACTTTAGAGGGCGCTTTGTCCAGAAAGCGCCCTCTAAGGTGGCCCTTTATGGACCACTCCAGAGGGCGCTTTTTTCTGAAAGCGCACTATAATGTGGCCCTTAAAGGGCCACTTTAGACAGCGCTTTCTCCAGGAAAACAAAGCGCTGTCTTTACCTATGCCAGCGCCACTTTAGAGGGCGCTTAAAAGCGCTGTTATAGGCCAAAATAAGCGCCCTCTTTTCCCTTATTTGGCGTAGTGGTATAATGTACTTAAGTAAAATACGGAAAACTGTAAGGTATGATAGTGGAATTCACAACACCGTAATGTATGATGTACTTAAGTGAAATACAATACACTATAACGTATAATATTCTTATTGGGCTTGTTCAACTTGTAGCCCATACAAGCAGTTATATAAATCGAACCCTTGTCCTAAAGTATTAGTTTCCTAACCAAAATTGGTTTGGGAAACCCTACTCGTACTTATCTCTCTCGAATTATTCATTAATAACAAATATTATTGAGATTGGAGGCACTATGTTCGTGTGGATTGAGTATAGGTGTTTTATTTTGTTCAAAAATCGCAGCCATTCTCTGGTTCTGTATCAATGGTTAATTTTCACAAGAGGTAACCATTATATCGTTGATCATGTACATTCGTAAGGATTAAGTTAAGGGTCATTTTTTTATTTTCTTCTCCGCATTTTAATTGTGATTTCCCTTCAAGTAAAGATCTAAAGTGATCACAAACATTTCATTATTATTCGTAATTCTCATTATATATAAGTGTCGCATTACGCGAAAAACCGGCGGGAAACAAGAACAACAGAGCCGCCACCGTGCGTTATTTATCCCAAAAGAGGGAAAGGAAACGCTCAGAGTAAACCTGGAAAGAACATGGTCTCGCGACCAAAGAGAATGGGATCGGGAGTCGGTTATGCGAAGGGAAGGTATTAGCACCCCTACGCATCCGTCGTACTCGACGGGATCCACGCACAATAGGAAGGAAAATGGTTGCTAAAACACTGCTCATAAACACACAAACTGGCTGAAAGAGACACAGGAAAACAAACAAGACTGACTCGGCAGGATATCGCATCCTGGGCCTACTTAGTCTATCGGGCATAGACATCAGAGTCAAAGTAGTTCGGACCGGGAAAACAACACATGCTCGCTAGGATGTCGCATCCTATGCATACGTATCTCCTTTGGACGAAGGAGAATCAGAGCATCCGTAGCTCGGCTAACACGCACACAAACAAACACAGGCAAAGGCAAACGTGGAGCCTGAATGCCAATCACTGGACTTAC
This sequence comes from Lathyrus oleraceus, assembly GCF_024323335.1. Taxonomy (NCBI): domain Eukaryota; kingdom Viridiplantae; phylum Streptophyta; class Magnoliopsida; order Fabales; family Fabaceae; genus Lathyrus; species Lathyrus oleraceus. The sequence goes on from NC_066581.1 coordinate 283,358,329, forward strand.
ATCAGCATCCGAACCAAAACACACACAAGAAGGCAAACATGGAGCCTGAATGCCAATCACTGGGCTTACATCAGCATCCAAACCAAAACACACACAAGAAGGCAAACATGGAGCCTGAATGCCAATCACTGGGCTTACATCAGCATCCGAACCAAAACAGACACACAGGAACCCAGATGCCACTCGATGGACTTACACCGACTTCCAAACCAAACAAATAAGAACAAAACAAAGACACAGGCGCCCGGAGAGATCTGCTCATCTCCTGCCTACGTACCTCATCTGGTATGAGGATCAGGGCGACGTAGTTCCCCTACGAAGGGACACCAGGCTAGCTTAACCAGATAACAGAGGGAGACACAACTAGGGAGACTACGACTCGAGCCTAGTGTTATCATGCAAAATCATCCCTAAGTTAAGGTTTCTAGCTAACTAGCACAGGGAGCCAGCCTATCCTAAAGCACAAGCAATAACACACAATCAATCACAAACAGCACACACTATATGCACACAAGTGAGGCTCAAACAAGGGGTAAGGCTGCAAAGGCAAGCCATCTGTACGGGCGAGGTTTTGCTCTTAACCTTGCCATTGAGGGGCTAAGGTGAAGCAGATGAAAGGTGAGTGAAGATAAGACTTCACAGCTCTTATCCCTGGTCAGGGAGAGCTTCAGACAAAGGAGTGTGGGTTCAGAAAGATGGAACCCTTCTACACTCAAGACTCTGACACAACTGTACAAAGTACAAGATCTTGGGTTTGTGTCCCAATGCATCTACACAGTGGTGTGAGCAGAGGGACGACTCAACAGAATAGCGGGGGATAGATTGCATATCCCTTGGGTTCCGCCAATTGCCTCATTGAGGTCTTTACCTGCTTGGCACAAATGTAAACAAGCACAAACATCGCCTCTTAAGGAGGACTTCAGACAGTTGCCTGGCCAAGTAACAGGCCAGGTCTTCCAGACTACATGGAGACAAGAATGTTATACCTCAGTGCAAATTGCTTATCAAGCAAAGCAAAGCAATATTAGCAACTAAAGTACCTGAAATCAATCAAATACAATCAGTATACCAATCACAAAATTAAACAGCAAATGGTTCACAATTAGCTATACACAAACAAACACAAGCCAATGCACAAAGGTGCAAGCCATTAAGGCTCAAACTCAAATATCAAACCCTGCAAAACAAAGTCAAAATTAGCTATATACAAGTCACAAGTCAACTCCAAGAGAGGCACATCATCAAGCATAGGCCATTTGTGCTATTAACCTGAAACACAACTCAAAAGTGAGATCACAAACCACTAGTCCAAGACTAGGGCCAAAAGGAGATGAAAAATCCAAAACAGCAAGTGAGAAATGACCAAAACCAAGATAACTCAATCAAGAAGAGAATCCAATTGGTCTCATGTTCATATCATTCATCATTATCATTTCATGCACAAAATAGCACAAGACATGCAAATTGGAAACTCAAAGGACCAAACAGAATGATCGTCATCAAATCCATATCAAAACAGCTCAATAAATTCCACAAAAATTCTAGTCTAAACAGAACACGTTCAATGAATATCATATCAAATTTCAGCTCATTTGGACAAAAGGAAGTAGGTCAATGAAAATCATAAAGTCAACAGAAATCCAAGCAAGCTCATACATGGTAGCAAAATAAGCATCAACTTCAAGCAAATGTAAAACAGTGCCAAAGCATGAGAAATGAATGGGACCAAAACCAAAATGACATGGAACATGTTAGGAATCACTCCATCAAATTTCATCTTCATATGATAAGGTATGAGCATTTCACAAAGCATGGAAGTTAATCACTCAAACAAGGTTCACAAAATGGTAAACAGCAAACAAAAATCCCAATCAAATAGGAAATGGCTCAACAAATCCTACAAAAAATCATGGCAAAACTAGACATATACAAGATATCACATGCAAAATTTGAGATCCATTGGCAAAGCATAGGCATGGAAACAAAATTCATGAACACAGCATAACATAGTGTGACACACATTGTCACACTCAATTTGAACACATCATATCTTTCAAACCATAAATCCAAAATTAACAAACTATACATCAAAATCACCAGAAAAGAGTCAAGAACAAGCCTATAAAATTTCATGCATTTTGGCTAAGGCATCATCATTTCATGATCAATATGGTAAAACATACACATAATGCATACATGAACAAAATCACTAGGCCAATCCAACAAATCACCAGACACAACTTTGATTATCATGCTGATAAAAAACTAGAGGAAAATAGAAAACCATAGCAAAAATCCCCATGTCATTTGGATCATTTTTTGATTTGATATGAATTTTTGAAGTTTGGAAAACAATGCATATGGAAATTGGAGGGAAAGATTAAATGGATTTAAGTTTGAAAATATGCTGCAGGTGATACGCGTATGGCGCACCGTGATACGCGTATGGCCAGTGGTGGCTCAGTGATACGCGTATGGCGTATAGTGATACGCGTATGGCGCATAGTGATACGCGTATGGCGCATAGTGATACGCGTATGGCCAGCGGTGGTTTCCACCATCTTCTTCGCGAAGACGGCGGAGCTGTGTTCAGAAAATTTTCCAGAATTTTGAGATGCATACATCAACAGAAAGCTCTTTCAATGTAGATTACAGATCAATCAATATCTAAACCTAACAATCCATGGTTTAAGAGATCCGAGCAAAAACATTTTGACATGTCAAACTTTAAGCAAGCATAACTCATTCATTTTTTATCCATTTCACACGAATTTTATATCAGATTAATCAGCATGAAAAACTCTATCTAAACATGTTAATGGAATTAAGAATTGAGAGATTCGAAAACTGAACCTCTTGAAGAGCAGTCCCTAAATGTGCACGATCCAAGACTTTAAATGATCCAAATCAACTTCTGAGATGATAACTTGAAGCTTTATGTGTGAATTGAAGCTCGAAACGAACTAGGTCTTGATTAATTTTCCACTTCCATCTTCATGAGTTTGCTTGAAATGTACACAAATTTTGCTCGAATTTGATGATCCAATGCTTGATTCTTCATCCACTACACTCAATAAACCAGAATATGGAAGAAAAATGCTATGCTATGTGGAGAATTTTCAAGTTTTGATTGAGAGAAAATTTTGGAGGGAAAAAGTTTCAAGATCCAAAAATGGTGAAAAAAAGTGATTAACCTCTAAAGTTCTATTATGATTAGAGTATATATATGCTCTACTAATCACTCTCTAATCACACTTAAGCCAAATGTTAATGAAATGAATGAATTAGGGAGTGTTTTGGCAAATTGAGTTTTCACCCTATGCATGAAAATGCATGGTGAATAGTGCATGAATTTCCCTTCAAATTCACTCAAAAATCTGTTTTGGAGCAAGTTTTAAAACATGTTTGTGAGCTGATGCAAGTGAAATTATGTGTATGCCCCGCTTATTTTGCAAAATCACTTTTTCCCTCCACTTTTTAAAATTAATTCACTTGAAAAATGGACTTTTTATGTGATGAATTTTGATGAAATGTGATGATGCATTATGAAAGTACATGTCAAATATGGTTTTCTCAAAAAAGAACCACATGAATTGGCCTTGTGAATCAAGAGTTATGCCACTTTGATTTCGGGCATTTTTGAAAAATGACTGGACCATATCTTGCTAACCACACATGGGAATTTCAAGTTCTTGGACTTTTTGGAATGGTGAGAACAAGATCTTCAACTTTCATGTTGGACAAAATTCCATTTGAAGCTTGTATGATGAAGTTATTTTGGGGAGAAAAAGTTTCCATTTTGGGCAGCTGAAATTACAGGTCACCTGCCATTTTAGGAAACTTCTTGTCTGACCTCCAAATCTTCAACCTTGGTCTTTGATATGTCAAATGAGACTTATATGGACATGAATGAGTCCTTTCAAACCATCTCACACCTTCCAATCCATAAAATCAGGCACAGTTGACCACAGTTGACCACAGTTGACTTTCTATGGTTCTAGCTGAAATTCATCTTGACTGATGACTTCTGAGCATCCAATCTTTGGCCAAATCACTTCAAAATGATCCTTAGACCATATGAGCTTGATAAACCAACCCTAGGGCTTTGTCTCAATGAAAATAGCACTTGCTTGCTTGATTGACTGATTCTCCTGATCAGTTTGACCCAATTGGTCAGCTGAGCTTGCACTTGGGCAGATGGACAATGCAATGCTATGCAGTGGCCTATGTTATGTTATGACCTAATATGAAATGAATGTACAAAATGGTAGAGTGCAAATTTGAGGTGCTACAGCTGCCCCTATTCAATCAACTGGGAACCCGAATGGATGAGAGCAACGGCTGTCAGACTTTCAGGGTAAACAGGGATTGAATACCAAGAACCGTAGAATTTGCACACTGCTGGGTATTTTCTTGTTTTCGTTAGTGTTTTTTCGGAGGCACAACCACATCCAGACATCTCAACACGATGAATGGGAATCGGAATCACAACTAGATGCCAACGGACAACTAGGAAAAACTCAACGTTTACCGAGACCAACGGAGAGGTGGATCAACTGGGACGACCAGGAAAGGATACAACCATACGTCAGCGGACGTAATGGGAAAAACTCAACGTTTACCAAAACCAACGGAGAGGTAACCAGACATCATCGGATGAATGGGAAGACTCGACGTTTATCGACACCAACGGAGAAGGAGAAAACTCAACCAGACGCCAACAGACGAAAGGGAGAAGCTCGACGTTTATCGACACCAACGGAGAAGGAGGATCAACCGGGACGACCAGGAAAACTCGACCAGACGTCAACGGACGAAAGGGAGACTCAACGTTTATCGACACCAACGGAGAAGGAGAAAGCCACTTCACGAGTGAAAGGCACCACAATCAGAAACCGAATAGGACGTCTACTGGGGATTCTGGCTGGGAAATCAACCAGACATTAATGAATGACTGGGAAGGGGGGTGTACAATCAAGCGTCATCGGACGAATGAGAAAAACTCAACGTTTATCGAAACCAACGGAGAGGTAAATCCGCATGGGGAAAGGTACAACTAGACGTCATAGGACGAATAGGAAACACTCGACGTTTATCGACACCAACGGAGAAGAGGAATCTTCTAGGGACGACCCTGTGGGGAAAGATATCAACTATACGCCAACGGACACATAGGAAAAACTCGGCGTTTATCGACACCAACGGAGAGGAGTAAACTCTGAGGGAATCATCTGGCATTACCAATCTGTGGGGAACAACAACTATACGTCATAGGACGAATAGGAAAAACTCGACGTTTATCGACACCAACGGAGAGGAGGAAAGCTACTTCACTAGGGAAGGAGGACGATGTTACGAACATCGAAAGATGATGTTTACCGACATCAAAAGGAGACCAGACACTACGCATGACTGGGAAATCACCGAAAGATGGTGTTTACCGACACCAAAGAAACAACACACGCGGGTGCTGACAGGATACTGACATCTACAAGAGTCAGGGCAAGGCCACATACTTGCAGGGGGTCTCACTTGGGAGAAACATGCTTTCCTTTCACCAACGGATGAGGAAATAAACCTCTGTGGGGGTATCAATCCTGAACGCCATCAGGAGCAACCGTAGCAAACGTGTCGTGCAGGTTGAACAAAAATCCGCCTCCGCCGGGGATACGGTCTGATAGGTTTCGAACACATGAATGCATATGTTTGAATTCTTCTATGGCGTAATGCTCCATATTGAATGGAAATGCTACGCATTTTTGAGGGTGCAATGAATACCACATGCAATGCAACATTGGCTAAGGAGCCAAACCGATCAGATACTCCCCGGGAGACTCTGCGTGAAGTATACTCTGCGGGGAGAGCCTTATTGGGGAAATGCTTTGCGGAGAAAGCACCGACTTCTCACTCATGCTGGAGAAAACAAAACTGATACCGGGACAGGATAAACTCTGCTGGGGAACATCCTTCACAATCCAAATCCACTCGGGGACTCTGCTCGGGAAGCAAATAAACAATACTCCGCTGGGGAAGTAGACCAGGCAACTCTTCAGGGATAGTACTCGCCAGGGAGTAACAAGACATCTTTACTAGAGATTGATAAAGCGACTTCACTGGGGAAGATTCCACCAAACCTTAGGTAGAATAGCTCTGCTTCGGGGAATAACCACTACTCCACTGGGAACGACCCATCCAATCCACAAATGGGGATAAACTCAGCTGGGGATGCAACTCTGCTACGGGAACTTGCCCAATCCACTGATGGGATAACTCTGCTGGAGAAATATTTCGTTAAAACCCGCTCCACTCGGGGAACCTGCTGAGGGAAAACCCACACCTGTCTGCTAAGGAGAACAACTCTGGTGGGGAGAATACCAACTCCGTTGGGGAACGACAACACATCATGTCATGCTGGAGGTCAATTTCCACAACCCTGCTGGGGCGAAGCACTCACGGCCATGCTAGGGACACCAACATCACAAACCCGACTGCTGGGAAACAACATCTTCATGACAAACTCCGTTGGGGAAGCCCTCCTGGGGACAACACCTGCCAGGTACTCAGCGGGGATCTTGGCTGAGGAAATCTGCAAACACCGGCCTGCCGAGGATAGGCAATCTTTAAACCTGCTGAGGAAAGAAAGTACCATCCACAGACACCTCTGCAGAGGAACACAACTCTGACGGATATCAAACTTGCTCTGAGAAGGATCTGCTGGGGGAAAGCTCACAGGTGTCGACCTGCAATACAGCAAAACACAATGCCCCGGGGGATACATGGACAAGATACGCTCCAGTGTCCTCAACATTCAAAATGATTTTCAAATGTTTCGTCCTTCTGCAAGTTATTGTTTAGCCTTCATGTTTTATTACATGCAATGTTTATCAAAAATTCGGACGTTTTTGCAAACAAAACAGTAAAAATAAAAACAAGAGAGCTATCTATCTGAATAACGACTTTTATTGATTGAAAATGTGCCTGAAAAGGCAAATACAATGGGAAGCAATTCCTAGAAAGAGGTAATTGCGCACAAAAGGAAAATAAACTATCCTAATGGCAATGTGAATACGGCATCCACTATTTCCCAATTCTGTTATAACTCACAGATCTTCAGTTTTCCTCCCAATTCCTTGCTTTCTGAGAAGAACGACTGGACTGATCACATCTTTCGAGATGGCAGCTGACGAAGCGCGATGAAGTACAGATAACTCGGACTGTAGTCTTCGCTTTAATCCCTCTTTTGGCTGGATCGCCCTTTCGGGTTTTCAATCCACCGGGATACCCATTTTTGCCTAAGCCGCCCTTGCAGGTTTTCGACTTACCGGGTGTACCAATTCTTTTCATTTTGTATCCCTAACTTTTGCCCGAACCTTTTCTTTCTGTTTTTTGGTTCGCCGGGATGCCCTTTTTTGCCTGGACTCTTTTATTCTTTTCGTCCAGCGGGTCAATTTATGCGAAGTATTTTTTGACTACATCTGAGTTAACAGGGGACGGAAAATCTTCACCATCCATTATTGTAAGCATCAAGGCTCCACCGGAGAAGACCTTCTTAACAACATATGGACCTTCGTAATTAGGAGTCCACTTGCCTCTGTTATCTGTACCGGGAGGAAGGATCCTCTTCAAAACTAGATCACCAGTTTGAAATGTCCGAGGACGCACTTTCTGATCAAAGGCTCGCTTCATCCTTCTCTGATACAACTGCCCATGGCACACGGCTGCTAGCCGTCTTTCTTCGATAAGGCTTAACTCATTAAACCTTGTACGAATCCACTCGGCTTCGTCCAGCTTGACATCCAATAATACCCTCAGAGAAGGAATCTCCACTTCAACAGGCAGGACTGCTTCCATACCATATACAAGGGAATACGGGGTTGCCCCGGTCGACGTACGCACTGAAGTATGGTACCCATGCAAAGCGAAAGGCAACATCTCATGCCAATCCTTGTACGTTACGACCATCTTCTGCACAATCTTCTTGATATTCTTGTTAGCCGCCTCTACAGCACCATTCATCTTTGGTCTGTAAGGAGAAGAATTGTGATGTTCAATCTTGAAATATTTGCAAAGCTCTTTCATCATCTTGTTATTGAGATTCGAACCATTGTCAGTGATGATTCTCTCAGGAACTCCATAACGACAGATGATCTCTTTTTTGATGAACCGGGCAACCACTTGTCTGGTAACATTAGCATAGGAAGCTGCTTCCACCCACTTGGTGAAGTAGTCAATCGCAACCAGGATGAAGCGATGTCCATTCGAAGCAGTAGGCTCAATCTTCCCAATCATGTCAATGCCCCACATGGCGAACGGCCAAGGCGAGTTCATGACATTCAACGGGCTTGGTGGTACATGCACCTTATCAGCATAGATCTGGCACTTATGGCACTTCCGAGCATACTTGAAGCAATCGGATTCCATAGTCATCCAGTAATATCCGGCTCTCAACAGTTTCTTTGACATTGCATGACCACCAACATGGGTACCAAACGAACCCTCGTGTACTTCTTGCATCAACATGTCTGCTTCGTGTCTATCCACGCATCTGAGCAAGACCATGTCAAAGTTCCTCTTATACAGCACATCATCCTGATTCAAATAAAAGCTTCCAGCTAGCCTTCTCAGGGTCTTCTTATCATTCTTTGATGCACCTTCAGGATACTCCTGAGTCTTGAGGAAGTTCTTGATGTCATAATACCACGGCTTCTCATCAATCGCAACAGACTCGGCTGCAAACACATACGCAGGCCTCTCGAGTCGATTCACCGCAACGTGTGGCACATGATTCCACCAATGAACTTTTATCATGGAAGATAAAGTAGCCAAAGCATCAGCCATCTGATTCTCATCCCGGGGGACATGATACAACTTCACCTTCTTGAAGAACATCAGTATTCTTCTAGTGTAATCTCTATACGGAATCAAATGTGGCTGGTTCGTATTCCAATCTCCATTGACCTGATTGATCACTAGGGCTGAATCCCCAAATATGTCAAGAGTTTTGATCCTCAGATCAATGGCTTCTTCTATCCCCATGATACAAGCCTCATACTCAGCTTCATTGTTGGTGACATCAAAAGTCAATCTGGCAGAAAAAGGTATATGAGCACCTTTAGGATTGATCAACACTGCACCAACACCATTACCATTTACATTAACAGCCCCATCAAACATCAATGTCCACTTGTCATCAGGATCCGGTCCTTCCTCGACAAGAGGCTCTTCACAGTCTTTCATCTTAAGATACATGATGTCTTCATCAGGGAATTCAAACATCATAGGCTGATAGTCATCAATTGGTTGTTCAGCGAGATAGTCTGACAAAACACTACCTTTGATAGCCTTCTGAGACGTGTACTGGATATCATACTCAGTTAAGATCATCTGCCAACGGGCAACACGTCCGGTGAGAGCCGGCTTCTCAAAGATGTATTTCACTGGATCCATCTTAGAAATCAACAAAGTGGTATGGTTCAACATATACTGCCTCAGTCGGCGAGCAGCCCAGGCCAAAGCACAGCAAGTTTTCTCAAGCAGTGAATATCTGATTTCACAGTCGGTAAACTTTTTGCTAAGGTAGTATATGGCATGCTCTTTTCGACCAGACTCGTCATGCTGTCCCAATACACACCCCATCGAGTTCTCGGTGACTGATAGGTACATTATCAATGGTCTCCCAAGAACTGGAGGAATTAGGATTGGAGGTTTCTGCAAATACTCTTTAATTTTGTCAAAAGCTTTCTGACAGTCATCATTCCACTTGATTGCCTGATTTTTTCTAAGCAATTTGAAAATTGGTTCACACGTGGCAGTTAGGTGAGATACAAATCTTGCAATGTAATTCAATCTCCCTAAAAACCCACGAACCTGCTTTTCTGTTCTCGGTTCAGGCATCTCCTGAATAGCTTTGACTTTAGCTGGGTCAACCTCAATCCCTTTCTCACTGACAATGAAGCCTAACAGCTTCCCTGATCTCACCCCAAACGTACACTTGTTTGGATTCAGCCTCAGTTTGAACTTGACCAACCTGTCAAACAACTTCTGTAAATTTACCAGGTGCTCCTCTTCTGTCTGCGACTTCGCAATCATATCATCCACGTACACTTCAATCTCTTTGTGCATCATGTCATGAAAGAGAGTCGTCATTGCCCTCTGATAGGTAGCACCGGCATTCTTCAGCCCAAATGGCATCACTTTGTAGCAGAATGTGCCCCAAGGTGTAATGAATGTCGTCTTTTCCATGTCCTCTGGCGCCATCTTGATCTGATTATAGCCCGAGAAACCATCCATGAAAGAGAATACCGAGGATTGAGCCGTATTATCAACCAATACATCAATGTGAGGTAATGGGAAATCATCTTTCGGACTCGCTCTATTCAAATCCCGGTAGTCGACACACATTCTGACTTTGCCATCCTTCTTCGGCACAGGAACGATGTTGGCTACCCACGGTGGGTAAGTTGTTACTGACAAGAAACCGGCATCGAACTGCTTCTGAACCTCTTCCTTGATTTTCACTGCCATATCAGGACTCGTTCTACGAAGCTTCTGCTTAACCGAAGGACAATCATCTTTGAGAGGTAGTCTATGAACCACAATATCAGTATTCAGCCCAGGCATATCTTGATAAGACCAGGCGAATATCTCCACATACTCCCTCAGCATTTCAATCAACCTGCTCTTGACCTCGGGTCTCAAAGCAGCCCCAATCTTGATGTCCCTTCTGACGTCCTCAGTACCAAGATTGACAATCTCCAATTCCTCCTGATGAGGTTGGATGACCCTTTCCTCCCGCTTCAACAATCTAGCCAATTCTTTCGGGAGTTCACTGTCTTCATCACTCTCCTCTTCAGCTTGGTAGATGGGATTGTCGAAATCATACTGAGCCATAACAGACTTGTTCATAGTGGATGCCATAAGATCAATTCTGCATGTTTAATGCTTTATTTTAGAAAAGGAGTTCAAGAAAGTCACAAAAACAAAAACATTGCCATTTTTTATTTTTTTAAAAATGAAAAACAAAAATAGAAAGACAGGGATCACAAAATTGTTTGCAAAACGTCCTTTATTAATGATAATCATTGAAAACATGAGGCCCTACAATGAACCACTACGCCTTGGCCAGAACGTAGGGTTTTGTGCAGAATGAAAAACAAAAGAAAATTACTCTGTCTGAAGAGTAACTTGGACTATATCCTCTGCAATCCAGTTGTTGATCACTTCCCCTGGCGCACTCGGGCGGACCCAGCAGTCGAGATCACAATCACTATCAACATCTTCACCCTCAGTAGCAAAGACATCACCATGATTCATCAGCCCAGCGCTGGTAAAGGTACTAGGACCTGCTGCCCCCTGTTCTGCTCGGAGAGGCTCATAACCGAGGCCAAACTTATCTTCTTTGACCCAGCCCTCGGCCTTGCCGGAATCAACTACCTCCTTAGCCTGCTTGTAAGAAGTAATTGAAGCACCTGGCTTCCTCTGCTCAGCATAGGCTACCTTCTCAAGCGCCACAGTCTCAAACGCTTGACACAACGTCTCGTGGATCTCGCCATCCACCTCGACATATTTGAACGAGGACAGATGACTCACCAAGATATCCTCCTCGCCGCACACAGTCACAATCTGACCGTTCCAGACATATTTGAGCTTTTGGTGGAGAGTCGACGAGACCGCTCCTGCTGCATGGATCCATGGACGTCCCAGAAGACAACTGTAAGCTGGCTGGATGTCCATGACGTAGAAGACGATGTCAAACTCCTCAGGACCTACCTTCATAGGCAAAGTGACTTCCCCAAAGACTGAACGCTTGGATCCATCAAAAGCACGAACGATAAGGTCACTTGGTGTCAGCACAACCCCTTCAATCGGTATCTTCTTCAAGATTTGCTTAGGCAGCACGTTCAACGAAGACCCGGTGTCCACCAAGACATGTGACAGCACAGCCCCCTTGCACTCCATAGTGATGTGCAAGACCTTGTTGTGATTCCGCCCCTCAGGTGTCAAATCAAGATCTGTGAACCCCACGCCATGTCGGGTACTCACATTAGCAATTACACCTTCCAGTTGATTGACCGAAATCTCCTGAGGTACATACGCCATATTTAACATCTTCAGCAATGCGTCTCTATGTGCCTCAGAGCACAACAGCAGAGAAAGAATGGAGATTTTGGAGGGAGTTCGATTGAGCTGATCTACAATCTTGTAGTCACTCTTCTTGATTATCCTCATGAATTCCTCCACATCCTTTTCAAACGGGCCACCAGGCACATTCGTTTAAGCGGGAGCTTCATCAACTACGGCCTGTTCGCCCTTAGCTTTAGCAGATGCCTCAGCATTGGCGTCTCTCAACTGTTGAGGCGCAAACAGCCGTCCACTACTGGTAAAGCCTCCTGGTCCACCCACGTTGTCCACGGCAGGACTCACAACGACCGGAGCTTTACTAGCAGATGCAAAAATTGTCACGGGCGCTTGATTTGAAGGCTTGACCCTGTTCTCAGCCCTTCTGTTGCTTCGGTAGGCATTGTCGTACCTCCAAGGCACGACATTATTGTTCTCGGCCCTTCTAACCGGAGTGATGATTGTTTTCGGAGTGTTGGTAGGAACTGGTGGGGAGATGGTAATTGGAGTACCACTCTTTGTAGGCGCACGCCCTTCAGATGGTTTGAAGAAGATAGTGACAGTAGACACTGCCCCATGATCTCCGTTATCGGCCCTACCAAACTGAACACGACCCTGATCCATCAAACCCTGAATACCAGCCCTTAACAGATCACACCCATTAGCTGACTCTGCACAGCCCAAACAATTTTCATCACAACCCGGATGAACACCACCACTCAGCAGACGACCCTTAACCACCAGTAATGAAGTCTGAATCTCTTCAACTCTGACCACCAGATCTTCAGATTCGCCCCCTTCAATACAGTTCACCCGGTGAGCACCATGCGCGGGCATGGGATTATTAACAATATTGGGCACGGGAGCAAAGTTGATCGTCTTGGCGTCGATCAGGTCTTGGACCTTATGCTGAAAAGCCCGACATTTCTCAATATTATGCCCGGGTGCGCCAGAGTGGAAATCGCACCGGACATTTGCATCATACCCAGGTGGTAGGACAGTTGGCGGAGCCATCGTTCTCAATTCCACGAAACCCAATCTGAGCAACTCAGGCAGAAGCTCAGCATATGTCATGGGCAACGGGTCAAACCTTCTATCAGGTTGCAGCCTCTGCCTTGGTTGATAAGGACGCTGTTGTTGTTGTTGTTGTCTTGGTTGTTGCGGAGGTTGACGTTGTTGCGGTGCAGGAATGGTCACTGCAGCAACCTGTCTGTATTGATTTCTGTTCTGCCCCCGGCGGTGCTGAACAGCATTAGCTTCACCTTCTCTACGGCGAGGTGCCCCAGAGAAAGGTTTCTTAGATGAAGAGGAACCCACATCGTTGATCTTCCCAGCTTTAATCAAACTCTCGGTCCTCTCACCGCAGATCACGACATCAGAGAAGCTTCCAAATGGGCAACTCCCCATTCGGTCCATGAAGACACCCTGCAGTGTGCCGATGAACATGTCAGTCAACTCCCTCTCCAGCATAGGGGGTTGAACTCTAGCAGCAAGTTCCCGCCACCTCTGGGCGTACTCTTTGAAACTCTCATTATTTTTCTGGCACAGACTCTGCAGCTGAGTCCGGCTCGGTGCCATATCCATGTTGTGTTTATATTGTCTGAGAAAAGCTTCTCCCAGATCCCTCCAACACCGGATAGAATCTCGTTTCAATTCCATGTACCAATCCAGAGATGCCCCAGATAGGCTATCTTGAAAGAAGTACATCCACATTTTCTCGTCATCTGTATATGCCGAGATCTTCCGATAATAGGCCTGCACGTGGGTGCGAGGGCAAGAAGTACCGTTGTACTTGTCGAAGGTAGGCGCTTTGAATTTGTGGGGAATTCTCAGACCCTCGACCAGCCCCATATTTGTGACATCGAACCCAAGAGAGTTCTGGCATTCCATCGCCCTAATTTTCTCAGCCAGGGCATCAACCTTCCGATCCCTGTCTTCCATCCTACCAACATCTCCATCATCTTCACTCAGCATTGTGAACATGTCCTCTTGTCTGTCAACAAGAGGAGCTGGATGACGCGCCGAAGCCCGGGTGGCTCTGACATTAACCTCTGCAGCAAGAGGCTGACCATCAACTCGTATTCCCCTAAGTTCATCTCCAGTGGCATAACCATGAACGGGAGCAGCAGCAACGTTGACATTCTCATATCCAGGTGGAGCAACAGGTGAACCGCGGTTAGACGCCTGAATAACCGTTTCCTGTCTCTGAACCAAAGCACGGAGCTCCTCCTGACCTTGAGCAACCCCTTGCATCATTGTCAAAAACTGGGCCATGTTCGCCCTCATCTCAGCCAGCTCAGTCTGAACCTGATCCATACTTCTTTGCTGATTTAGTCTTGTAGAATACCGGTGAGGTCGCTGATCAGCTATCCTCCCTGACACAGGGACCAGAGTGAGAAGTCGGCACAAGAACACCTGTTATGCAAATGTTATGATTATGATGCTAATGCATATGATGCACATGATGATGATCATCTCTCAGGCATTCAAAGAGCCTGATTCATCTCAAGAAGTGACAACCTGCAACACACAAAGCAACAGAGAGATACAGAAATAGCATACAACAGAGCAAGGAATACAGAGAAAATCTCATCTATAAATGAGCAACTGGATCATACAACAAAGATCCAAATATCCAACAAGGTACAACAAGTGAATCCCATCCAACAAGCCTTGGGGTGATTCTCAACATAAACATCAGGAAATACAAGCTAAGATAAGTTACTTCCAAGAATGAGCGTCTTCAAGTAGTGACACTGGTCTATCAACAGTTCACACTCTGAACATTCTGGCAAGGGAGTGATCTTCTCCTTCAACTGTCTTATAAGCTCGACAACTTCTGCCCCAAGCTGGGTCTCTGATGCAAGTCTCTGGTCGACTTCCTTCTTCAACTGGATATCTTTGTCTCTGAGTTGCTTCTCCAAGTCTCTGATCTTCTTCAGATAACTGGCTTCAGATCTCTGTAACCTCAAACACTCTCTGTGCTCCGCATCTAGCAAATTCTCCATCTCTGAATAAGATCTCTTTTTGCTCCTCACACCACCAACACCTGCACTATGGGCATCTCTGAGTTGATGAGACAGGTTCAACCTATCAGCTTTGGCTTGATACAATTCCATCTGGGCATCTTGCTCTTTCTCCTTCAAGCGACGATTCTCCATCAGAGCTTGCTTATATTGCTCAGCAGGCACAGTATCAGCAAGAATCGAGGGCGGTTGCACTTGCAACGGGCTCATCCTATCATAGGGCAACAACAAAGTTTCCACTCTCTTCTTCACCCAATCAGTGTAATCAGGCATAGCAATGGCAAACTTCCTCCCTAAGACAGATCCATCTCTGACACCAATAGACTTCCAAGCTCTCCCGATCTGCTCCAATCTAACAGGGTCAGTACGCTTCTCAAAATACACACTCTCAGCTATCTCAGCTTCAAGTGGTCTTCTACTCATAACGAACCCCAACTGGCGAAGAGAAAGAACCGGGTTGTAATTGATGCAACCTTTGGTCCCCACAAGTGGCACGTTCCGGAATTCTCCACAACTCATAATAACATCTCGCACATCCATCCGGTATGACTGCCATCTGATATCATACGAAGTAAGAGACATCACCCTCTGAGTCCACCTATAAGTGCTCTGAGCATCGACAAACGGCCCACTGACTGGTAGGAGAGACATGAACCATCTGAGCAAAAGTGGGAGACAACACCTGATGGCCCCACCCTTACCATGCCTACTGTGGATAGCATAGTAAGTGTCAGCTAACAGAGTAGGGACTGGATTCCCTCCAATGAAAATGCAGACTGCAGCATAATCCACAAAGTTGGGCATACTCGGAAACAGAACGATCCCATAAATCATAACAGCAAGCTGGGCACGAAAAGCTTCCCAATTCCCCTTCTCTGCTTCTCCTCTAGCAACTCTCAGCAGAAACTTCAAAGGTAGACCCACAACATCTCCACTGGCCTTCCAACTGTCACTGATCTCTCGTATACTCAGATGCAAAGCCTTAGCAACAGCCCTGAAATCGACCTCCTTCGGGACGTCCATGAACGGAATCTGACGCTGAATCGGGACATCCAGCAGGATGGAGTACTCCTCGAGAGTAGGCGCCAACTGATAGTCCTGGAAAGTGAAACATCTAAGCTCTGGGTCGTAAAACTGAAGAAGAGTCTGCAACGGCATTGGGTCGACTACCATCCTCAACAGAGTCAACAGATCCCCATACTGGTCAATGAACCCCTTCAGATGATCACTGGTCACCAAACTACTCAACTCAATCAGGGGCGTCAGAGGCTCACGATGAAAGCTATAGGAACAGGTCTTCCGCTTCGGCTCGGGAACTGTTGCCATCTCTATCAATGAATCAAGCTCTGGAATGTACCTGAGAATGATATGCATGCAGGGATTAGTCTTTCTTTTTTCTCTGTTTTTTTTTTCATTGCATTTCTTTTGAAAAATAAACATGCTATGATGCACATGATGCAGACACGACTGGCAAGCTGTGCATCTCTGAACACAGGATTGAAACTTCGGCTCGAATTCTGATCACAATCATCTGAAACCCAAAATCAACTGGTCAACTGTCATCTGAACCCAATCTGAGAAACTGAGTCACCAACAGGGACACACTGAGTCACCAACAGTCACCAACCGGTCACCAACAGTCACCATCTGTACCTGTTAAAATGATCATTCCCTCCCCACTCACGGGTGTCATCTAGGCCAGGGTAAGGTCGAAAGAAACGCAGCATAAATAACCTTTCGCAGAATACCATCATATACACACCTGAAGTATGCAACGATGGTACCCCACCAGGGTCTGAACTGCTCGTGACGTCGATGTTCCGCTAAGTGGCGCATACCACCCGCTTCCCATGACTCACTCTATTCCTAGGTTTCCTAGATTGCACTCATAGCCTGGGTATTGGGCCTTTTACCTCGAGTAACACCCACCCCCAATCAGAGAACACACAGCCAGCACAGCAGATGAAATGAATGAATGCAAACATTAATGCACACATTGAATGCAAACAATGAATAATGAATGCAATAAATAAAGCAGCAAATAACAACCAAAGCCCTAACCTAGAGAGCGCTAGGAGAGACTCGCTTAGGGAAGAAGGACCAGCACAGGTCAACTTCCTGGTTATCCCCAGCAGAGTCGCCAGCTGTCGCATTACGCGAAAAACCGGCGGGAAACAAGAACAACAGAGCCGCCACCGTGCGTTATTTATCCCAAAAGAGGGAAAGGAAACGCTCAGAGTAAACCTGGAAAGAACATGGTCTCGCGACCAAAGAGAATGGGATCGGGAGTCGGTTATGCGAAGGGAAGGTATTAGCACCCCTACGCATCCGTCGTACTCGACGGGATCCACGCACAATAGGAAGGAAAATGGTTGCTAAAACACTGCTCATAAACACACAAACTGACTGAAAGAGACACAGGAAAACAAACAAGACTGACTCGGCAGGATATCGCATCCTGGGCCTACTTAGTCTATCGGGCATAGACATCAGAGTCAAAGTAGTTCGGACCGGGAAAACAACACATGCTCGCTAGGATGTCGCATCCTATGCATACGTATCTCCTCTGGACGAAGGAGAATCAGAGCATCCGTAGCTCGGCTAACACGCACACAAACAAACACAGGCAAAGGCAAACGTGGAGCCTGAATGCCAATCACTGGACTTACATCAACATCCGAACCAAAACACACACAAGAAGGCAAACATGGAGCCTGAATGCCAATCACTGGGCTTACATCAGCATCCAAACCAAAACACACACAAGAAGGCAAACATGGAGCCTGAATGCCAATCACTGGGCTTACATCAGCATCCGAACCAAAACAGACACACAGGAACCCAGATGCCACTCGATGGACTTACACCGACTTCCAAACCAAACAAATAAGAACAAAACAAAGACACAGGCGCCCGGAGAGATCTGCTCATCTCCTGCCTACGTACCTCATCTGGTATGAGGATCAGGGCGACGTAGTTCCCCTACGAAGGGACACCAGGCTAGCTTAACCAGATAACAGAGGGAGACACAACTAGGGAGACTACGACTCGAGCCTAGTGTTATCATGCAAAATCATCCCTAAGTTAAGGTTTCTAGCTAACTAGCACAGGGAGCCAGCCTATCCTAAAGCACAAGCAATAACACACAATCAATCACAAACAGCACACACTATATGCACACAAGTGAGGCTCAAACAAGGGGTAAGGCTGCAAAGGCAAGCCATCTGTACGGGCGAGGTTTTGCTCTTAACCTTGCCATTGAGGGGCTAAGGTGAAGCAGATGAAAGGTGAGTGAAGATAAGACTTCACAGCTCTTATCCCTGGTCAGGGAGAGCTTCAGACAAAGGAGTGTGGGTTCAGAAAGATGGAACCCTTCTACACTCAAGACTCTGACACAACTGTACAAAGTACAAGATCTTGGGTTTGTGTCCCAATGCATCTACACAGTGGTGTGAGCAGAGGGACGACTCAACAGAATAGCGGGGGATAGATTGCATATCCCTTGGGTTCCGCCAATTGCCTCATTGAGGTCTTTACCTGCTTGGCACAAATGTAAACAAGCACAAACATCGCCTCTTAAGGAGGACTTCAGACAGTTGCCTGGCCAAGTAACAGGCCAGGTCTTCCAGACTACATGGAGACAAGAATGTTATACCTCAGTGTAAATTGCTTATCAAGCAAAGCAAAGCAATATTAGCAACTAATGTACCTGAAATCAATCAAATACAATCAGTATACCAATCACAGAATTAAACAGCAAATGGTTCACAATTAGCTATACACAAACAAACACAAGCCAATGCACAAAGGTGCAAGCCATTAAGGCTCAAACTCAAATATCAAACCCTGCAAAACAAAGTCAAAATTAGCTATATACAAGTCACAAGTCAACTCCAAGAGAGGCACATCATCAAGCATAGGCCATTTGTGCTATTAACCTGAAACACAACTCAAAAGTGAGATCACAAACCACTAGTCCAAGACTAGGGCCAAAAGGAGATGAAAAATCCAAAACAGCAAGTGAGAAATGACCAAAACCAAGATAACTCAATCAAGAAGAGAATCCAATTGGTCTCATGTTCATATCATTCATCATTATCATTTCATGCACAAAATAGCACAAGACATGCAAATTGGAAACTCAAAGGACCAAACAGAATGATCGTCATCAAATCCATATCAAAACAGCTCAATAAATTCCACAAAAATTCTAGTCTAAACAGAACACATTCAATGAATATCATATCAAATTTCAGATCATTTGGACAAAAGGAAGTAGGTCAATGAAAATCATAAAGTCAACAGAAATCCAAGCAAGCTCATACATGGTAGCAAAATAAGCATCAACTTCAAGCAAATGTAAAACAGTGCCAAAGCATGAGAAATGAATGGGACCAAAACCAAAATGACATGGAACATGTTAGGAATCACTCCATCAAATTTCATCTTCATATGATAAGGTATGAGCATTTCACAAAGCATGGAAGTTAATCACTCAAACAAGGTTCACAAAATGGTAAACAGCAAACAAAAATCCCAATAAAATAGGAAATGGCTCAACAAATCCTACAAAAAATCATGGCAAAACTAGACATATACAAAATATCACATGCAAAATTTGAGATCCATTGGCAAAGCATAGGCATGGAAACAAAATTCATGAACACAGCATAACATAGTGTGACACACATTGTCACACTCAATTTGAACACATCATATCTTTCAAACCATAAATCCAAAATTAACAAACTATACATCAAAATCACCAGAAAAGAGTCAAGAACAAGCCTATAAAATTTCATGCATTTTGGCTAAGGCATCATCATTTCATGATCAATATGGTAAAACATACACATAATGCATACATGAACAAAATCACTAGGCCAATCCAACAAATCACCAGACACAACTTTGATTATCATGCTGATAAAAAACTAGAGGAAAATAGAAAACCATAGCAAAAATCCCCATGTCATTTGGATCATTTTTTGATTTGATATGAATTTTTGAAGTTTGGAAAACAATGCATATGGAAATTGGAGGGAAAGATTAAATGGATTTAAGTTTGAAAATATGCTGCAGGTGATACGCGTATGGCGCACCGTGATACGCGTATGGCCAGTGGTGGCTCAGTGATACACGTATGGCGTATAGTGATACGCGTATGGCGCATAGTGATACGCGTATGGCGCATAGTGATACGCGTATGGCCAGCGGTGGTTTCCACCATCTTCTTCGCGAAGACGGCGGAGCTGTGTTCAGAAAATTTTCCAGAATTTTGAGATGCATACATCAACAGAAAGCTCTTTCAATGTAGATTACAGATCAATCAATATCTAAACCTAACAATCCATGGATTAAGAGATCCGAGCAAAAACATTTTGACATGTCAAACTTTAAGCAAGCATAACTCATTCATTTTTTATCCATTTCACACGAATTTTATATCAGATTAATCAGCATGAAAAACTCTATCTAAACATGTTAATGGAATTAAGAATTGAGAGATTCGAAAACTGAACCTCTTGAAGAGCAGTCCCTAAATGTGCACGATCCAAGACTTTAAATGATCCAAATCAACTCCTGAGATGATAACTTGAAGCTTTATGTGTGAATTGAAGCTCGAAACGAACTAGGTCTTGATTAATTTTCCACTTCCATCTTCATGAGTTTGCTTGAAATGTACACAAATTTTGCTCGAATTTGATGATCCAATGCTTGATTCTTCATCCACTACACTCAATAAACCAGAATATGGAAGAAAAATGCTATGCTATGTGGAGAATTTTCAAGTTTTGATTGAGAGAAAATTTTGGAGGGAAAAAGTTTCAAGATCCAAAAATGGTGAAAAAAAGTGATTAACCTCTAAAGTTCTGTTATGATTAGAGTATATATATGCTCTACTAATCACTCTCTAATCACACTTAAGCCAAATGTTAATGAAATGAATGAATTAGGGAGTGTTTTAGCAAATTGAGTTTTCACCCTATGCATGAAAATGCATGGTGAATAGTGCATGAATTTCCCTTCAAATTCACTCAAAAATCTGTTTTGGAGCAAGTTTTAAAACATGTTTGTGAGCTGATGCAAGTGAAATTATGTGTATGCCCCGCTTATTTTGCAAAATCACTTTTTCCCTCCACTTTTTAAAATTAATTCACTTGAAAAATGGACTTTTTATGTGATGAATTTTGATGAAATGTGATGATGCATTATGAAAGTACATGTCAAATATGGTTTGCTCAAAAAAGAACCACATGAATTGGCCTTGTGAATCAAGAGTTATGCCACTTTGATTTCGGGCATTTTTGAAAAATGACTGGACCATATCTTGCTAACCACACATGGGAATTTCAAGTTCTTGGACTTTTTGGAATGGTGAGAACAAGATCTTCAACTTTCATGTTGGACAAAATTCCATTTGAAGCTTGTATGATGAAGTTATTTTGGGGAGAAAAAGTTTCCATTTTGGGCAGCTGAAATTACAGGTCACTTGCCATTTTAGGAAACTTCTTGTCTGACCTCCAAATCTTCAACCTTGGTCTTTGATATGTCAAATGAGACTTATATGGACATGAATGAGTCCTTTCAAACCATCTCACACCTTCCAATCCATAAAATCAGGCACAGTTGACCACAGTTGACTTTCTATGGTTCCAGCTGAAATTCATCTTGACTGATGACTTCTGAGCATCCAATCTTTGGCCAAATCACTTCAAAATGATCCTTAGACCATATGAGCTTGATAAATCAACCCTAGGGCTTTGTCTCAATGAAAATAGCACTTGCTTGCTTGATTGACTGATTCTCCTGATCAGTTTGACCCAATTGGTCAGCTGAGCTTGCACTTGGGCAGATGGACAATGCAATGCTATGCAGTGGCCTATGTTATGTTATGACCTAATATGAAATGAATGTACAAAATGGTAGAGTGCAAATTTGAGGTGCTACAATAAGCATGTAACTCCTTGAAATCTTTAAGATTCTGACCTTTTTTTCATCAATAAAAATATTTCTAATGGGTTTTATATCATTCTAGAATTTTGAAAATATCAAATCATCCAAACATTAAAACTATTTATATTTGTCTTTAAAATTGTGTATCATACTCTATTTTCATCTTCATTCAAAGAGGAAAATTTTAATTTCTTTAAGAGAATAACATCTTAGACGTAATCTCTTTGCCAGAGATTTTTGGAGTTTTTTTCTATCCTTTTGTTACTTATGATGTGGGAGATAGATTGTGGTTTAAAGTTGTTAGGTGGTGGGGTTGTGTAATGAATGATCTCAAGAGAGAAATGTGTGGTGTTTGAGCTAATTAGGTCCTTATGGTTTAGGTATATGACTAAGTTGATTTGATTCTAATTTGGCACTCTATGGTGTGTTCTAATTGAAAATTCTAAAATGATTCTATTTCTTGAGGTGCGACAATGACCTTGGAGGAAATTGTGGGTTTGATCATTTTATCTTTTGGAAAATTATTTTTAAGGAAGACCTTATTTTACTCTTGCACTTTTTAAAACTAAATGTCATAATCTATTCTCTTCCTAAATCAGTATAGTCGAGATGGTAGGTCATTTTTTGCTTTAAGAGATGTTTTGTAAGTTTTTGTTGATTTATGCTTATGATATTCTTTTAGTATTTCCATATTCCTTTTTCATATGCTTTTTCTTAGGGGTCGGGGTCTTTTCTCCAATAATGTTATCAATTGTTTAGGAGATTCCTTTTGGTTGGTGGTTTTTTAGGATTGTAGTGCACCTCTAGTCCTTTTTACTTTCCTTTTGTTTTTTCATATTTTGGTGGATACATTTTGTAATTTGTTCCTTTATTTTTCTTCCTATTTATCTATACTAGAATATAACCCGCGCGTTGCGCAGATCATCTATAATATATTAATGTCACTGTATATGAAATTTTAAACTTTATCAAAATTTTAGATTTTTTGTATTGAGTAATTTTTAAATAATTATATTTGAATAATTATTATATGTAGTTTTATAAACACATATTTGAAAAAAGGTTAAATTTTAAGAGTAATAGAGAAAATTAATTGATTATTTTGATAGAATTTTATTTTTGAGTGAATTTATTTGAATAACTATTATATGAGTTTATTAGGACATTTGAGAATAACTTAAATTTTAAGGAGTAATAAAAAAGATCGATGTAATTGTATATAATATAAGAATTATACTAAAATTTATCAATTAGTTTGTGTGTTAAAAATTTAATGAATGAATAATAGATAATAGAATAATTTCATGGTTAAATTTATAATTTATTTTTATTCAAAGAGAATAATTGATTTATTGGCAATTATAACGCAATAATAATTGTACTAAAATATAATGAAAAAAACACTTTCAAAATTTTTAATATTACATTAATTGTTCAGTTAGAAATTGGAATTGTAGATAATTATCATCAATAATAAGTAAGAAATATAATTTCAAAATTTCTAATAGTCCTTAATTATAGGTTGAAGATTTAGATTGATAGATAATTAGTAAATAGTAAGAAATTGAGATTCAATTTGATTTTTTTAAATCTGATACTAACTACAAAATTAAAATCCTGATTGGTGATAATGTCACTAATATTGTAAAATGGAGCTTCCGTTTTATTTAGAGTCAGAATTTGGATTGATAAATAATTAAAATAGTGAGAAATAAATTTTAATTTTTTAATAAGTCATTAATTATTAAATATGAATGTAGAATCATATATTATTATTGGCCACAATTAGAAAGAAATAAAAAATAAAACTTCATAACAATTGAAATAAAAATTAAATATTATCTATATACACTAATTATAGTATTGTTAGAAATAAAAATTAAATATTATCTATATGCACTAATTATGGTATTGTTAGAAATAGTTTGTTTAAAGGAATAAAATATTTTTTATAAATAATAAAAACATCAACTATTCCATATAGCTAAACCACAAAAACATTTTAAAATAGAAGGAAGGAAATTAAACCAAAGAATAATTCGTAACAATTAAATAGAAATTAAATATTGTTGGTATGGTTATATTCGAAAGAGATTGTAAGTTTAAGGAGTGCCTTAGAGGGGGGGTGAATGAGGCACTTAGACTATTTTCCGAATTTTTGACGGTTTATGACTTTTACTTTCTTGAGTTGCTTATGTGATAAAAAGTGGTAAAGTGCGGAAAGTAAAGAACACCACGATGTTAAAACTTATTTTCATTCATTGATACGTTAACCTAGTTATTAAACAAAATATTCAAATACTTTTCTTAAAATTGTAAAAATGATTGAACGAATTTTGAATATCGCATCAGTCCAGGTGAAAACAATAAAAACAAATACCTATACTTTTATTGCAAATACTACGATAACAGGCTCAAAGTGGATAATTGTCAATAATTTAATTAAGTGACATTGACCATCCTTTAATCGTTGATTTGTTGAAGTAAAAGTCTTCATTATTAAATGATAGTAATGATTATATTTGTGTGATGTTGTTAATAGTTATTTGATATGACAAATGCAAGATATTGAACATTTGACTCTATTGTTATTTATTTTCTTATATGGTTTGAACTTGAATTCTCACTTATGAAATATCTACATGTAACCGTGGTCTATAAAATAGAGCGCATGCCTTCACAAGAATTTTAATTTTTAAAATATTCTTAAAATTTGGGAAACTTATCCTAATGCTCATTGTTAATTCAAGTTGTATCCATGGCACGTGAGATTTTATGATTTTTTTATTATTAAATGATGAAAACTATTGCGTGTTGTTATAATTAATATTGTATTACTCTTTATTTGAAGTTGATTAATTAAAAGATTTTATCCTTTTCAATTTTCATTTATTTAAAATAATTTTTTTAGATAAATATCAACAACTAAATGATTTTGGGGTATAGCGTCACATGCATCACATGAGTATATGCACTAGTATAAATTTCAACGACATATATAAATGCATTAAAAAACTCTAAATCACAATAAAAGAAATAAATAATATTACATACAATAACATATGAAGTGAGATTCGTGTCTCACTTCTCCATTTATAATGTTCTACTTTCCTTCCATGATGATTTCAATCAAAGGTATACTTTAGTGTCTCAAATCACGTGTAAGATATTCTTTGTACCATTTTGCTGTATTAGTCGGTATACGCTTGAGACTATCATTAAAGTCAATATGATAAAGACCCCAATTTCCAGAATAACCCGCTTGAAATTCAAATGTATCAAATGCTGCCCATAAAAAGTAACCTTGAACGTTTACGCCATCACTATCAATTTAAACATAAAAAAATATTTAAGATGAGTCATACCGATATTTTTCAAGTTTCATTACTTTAAATTTGATTGAGCTTTTATATTAGAACCAAAAACAATAAGTACTTATAGTCAACAATATACTTTTGAAAAAATTAAAAAACTTTAAGAAATTGCATAAAATTTATTTTCAGACAATTTAAATGATTACATAGTCATTCAATTATATTTTAATACAATGCCAATTTATTTGATCATATTTTAAACTATCTCAACACAATATCCAAATATGAACATGACTGAGCAACTATGTAAAACCACTTTTTTCTATCAATTCAAAATCATTGACCTTTATTATAATTAAACAAGTTAAAATTTCATTCTTTTTATTTCAAAATATTCTTAAATCAATTCATAGTAAAAACAATACAATATAGTTAAGAAATATTTTTGAATTTTTTATTACTCTCTTTACACAAGTAAGAATGTTAATAATGTATGTGATATATAAACACTATATAATAAATATAAATAAAAGGTCCTCACAAAAGCAAAATCAGATCATACATAAATAAAATATATGTGCATGATTAATAACTAAGAGGAATACATTCAATTCTAAGAATAATCAAATGTATCATGATACATTTATTTACTATCCATATAATTTTATGGATAAGTAAAAGTGACTTACTTTATTGCCGTCTTAGTAGCATTTAAATGTGCGGCAACATAAGCAATTCGGTGTTCGTCCTTTAATGGATTTGAGATTTTTGAAGAAGCAATACCTACATAAATATGATTTCATAAAATTTTTACTGATTAATCTTTTAGTACCATAAATTATAGATATTAGTCATAATATTATAAATATGATTAAAAAAAAGTACCACCAACCATTTTCAGTGATGTAGACTTTAGGATTTTTGTACTTTTCCTTAATATAGATTAAGAAATTATATAATCCTTCGGGATAAACATTGTTCCAACCATATTGATCCTATAAGTTATTAACATTGAACAAAAATTAAAAATATCATAATTATGCTATTCTCCTAACATATGTCATTATTTTAAGTTTTTTTTATTATTTTCTCACCTTGAAACCAAGGATTTTTCCTTCTGCATCAGAAGCTGCAATTATGAAGTAATGACAAAAAAAAATAGTTCATAATTAATCAGTACAATTTATTGTAAACTTACATGTAAGATAAGAATAATTTGATTGGTGCAGAATTTGTGATGTTACCTTAATTGACTTTTTTTTACAACGATATATTTTGTGTACCATTTTTTCCTGCTTAAAAGTAGAATTTAATTTAAGAAAAAACTTACCTTCTGAAACTGCTAAAGCATCATAATTGTCCGCCATAATCTTGGTTATATTTGGTTCGTGTCTAGCAAAGTGAGAAGTATAATAATTTATCCCTATAAAATTTGTGCTTCCTTTTAACATACGTTTCTCCTTTTTAGTAAATTCTGGTAGCCTATTCCCCACCAACTCTTTCATTATTTTTGGATAATCTCCATGGAACACGGGATCTAAAACCCTACACATTGAAATATAATGTAGCTAAATATTTTTTTTATATGTATATGTAATTACCAATTTAAAGAAGATATATAAAATTTAAATAAACATAACATTGAACTTGTGATAATGCACACATGGTGTGCTGTTAGTAAGGTAAGCAAAACAGACTAACCATCCCCAATAGAAATCCATTAGTCTTTGAGCAGCAACCACATCTTCTGGGTTAGAACTGTAGGGAACATACCTTCCTGATGAAAGAGCAAGTCCAATTTCTCCCCCTTGTATTGCCTATATCAAATATTCAATAAAAAATAACAATAATTTATTTCTTATATATCATTCTCCTTATTTTATAGACCTTTAATTAATGTTATTAATTGCCAATGTATTATTTTAAATTTAACTAAATCAAATGTAACTATTATAATTATTATTATTTTTATCAATGAGTTGTATTTCATTCACTATGTTGTGAATCTCAATTGTTAATCTACATATATTTTAAGCTAACATTCATACTATATATATGTAAAATAGAATACCTAAAATATGTCTTACTTGAAATTTTGTTGTGTATAACTTTGATGTTGTAGCATGGGCAAGAAGAAAGTTATGAAGTAGAGTATATACTTGTGTACATATTTTAGTACTTGTGCACGCTTGATCAGTAGATAAATTATCAATATTGAACATGTATTGAACTATAGCAGTGAATTCTGCCTCATTGATTGTAGTCCAATGTTTTACTCGATCTCCATATGTTTTGAATAAGAGCTTACTATAATCCTTGTAATATTTTCTGAAATTTATTTTTTACATAAATAATATTAGCATAAATGTTTAAATTCCATTATCTGGTGTACACTAACTTTAAGGTTAAATAAATTAATCGAAAATAAAATATCAAGAGGATATGATATTAAGAAAATTTACACAATGGAACGATTTAAGAAGCCACCATGTTTTTCTTTAAGAGCTAACGGGTAGTCAAAGTGCATGATACCCACAAAAGGTTCAATACCTACACATATAGTAAAAAAAAATGGATAATGTAAAAGCGCAAAAAAAGTGTATGCATTTTATTTTTAATAAAATACTCGTTAAATCTGATTATTACAATGAATTTTAGATACTTCGAACCATACCATTTTTGAGTAATTCATTAATCAAGTTGTTGTAGAAGTTGACACCTTCTTGGTTTATACCTCCTTCCAAAGTTCCATCTACATAATCGATCATTAAAAATAAAGAAAAAGATAAATGTATTAGTATTATTAAGTATTTCAGGAAAATAATATATTATATCCCTAATTGTTGGGCATTTGAAAATTATTATTTTTCTCATATCTTTAGTACCAATAACAACAAACATCAAACCTTAATTTCGGGAAGAAAGACAACACTATGGAGAATCATTTACAAAATTAGCATAAAGGTAACATATTATAGAATAACCAATGTATTTGGTCGATTTATAGACTAGATACATTGATTATTCAATGAATCTAAAAAATGAGTTGTCTCTTATATACAGGAACAAAGATAGTATAACATATTATATTCATTTAAATCG
The DNA here is from genome assembly GCF_024323335.1 of Lathyrus oleraceus. Classification (NCBI taxonomy): domain Eukaryota; kingdom Viridiplantae; phylum Streptophyta; class Magnoliopsida; order Fabales; family Fabaceae; genus Lathyrus; species Lathyrus oleraceus. Next base: position 283,386,845 of record NC_066581.1, read on the forward strand.
AGTATCGAAGAAAAAGAGCTAAAATATCTAACATTTAAAATGAAAAAAAAATTAAAGAATAAATTTAAAATCTATAAATAAGTCAGTGGAATAAAAGTATAATCTAGCCAACTTAAATATATGAAATTCTCTTTGTATTTATAGATTAAAGTATCTAAATTTTGTATCTTAAGAGGGAAAAAATAGAACACAAGCTTAAAAGACAAAAGTAAAACCTAAAAAGAATTTTAATGAGAAAAATTATAATTTATAATTTTAAAAAATCATAAAAAAATGAGATTCCTTGCTTAATTTCCAAATTCAAACTTTGTTTAATATTCTCCGCTTCAGATATTAATTAATGATGTGATGCAAAATAAATATAAAGATCGAACTAAAGTAAAGACAATTACAAAAATATGTTAGGAAAAAATAATTTATACTCAAACACAACTTATTTTAGACTAAAAGATATAAATAAAAGGAAGAACCAAAGCACAAAACATAACTCAAATGTTTCGTTACTTAATATTCTTCTTCTGAGAAATATGAGAGTGTATTAGATATTTTTTATTTTATTTTAGATGTTAAAATATATTATTTTAGTTTTAAAAATTACTTGGCAATATTCTACTCCAAGAGATGGACATTCGATAAGAATTTACTCCAAGCTTCTTTAAATGTTGCACGTCCTCCTACAAGATCATAAAAATTAAAATAATGAAAATCAGTTCAAAAAAATAATTATTCTAAGGTGTACAATTTTTAAAAAATTTATTTCTACATTGTCAATCTATTATGTTTAATTAACAATAAAACTGGTGTTGTTTCTAATTAATACTATATAGTAAATAGAGCAATAATGTAAAGTCGGTGTTTGGAGACTTGGGGTCAAGAATTCCAACAAAAGATGGATGTATGCTTACTTTCATCAAAATAATAATTAACTTATAATATTTGAAAATAAAAATCTAATGTCTATCCAAAGAGAAAAAAATTCAATTCAGATTTAGTGAACTCACCTTATATCGTTTATAATGTTGAATTTTTGATGAAAATTTATCAGCATCTAAATATCGACCTATTTGTTAAGAAGAAAGAAAAAATTGTTATTGTTAATCATTATAACAAAGTATTATATTCCAAGATGAATAGAAATAACCAAATGACAATACTACATATTTTAAGAAAAATAGAAAAATAAAAGTTAACCACCGAACGAAATTCAATTTTTATAAGAGATTGATGTAAAATGACAGTGTCACCTTTCATTATAGTCATTTCTTTAATTTGTTAAAATTTGTTTTCCATTACATCTATCAACTTTATTTGATAATTTAATTTTGAAAAAATTTTGGTCAATTGAAGTTTTGTTGAATACTAGTACTATGAAAAAGATAAAATAGCATTAAATTATTGAACATCAGATAACATACCTAGTAATATATTAAAGTACCAAAGTATTTACATTTGTATTCTTACTATAAGTATATGTTTCAAACCTTTGTTTTGTTCAACTATATCATCCCAGATTCCAAGTCCTCTTCCTCCTTCATGAGACCCTCCTTCAATCTGATGTTACCAAAGTTTTTTTTAGTAATACGGTAGCTTTTGTAATTTCAAGCTATTAAATATCTTTTTAATCAGAGTTGGTACTATATGTCTAAGTGTATATGACTTTTTAGAATGCACCTGAACGGCAGAAGATCCCGTACCAAACAAAAATCCATGCGGAAATGATTCTCGATTTGGAAATTTTGAAGAATTTAGAAATTTTAAAATAGAGGCATATGGATTATATGTATTTCCTTCTCCAATCTACAAATCTCAACAACAACAACAACAAAATATGTTAACACAAAAAAAACTAAAATTAAGTAATTATGACTCAATCAATATTATTGTATATATGGATAAACTAATTAATTTAATCAGAAGCACCTGTGAAATAGATAAGTCATATTTGGTTGTCATATGCCTGTGAAATAGATCTGCAATCGTAAAATAATATAACCAATTATGACAATGTAAATAGTTAAATAATTCATATTAGAAAATGAAGAGCACAAATATCATTGAAATTTTAAAGAAATTATTTGTATCTCAAAAAGTAGTATTTTCTCTATATATTTATAATTATATAACATTTTGAATAATTATTATGTATAACATGTATATGACTATTACTAAATTATCATTTGTGTATATTATGTTGACCTTAATTTAATTTTTTTATGATGAAATTATAATATTAATAAGTGATATTTCAAAATAAACAAATAAATTTATCTAACAATTTGAAAAGCATCTTATATTTAGGAACAAATAAATATTTAAAATTATGAGAGATGAATAAGTAGATATAGAAGGAACAAATATTAACATGGTTTGATGAAGATAAAAGATTGAATTGAATTTTGTTTTACATATGTGTAATTTTAATTTTCCTAAAGTCTTAATGGCTTAAATTAAGAGAATTATTATCATAAAAATAAAAATACATACACCCATATGCTTGAGAAGGAATGTTGAATATCAAAACAAGAGACAAGATTGTAATAATAGTTTTATAAATTCTCAAAGCTGACAAAATCTCCATTTTGTGCAATGAAGAGAATGCCAAAATTTGATATAAAATTTAAAATTTTACTTTATTTATAGTTTGAGAAAATAAATAAAAATAGCTTTTTACCCAATGACAACCTGTTAGACCACTTTCTAGTTTAAAAATGATCAGACTAGTCTTTTAAAATATTTTAACAAAAATATATTATTGCGCTGTCTGAAATTACTTTGACCTTTTTTTGACCACACATTTATTTGATCATGATGAATACCAATATTACTATATTTAGACTTTCCAACAAAATAACATATTTAGTTTGTTCTTTTATATAAACTATAGTTTGTGTGTTACAATTGTACAACATCACGTTAAAAATACATTTGCATATATTACTTTATTTCTAAAATAAATATATAAAAAAATTGAGTAAATGATAAATTTATTTAAAGTATGTCATAAATAACTATGATCTCCACTTTCCCATCATCAACATCATCATCATTTCTTTAATTATTTATAGTTAACTTCACTTATTATATTTAAATTATATTACTTGGTTACACAAAGATTAATAATACTTACGTTGTTAGTATATTATAGAAGTTATATAACATTACAAGTATTCACCTTCGTAACTGAGGTAGATATATTCGGATGAGAAACATTTTCTTCATGTTATTTAATTCTACTTCATCCCATCACTTAAAATTTCTCATGTGTTTTGTCAAACTCTAGAGGCCAATATTTTTATTAGAACTCGATACTTGTATTAAATTATCTATTAATAATAATAAGGTTTTTTTACCATGTTTATTTTTTCAAAGTAATAAAGTCCATAAAATAACTAGTCTGTTTGATGAAGCATTGAGTGTGATTTAATCATGAAACCTTGTTAATCATAAAGAAATTATTCTTAAAGTATACGTAGTCAGGTTTTATTGTGAAGTGGAATAATGTAATACCCCAACCAGATAAGATCTAAAATATCGTAACTGAGATACTGTAATAGGTGGCACTGATACATCAAAGAGCATAGAATTGACATAAGTATATGGAATTACATATGTTACACCAAATGTGCATATATATAAACCATTTCTAAAATATAAAAATACTAATAAAACCCAGCACAAATCAAAATATAAGAAAAGTCTTATTGCATCCATCAAATCATCTTGCCTTTCCCTTTATTAGCAACCTGTCTATATGAAAAGATAATCAACAACATGGGGTGGGATAATACCATCTTAGTGGAGTTCTACCAACGCCACAAGTCCAATAAAGGTTGGGGTCATCTAGAACTACAAGAGATTCTACATATTTTAACACTCATGTATCATAAAATAAAACAAAACAGATCGAGGTATAATCATCCTCATACAATGTAAGAATGTCGATACACTCGCTCTAACATCCATGTACACTTCAGGAGACCGTTAGCATCGTGGAACATCCACTTCCTACTATCATTTCTCATATCAATCCTAGTTTGATAGAATTGGGGACTTTCTACTAATCCTTTCCACTAAGGTTGGTCCTATGGTGCGACCTACCACATTTGCCTGGATTATCCTCCTGATTATTAGTTGCACTCCAATATACACAACATGTTTCAATATTCCTCTTATGTATCTCAATTGATTCCTTTTAGAACAGACGTCATTGTATACGCACTATCCCACGATACTTCTAAGTTTCCAAGATTCACTATTAGTTTACCTTGATTCATGTCCTAGGTTACCTAAAATCCCAAAAAAAAATCTCAAAATCATTTATTAATCACAAACAGAAAACATATATATATAATAATTATAACTCTTTATCGTAAAATAGATCCTTGAATTAACTTTCTAAGGCATCTGACTGTGTCTCAATTGGAGTTACCAAACTCAAATTATGTTATTCTCAATTCTACTTCAAAATTTGTAACATTGTTAGTCGAATATAAAATAGTGGTAATCGACTAGCACTCATCCAGATGTTAGATTTTCAAATTTAACACTAGTAATCAAATACTAATTAGTGATACTCGACTACCACTCCTACAAGAACTAAAAAGACAATTTTTTACTACATAAACTTGTATCCAAACAATCCCTAAGGTTCCTCTTTGCTACATACATTATTTTAAGGCATAATCCAAACTTTCAGGGGTAGGAAATAAATATGAACTCATAATCAAACTATCAAAACACAATCAAATCAATTTTTCAAACATGCAAACAAGCAATTTCATAACCTAAGATACCCATTTTCCCACATGAAACCCTAGGTTGAACTATCCCAATCATCACCTAAAGACCTAATTTCCTTTATGTTTATCATTCATTCATATAAGTTAATAAATCTTGAGTCTAAATGATAAAGCCACATTTTCTTAAGTCAAGGTAAGGTATAAAGACATCATGGATGTTACAGATAACATTAAAGCATTGAGACTATTATATGGATAAGCTAATGATTACATCTAACGAATCCTGGATAGAGAGTTACCAAGTCTTTATATAGGTATAAATACTATGAGTAATATTGATATTGGATTCTTCCTTCATGAGAATACTACATAAATTGTTATGCAAGTTGCATAAGTTATTCTCATGGTGATAGTGGTGTATACTGCCCTTCGATCTGAAACCACTAAGGATCAGCGTAAGGTATAATGTACTTAAGTAAAATACGGAAAACTGTAAGGTATGATAGTGGAATTCACAACACCGTAATGTATGATGTACTTAAGTGAAATACAATACACTATAACGTATAATATTCTTATTGGGCTTGTTCAACTTGTAGCCCATACAAGCAGTTATATAAATCGAACCCTTGTCCTAAAGTATTAGTTTCCTAACCAAAATTGGTTTGGGAAACCCTACTCGTACTTATCTCTCTCGAATTATTCATTAATAACAAATATTATTGAGATTGGAGGCACTATGTTCGTGTGGATTGAGTATAGATGTTTTATTTTGTTCAAAAATCGCAGCCATTCTCTTGTTCTGTATCAATGGTTAATTTCCATAAGAGGTAACCATTATATCGTTGATCATGTACATTCATAAGGATTAAGTTAAGGGTCATTTTTATTTTCTTCTCCGCATTTTAATTGTGATTTCCCTTCAAGTAAAGATCTAAAGTGATCACAAACATTTCATTATTATTCGTAATTCTCATTATATATAAGCATGTAACTCCTTGAAATCTTTAAGATTCTGACCTTTTTTTCATCAATAAAAATATTTCTAATGGGTTTTATATCATTCTAGAATTTTGAAAATATCAAATCATCCAAACATTAAAACTATTTATATTTGTCTTTAAAATTGTGTATCATACTCTATTTTCATCTTCATTCAAAGAGGAAAATTTTAATTTCTTTAAGAGAATAACATCTTAGACGTAATCTCTTTGCCAGAGATTTTTGGAGTTTTTTTCTATCCTTTTGTTACTTATGATGTGGGAGATAGATTGTGGTTTAAAGTTGTTAGGTGGTGGGGTTGTGTAATGAATGATCTCAAGAGAGAAATGTGTGGTGTTTGAGCTGATTAGGTCCTTATGGTTTAGGTATATGACTAAGTTGATTTGATTCTAATTTGGCACTCTATGGTGTGTTCTAATTGAAAATTCTAAAATGATTCTATTTCTTGAGGTGCGACAATGACCTTGGAGGAAATTGTGGGTTTGATCATTTTATCTTTTGGAAAATTATTTTTAAGGAAGACCTTATTTTACTCTTGCACTTTTTAAAACTAAATGTCATAATCTATTCTCTTCCTAAATCAGTATAGTCGAGATGGTAGGTCATTTTTTGCTTTAAGAGATGTTTTGTAAGTTTTTGTTGATTTATGCTTATGATATTCTTTTAGTATTTCCATATTCCTTTTTCATATGCTTTTTCTTAGGGGTCGGGGTCTTTTCTCCAATAATGTTATCAATTGTTTAGGAGGTTCCTTTTGGTTGGTGGTTTTTTAGGAATGTAGTGCACCTCTAGTCCTTTTTACTTTCCTTTTCTTTTTTCATATTTTGGTGGATACATTTTGTAATTTGTTCCTTTATTTTTCTTCCTATTTATCTATACTAGAATATAACCCGCGCGTTGCGCAGATCATCTATAATATATTAATGTCACTGTATATGAAATTTTAAACTTTATCAAAATTTTAGATTTTTTGTATTGAGTAATTTTTAAATAATTATATTTGAATAATTATTATATGTAGTTTTATAAACACATATTTGAAAAAAGGTTAAATTTTAAGAGTAATAGAGAAAATTAATTGATTATTTTGATAGAATTTTATTTTTGAGTGAATTTATTTGAATAACTATTATATGAGTTTATTAGGACATTTGAGAATAACTTAAATTTTAAGGAGTAATAAAAAAGATCGATGTAATTGTATATAATATAAGAATTATACTAAAATTTATCAATTAGTTTGTGTGTTAAAAATTTAATGATTGAATAATAGATAATAGAATAATTTCATGGTTAAATTTATATTTATTTTTATTCAAAGAGAATAATTGATTTATTGGCAATTATAACGCAATAATAATTGTACTAAAATATAATGAAAAAAACACTTTCAAAATTTTTAATATTACATTAATTGTTCAGTTAGAAATTGGAATTGTAGATAATTATCATCAATAATAAGTAAGAAATATAATTTCAAAATTTCTAATAGTCCTTAATTATAGGTTGAAGATTTAGATTGATAGATAATTAGTAAATAGTAAGAAATTGAGATTCAATTTGATTTTTTTAAATCTGATACTAACTACAAAATTAAAATCCTGATTGGTGATAATGTCACTAATATTGTAAAATGGAGCTTCCGTTTTATTTAGAGTCAGAATTTGGATTGATAAATAATTAAAATAGTGAGAAATAAATTTTAATTTTTTAATAAGTCATTAATTATTAAATATGAATGTAGAATCATATATTATTATTGGCCACAATTAGAAAGAAATAAAAAATAAAACTTCATAACAATTGAAATAAAAATTAAATATTATCTATATACACTAATTATAGTATTGTTAGAAATAAAAATTAAATATTATCTATATGCACTAATTATGGTATTGTTAGAAATAGTTTGTCTAAAGGAATAAAATATTTTTTATAAATAATAAAAACATCAACTATTCCATATAGCTAAACCACAAAAACATTTTAAAATAGAAGGAAGGAAATTAAACCAAAGAATAATTCGTAACAATTAAATAGAAATTAAATATTGTTGGTATGGTTATATTCGAAAGAGATTGTAAGTTTAAGGAGTGCCTTAGAGGGGGGGTGAATGAGGCACTTAGACTATTTTCCGAATTTTTGACGGTTTATGACTTTTACTTTCTTGAGTTGCTTATGTGATAAAAAGTGGTAAAGTGCGGAAAGTAAAGAACACCACGATGTTAAAACTTATTTTCATTCATTGATACGTTAACCTAGTTATTAAACAAAATATTCAAATACTTTTCTTAAAATTGTAAAAATGATTGAACGAATTTTGAATATCGCATCAGTCCAGGTGAAAACAATAAAAACAAATACCTATACTTTTATTGCAAATACTACGATAACAGGCTCAAAGTGGATAATTGTCAATAATTTAATTAAGTGACATTGACCATCCTTTAATCGTTGATTTGTTGAAGTAAAAGTCTTCATTATTAAATGATAGTAATGATTATATTTGTGTGATGTTGTTAATAGTTATTTGATATGACAAATGCAAGATATTGAACATTTGACTCTATTGTTATTTATTTTCTTATATGGTTTGAACTTGAATTCTCACTTATGAAATATCTACATGTAACCGTGGTCTATAAAATAGAGCGCATGCCTTCACAAGAATTTTAATTTTAAAAATATTCTTAAAATTTGGGAAACTTATCCTAATGCTCATTGTTAATTCAAGTTGTATCCATGGCACGTGAGATTTTATGATTTTTTTATTATTAAATGATGAAAACTATTGCGTGTTGTTATAATTAATATTGTATTACTCTTTATTTGAAGTTGATTAATTTAAAGATTTTATCCTTTTCAATTTTCATTTATTTAAAATAATTTTTTTAGATAAATATCAACAACTAAATGATTTTGGGGTATAGCGTCACATGCATCACATGAGTATATGCACTAGTATAAATTTCAACGACATATATAAATGCATTAAAAAACTCTAAATCACAATAAAAGAAATAAATAATATTACATACAATAACATTTGAAGTGAGATTCGTGTCTCACTTCTCCATTTATAATGTTCTACTTTCCTTCCATGATGATTTCAATCAAAGGTATACTTTAGTGTCTCAAATCACGTGTAAGATATTCTTTGTACCATTTTGCTGTATTAGTCGGTATACGCTTGAGACTATCATTAAAGTCAATATGATAAAGACCCCAATTTCCAGAATAACCCGCTTGAAATTCAAATGTATCAAATGCTGCCCATAAAAAGTAACCTTGAACGTTTACGCCATCACTATCAATTTAAACATAAAAAAATATTTAAGATGAGTCATACCGATATTTTTCAAGTTTCATTACTTTAAATTTGATTGAGTTTTTATATTAGAACCAAAAACAATAAGTACTTATAGTCAACAATATACTTTTGAAAAAATTAAAAAACTTTAAGAAATTGCATAAAATTTATTTTCAGACAATTTAAATGATTACATAGTCATTCAATTATATTTTAATACAATGCCAATTTATTTGATCATATTTTAAACTATCTCAACACAATATCCAAATATGAACATGACTGAGCAACTATGTAAAACCACTTTTTTCTATCAATTCAAAATCATTGACCTTTATTATAATTAAACAAGTTAAAATTTCATTCTTTTTATTTCAAAATATTCTTAAATCAATTCATAGTAAAAACAATACAATATAGTTAAGAAATATTTTTGAATTTTTTATTACTCTCTTTACACAAGTAAGAATGTTAATAATGTATGTGATATATAAACACTATATAATAAATATAAATAAAAGGTCCTCACAAAAGCAAAATCAGATCATACATAAATAAAATATATGTGCATGATTAATAACTAAGAGGAATACATTCAATTCTAAGAATAATCAAATGTATCATGATACATTTATTTACTATCCATATTATTTTATGGATAAGTAAAAGTGACTTACTTTATTGCCGTCTTAGTAGCATTTAAATGTGCGGCAACATAAGCAATTCGGTGTTCGTCCTTTAATGGATTTGAGATTTTTGAAGAAGCAATACCTACATAAATATGATTTCATAAAATTTTTACTGATTAATCTTTTAGTACCATAAATTATAGATATTAGTCATAATATTATAAATATGATTAAAAAAAAGTACCACCAACCATTTTCAGTGATGTAGACTTTAGGATTTTTGTACTTTTCCTTAATATAGATTAAGAAATTATATAATCCTTCGGGATAAACATTGTTCCAACCATATTGATCCTATAAGTTATTAACATTGAACAAAAATTAAAAATATCATAATTATGCTATTCTCCTAACATATGTCATTATTTTAAGTTTTTTTTTTATTTTCTCACCTTGAAACCAAGGATTTTTCCTTCTGCATCAGAAGCTGCAATTATGAAGTAATGACAAAAAAAAATAGTTCATAATTAATCAGTACAATTTATTGTAAACTTACATGTAAGATAAGAATAATTTGATTGGTGCAGAATTTGTGATGTCACCTTAATTGACTTTTTTTTACAACGATATATTTTGTGTACCATTTTTTCCTGCTTAAAAGTAGAATTTAATTTAAGAAAAAACTTACCTTCTGAAACTGCTAAAGCATCATAATTGTCCGCCATAATCTTGGTTATATTTGGTTCGTGTCTAGCAAAGTGAGAAGTATAATAATTTATCCCTATAAAATTTGTGCTTCCTTTTAACATACGTTTCTCCTTTTTAGTAAATTCTGGTAGCCTATTCCCCACCAACTCTTTCATTATTTTTGGATAATCTCCATGGAACACGGGATCTAAAACCCTACACATTGAAATATAATGTAGCTAAATATTTTTTTTATATGTATATGTAATTACCAATTTAAAGAAGATATATAAAATTTAAATAAACATAACATTGAACTTGTGATAATGCACACATGGTGTGCTGTTAGTAAGGTAAGCAAAACAGACTAACCATCCCCAATAGAAATCCATTAGTCTTTGAGCAGCAACCACATCTTCTGGGTTAGAACTGTAGGGAACATACCTTCCTGATGAAAGAGCAAGTCCAATTTCTCCCCCTTGTATTGCCTATATCAAATATTCAATAAAAAATAACAATAATTTATTTCTTATATATCATTCTCCTTATTTTATAGACCTTTAATTAATGTTATTAATTGCCAATGTATTATTTTAAATTTAACTAAATCAAATGTAACTATTATAATTATTATTATTTTTATCAATGAGTTGTATTTCATTCACTATGTTGTGAATCTCAATTGTTAATCTACATATATTTTAAGCTAACATTCATACTATATATATGTAAAATAGAATACCTAAAATATGTCTTACTTGAAATTTTGTTGTGTATAACTTTGATGTTGTAGCATGGGCAAGAAGAAAGTTATGAAGTAGAGTATATACTTGTGTACATATTTTAGTACTTGTGCACGCTTGATCAGTAGATAAATTATCAATATTGAACATGTATTGAACTATAGCAGTGAATTCTGCCTCATTGATTGTAGTCCAATGTTTTACTCGATCTCCATATGTTTTGAATAAGAGCTTACTATAATCCTTGTAATATTTTCTGAAATTTATTTTTTACATAAATAATATTAGCATAAATGTTTAAATTCCATTATCTGGTGTACACTAACTTTAAGGTTAAATAAATTAATCGAAAATAAAATATCAAGAGGATATGATATTAAGAAAATTTACACAATGGAACGATTTAAGAAGCCACCATGTTTTTCTTTAAGAGCTAACGGGTAGTCAAAGTGCATGATACCCACAAAAGGTTCAATACCTACACATATAGTAAAAAAAATGGATAATGTAAAAGCGCAAAAAAAGTGTATGCATTTTATTTTTAATAAAATACTCGTTAAATCTGATTATTACAATGAATTTTAGATACTTCGAACCATACCATTTTTGAGTAATTCATTAATCAAGTTGTTGTAGAAGTTGACACCTTCTTGGTTTATACCTCCTTCCAAAGTTCCATCTACATAATCGATCATTAAAAATAAAGAAAAAGATAAATGTATTAGTATTATTAAGTATTTCAGGAAAATAATATATTATATCCCTAATTGTTGGGCATTTGAAAATTATTATTTTTCTCATATCTTTAGTACCAATAACAACAAACATCAAACCTTAATTTCGGGAAGAAAGACAACACTATGGAGAATCATTTACAAAATTAGCATAAAGGTAACATATTATAGAATAACCAATGTATTTGGTCGATTTATAGACTAGATACATTGATTATTCAATGAATCTAAAAAATGAGTTGTCTCTTATATACAGGAACAAAGGTAGTATAACATATTATATTCATTTAAATCGAGTATCGAAGAAAAAGAGCTAAAATATCTAACATTTAAAATGAAAAAAAAAATTAAAGAATAAATTTAAAATCTATAAATAAGTCAGTGGAATAAAAGTATAATCTAGCCAACTTAAATATATGAAATTCTCTTTGTATTTATAGATTAAAGTATCTAAATTTTGTATCTTAAGAGGAAAAAAATAGAACACAAGCTTAAAAGACAAAAGTAAAACCTAAAAACAATTTTAATGAGAAAAATTATAATTTATAATTTTAAAAAATCATAAAAAAATGAGATTCCTTGCTTAATTTCCAAATTCAAACTTTGTTTAATATTCTCCGCTTTAGATATTAATTAATGATGTGATGCAAAATAAATATAAAGATCGAACTAAAGTAAAGACAATTACAAAAATATGTTAGGAAAAAATAATTTATACTCAAACACAACTTATTTTAGACTAAAAGATATAAATAAAAGGAAGAACCAAAGCACAAAACATAACTCAAATGTTTCGTTACTTAATATTCTTCTTCTGAGAAATATGAGAGTGTATTAGATATTTTTTATTTTATTTTAGATGTTAAAATATATTATTTTAGTTTTAAAAATTACTTGGCAATATTCTACTCCAAGAGATGGACATTCGATAAGAATTTACTCCAAGCTTCTTTAAATGTTGCACGTCCTCCTACAAGATCATAAAAATTAAAATAATGAAAATCAGTTCAAAAAAATAATTATTCTAAGGTGTACAATTTTTAAAAAATTTATTTCTACATTGTCAATCTATTATGTTTAATTAACAATAAAACTGGTGTTGTTTCTAATTAATACTATATAGTAAATAGAGCAATAATGTAAAGTCGGTGTTTGGAGACTTGGGGTCAAGAATTCCAACAAAAGATGGATGTATGCTTACTTTCATCAAAATAATAATTAACTTATAATATTTGAAAATAAAAATCTAATGTCTATCCAAAGAGAAAAAAATTCAATTCAGATTTAGTGAACTCACCTTATATCGTTTATAATGTTGAATTTTTGATGAAAATTTATCAGCATCTAAATATCGACCTATTTGTTAAGAAGAAAGAAAAATTGTTATTGTTAATCATTATAACAAAGTATTATATTCCAAGATGAATAGAAATAACCAAATGACAATACTACATATTTTAAGAAAAATAGAAAAATAAAAGTTAACCACCGAACGAAATTCAATTTTTATAAGAGATTGATGTAAAATGACAGTGTCACCTTTCATTATAGTCATTTCTTTAATTTGTTAAAATTTGTTTTCCATTACATCTATCAACTTTATTTGATAATTTAATTTTGAAAAAATTTTGGTCAATTGAAGTTTTGTTGAATACTAGTACTATGAAAAAGATAAAATAGCATTAAATTATTGAACATCAGATAACATACCTAGTAATATATTAAAGTACCAAAGTATTTACATTTGTATTCTTACTATAAGTATATGTTTCAAACCTTTGTTTTGTTCAACTATATCATCCCAGATTCCAAGTCCTCTTCCTCCTTCATGAGACCCTCCTTCAATCTGATGTTACCAAAGTTTTTTTTAGTAATACGGTAGCTTTTGTAATTTCAAGCTATTAAATATCTTTTTAATCAGAGTTGGTACTATATGTCTAAGTGTATATGACTTTTTAGAATGCACCTGAACGGCAGAAGATCCCGTACCAAACAAAAATCCATGCGGAAATGATTCTCGATTTGGAAATTTTGAAGAATTTAGAAATTTTAAAATAGAGGCATATGGATTATATGTATTTCCTTCTCCAATCTACAAATCTCAACAACAACAACAACAACAAAATATGTTAACACAAAAAAAACTAAAATTAAGTAATTATGACTCAATCAATATTATTGTATATATGGATAAACTAATTAATTTAATCAGAAGCACCTGTGAAATAGATAAGTCATATTTGGTTGTCATATGCCTGTGAAATAGATCTGCAATCGTAAAATAATATAACCAATTATGACAATGTAAATAGTTAAATAATTCATATTAGAAAATGAAGAGCACAAATATCATTGAAATTTTAAAGAAATTATTTGTATCTCAAAAAGTAGTATTTTCTCTATATATTTATAATTATATAACATTTTGAATAATTATTATGTATAACATGTATATGACTATTACTAAATTATCATTTGTGTATATTATGTTGACCTTAATTTAATTTTTTTATGATGAAATTATAATATTAATAAGTGATATTTCAAAATAAACAAATAAATTTATCTAACAATTTGAAAAGCATCTTATATTTAGGAACAAATAAATATTTAAAATTATGAGAGATGAATAAGTAGATATAGAAGGAACAAATATTAACATGGTTTGATGAAGATAAAAGATTGAATTGAATTTTGTTTTACATATGTGTAATTTTAATTTTCCTAAAGTCTTAATGGCTTAAATTAAGAGAATTATTATCATAAAAATAAAAATACATACACCCATATGCTTGAGAAGGAATGTTGAATATCAAAACAAGAGACAAGATTGTAATAATAGTTTTATAAATTCTCAAAGCTGACAAAATCTCCATTTTGTGCAATGAAGAGAATGCCAAAATTTGATATAAAATTTAAAATTTTACTTTATTTATAGTTTGAGAAAATAAATAAAAATAGCTTTTTACCCAATGACAACCTGTTAGACCACTTTCTAGTTTAAAAATGATCAGACTAGTCTTTTAAAATATTTTAACAAAAATATATTATTGCGCTGTCTGAAATTACTTTGACCTTTTTTTGACCACACATTTATTTGATCATGATGAATACCAATATTACTATATTTAGACTTTCCAACAAAATAACATATTTAGTTTTGTTCTTTTATATAAACTATAGTTTGTGTGTTACAATTGTACAACATCACGTTAAAAATACATTTGCATATATTACTTTATTTCTAAAATAAATATATAAAAAAATTGAGTAAATGATAAATTTATTTAAAGTATGTCATAAATAACTATGATCTCCACTTTCCCATCATCAACATCATCATCATTTCTTTAATTATTTATAGTTAACTTCACTTATTATATTTAAATTATATTACTTGGTTACACAAAGATTAATAATACTTACGTTGTTAGTATATTATAGAAGTTATATAACATTACAAGTATTCACCTTCGTAACTGAGGTAGATATATTCGGATGAGAAACATTTTCTTCATGTTATTTAATTCTACTTCATCCCATCACTTAAAATTTCTCATGTGTTTTGTCAAACTCTAGAGGCCAATATTTTTATTAGAACTCGATACTTGTATTAAATTATCTATTAATAATAATAAGGTTTTTTTACCATGTTTATTTTTTCAAAGTAATAAAGTCCATAAAATAACTAGTCTGTTTGATGAAGCATTGAGTGTGATTTAATCATGAAACCTTGTTAATCATAAAGAAATTATTCTTAAAGTATACGTAGTCAGGTTTTATTGTGAAGTGGAATAATGTAATACCCCAACCAGATAAGATCTAAAATATCGTAACTGAGATACTGTAATAGGTGGCACTGATACATCAAAGAGCATAGAATTGACATAAGTATATGGAATTACATATGTTACACCAAATGTGCATATATATAAACCATTTCTAAAATATAAAAATACTAATAAAACCCAGCACAAATCAAAATATAAGAAAAGTCTTATTGCATCCATCAAATCATCTTGCCTTTCCCTTTATTAGCAACCTGTCTATATGAAAAGATAATCAACAACATGGGGTGGAAAGAGATTGTAAGTTTAAGGAGTGCCTTAGAGGGGGGGTGAATGAGGCACTTAGACTATTTTCCGAATTTTTGACGGTTTATGACTTTTACTTTCTTGAGTTGCTTATGTGATAAAAAGTGGTAAAGTGCGGAAAGTAAAGAACACCACGATGTTAAAACTTATTTTCATTCATTTCTGATACGTTAACCTAGTTATTAAACAAAATATTCAAATACTTTTCTTAAAATTGTAAAAATGATTGAACGAATTTTGAATATCGCATCAGTCCAGGTGAAAACAATAAAAACAAATACCTATACTTTTATTGCAAATACTACGATAACAGGCTCAAAGTGGATAATTGTCAATAATTTAATTAAGTGACATTGACCATCCTTTAATCGTTGATTTGTTGAAGTAAAAGTCTTCATTATTAAATGATAGTAATGATTATATTTGTGTGATGTTGTTAATAGTTATTTGATATGACAAATGCAAGATATTGAACATTTGACTCTATTGTTATTTATTTTCTTATATGGTTTGAACTTGAATTCTCATTTATGAAATATCTACATGTAACCGTGGTCTATAAAATAGAGCGCATGCCTTCACAAGAATTTTAATTTTAAAAATATTCTTAAAATTTGGGAAACTTATCCTAATGCTCATTGTTAATTCAAGTTGTATCCATGGCACGTGAGATTTTATGATTTTTTTTTTATTAAATGATGAAAACTATTGCATGTTGTTATAATTAATATTGTATTACTCTTTATTTGAAGTTGATTATTTAAAGATTTTATCCTTTTCAATTTTCATTTATTTAAAATAATTTTTTTAGATAAATATCAACAACTAAATGATTTTGGGGTATAGCGTCACATGCATCACATGAGTATATGCACTAGTATAAATTTCAACGACATATATAAATGCATTAAAAAACTCTAAATCACAATAAAAGAAATAAATAATATTACATACAATAACATTTGAAGTGAGATTCGTGTCTCACTTCTCCATTTATAATGTTCTACTTTCCTTCCATGATGATTTCAATCAAAGGTATACTTTAGTGTGTCAAATCACGTGTAAGATATTCTTTGTACCATTTTGCTGTATTAGTCGGTATACGCTTGAGACTATCATTAAAGTCAATATGATAAAGACCCCAATTTCCAGAATAACCCGCTTGAAATTCAAATGTATCAAATGCTGCCCATAAAAAGTAACCTTGAACGTTTACGCCATCACTATCAATTTAAACATAAAAAAATATTTAAGATGAGTCATACCGATATTTTTCAAGTTTCATTACTTTAAATTTGATTGAGTTTTTATATTAGAACCAAAAACAATAAGTACTTATAGTCAACAATATACTTTTGAAAAAATTAAAAAACTTTAAGAAATTGCATAAAATTTATTTTCAGACAATTTAAATGATTACATAGTCATTCAATTATATTTTAATACAATGCCAATTTATTTGATCATATTTTAAACTATCTCAACACAATATCCAAATATGAACATGACTGAGCAACTATGTAAAACCACTTTTTTCTATCAATTCAAAATCATTGACCTTTATTATAATTAAACAAGTTAAAATTTCATTCTTTTTATTTCAAAATATTCTTAAATCAATTCATAGTAAAAACAATACAATATAGTTAAGAAATATTTTTGAATTTTTTATTACTCTCTTTACACAAGTAAGAATGTTAATAATGTATGTGATATATAAACACTATATAATAAATATAAATAAAAGGTCCTCACAAAAGCAAAATCAGATCATACATAAATAAAATATATGTGCATGATTAATAACTAAGAGGAATACATTCAATTCTAAGAATAATCAAATGTATCATGATACATTTATTTACTATCCATATAATTTTATGGATAAGTAAAAGTGACTTACTTTATTGCCGTCTTAGTAGCATTTAAATGTGCGGCAACATAAGCAATTCGGTGTTCGTCCTTTAATGGATTTGAGATTTTTGAAGAAGCAATACCTACATAAATATGATTTCATAAAATTTTTACTGATTAATCTTTTAGTACCATAAATTATAGATATTAGTCATAATATTATAAATATGATTAAAAAAAGTACCACCAACCATTTTCAGTGATGTAGACTTTAGGATTTTTGTACTTTTCCTTAATATAGATTAAGAAATTATATAATCCTTCGGGATAAACATTGTTCCAACCATATTGATCCTATAAGTTATTAACATTGAACAAAAATTAAAAATATCATAATTATGCTATTCTCCTAACATATGTCATTATTTTAAGTTTTTTTTATTATTTTCTCACCTTGAAACCAAGGATTTTTCCTTCTGCATCAGAAGCTGCAATTATGAAGTAATGACAAAAAAAACTAGTTCATAATTAATCAGTACAATTTATTGTAAACTTACATGTAAGATAAGAATAATTTGATTGGTGCAGAATTTGTGATGTCACCTTAATTGACTTTTTTTTACAACGATATATTTTGTGTACCATTTTTTCCTGCTTAAAAGTAGAATTTAATTTAAGAAAAAACTTACCTTCTGAAACTGCTAAAGCATCATAATTGTCCGCCATAATCTTGGTTATATTTGGTTCGTGTCTAGCAAAGTGAGAAGTATAATAATTTATCCCTATAAAATTTGTGCTTCCTTTTAACATACGTTTCTCCTTTTTAGTAAATTCTGGTAGCCTATTCCCCACCAACTCTTTCATTATTTTTGGATAATCTCCATGGAACACGGGATCTAAAACCCTACACATTGAAATATAATGTAGCTAAATATTTTTTTTTATATGTATATGTAATTACCAATTTAAAGAAGATATATAAAATTTAAATAAACATAACATTGAACTTGTGATAATGCACACATGGTGTGCTGTTAGTAAGGTAAGCAAAATAGACTAACCATCCCCAATAGAAATCCATTAGTCTTTGAGCAGCAACCACATCTTCTGGGTTAGAACTGTAGGGAACATACCTTCCCGATGAAAGAGCAAGTCCAATTTCTCCCCCTTGTATTGCCTATATCAAATATTCAATAAAAAATAACAATAATTTATTTCTTATATATCATTCTCCTTATTTTATAGACCTTTAATTAATGTTATTAATTGCCAATGTATTTTTTTAAATTTAACTAAATCAAATGTAACTATTATAATTATTATTATTTTTATCAATGAGTTGTATTTCATTCACTATGTTGTGAATCTCAATTGTTAATCTACATATATTTTAAGCTAACATTCATACTATATATATGTAAAATAGAATACCTAAAATATGTCTTACTTGAAATTTTGTTGTGTATAACTTTGATGTTGTAGCATGGGCAAGAAGAAAGTTATGAAGTAGAGTATATACTTGTGTACATATTTTAGTACTTGTGCACGCTTGATCAGTAGATAAATTATCAATATTGAACATGTATTGAACTATAGCAGTGAATTCTGCCTCATTGATTGTAGTCCAATGTTTTACTCGATCTCCATATGTTTTGAATAAGAGCTTACTATAATCCTTGTAATATTTTCTGAAATTTATTTTTTACATAAATAATATTAGCATAAATGTTTAAATTCCATTATCTGGTGTACACTAACTTTAAGGTTAAATAACTTAATCGAAAATAAAATATCAAGAGGATATGATATTAAGAAAATTTACACAATGGAACGATTTAAGAAGCCACCATGTTTTTCTTTAAGAGCTAACGGGTAGTCAAAGTGCATGATACCCACAAAAGGTTCAATACCTACACATATAGTAAAAAAAATGGATAATGTAAAAGCGCAAAAAAAGTGTATGCATTTTATTTTTAATAAAATACTCGTTAAATCTGATTATTACAATGAATTTTAGATACTTCGAACCATACCATTTTTGAGTAATTCATTAATCAAGTTGTTGTAGAAGTTGACACCTTCTTGGTTTATACCTCCTTCCAAAGTTCCATCTACATAATCGATCATTAAAAATAAAGAAAAAGATAAATGTATTAGTATTATTAAGTATTTCAGGAATATAATATATTATATCCCTAATTGTTAGGCATTTGAAAATTATTATTTTTCTCATATCTTTAGTACCAATAACAACAAACATCAAACCTTAATTTCGGGAAGAAAGACAACACTATGGAGAATCATTTACAAAATTAGCATAAAGGTAACATATTATAGAATAACCAATGTATTTGGTCGGTTTATAGACTAGATACATTGATTATTCAATGAATCTAAAAAATGAGTTGTCTCTTATATACAGGAACAAAGGTAGTATAACATATTATATTCATTTAAATCGAGTATCGAAGAAAAAGAGCTAAAATATCTAACATTTAAAATGAAAAAAAAAATTAAAGAATAAATTTAAAATCTATAAATAAGTCAGTGGAATAAAAGTATAATCTAGCCAACTTAAATATATGAAATTCTCTTTGTATTTATAGATTAAAGTATCTAAATTTTGTATCTTAAGAGGAAAAAAATAGAACACAAGCTTAAAAGACAAAAGTAAAACCTAAAAACAATTTTAATGAGCAAAATTATAATTTATAATTTTAAAAAATCATAAAAAAATGAGATTCCTTGCTTAATTTCCAAATTCAAACTTTGTTTAATATTCTCCGCTTCAGATATTAATTAATGATGTGATGCAAAATAAATATAAAGATCGAACTAAAGTAAAGACAATTACAAAAATATGTTAGGAAAAAATAATTTATACTCAAACACAACTTATTTTAGACTAAAAGATATAAATAAAAGGAAGAACCAAAGCACAAAACATAACTCAAATGTTTCGTTACTTAATATTCTTCTTCTGAGAAATATGAGAGTGTATTAGATATTTTTTATTTTATTTTAGATGTTAAAATATATTATTTTAGTTTTAAAAATTACTTGGCAATATTCTACTCCAAGAGATGGACATTCGATAAGAATTTACTCCAAGCTTCTTTAAATGTTGCACGTCCTCCTACAAGATCATAAAAATTAAAATAATGAAAATAAGTTCAAAAAAATAATTATTCTAAGGTGTACAATTTTTAAAAAATTTATTTCTACATTGTCAATCTATTATGTTTAATTAACAATAAAACTGGTGTTGTTTCTAATTAATACTATATAGTAAATAGAGCAATAATGTAAAGTCGGTGTTTGGAGACTTGGGGTCAAGAATTCCAACAAAAGATGGATGTATGCTTACTTTCATCAAAATAATAATTAACTTATAATATTTGAAAATAAAAATCTAATGTCTATCCAAAGAGAAAAAAATTCAATTCAGATTTAGTGAACTCACCTTATATCGTTTATAATGTTCAATTTTTGATGAAAATTTATCAGCATCTAAATATTGACCTATTTGTTAAGAAGAAAGAAAAAATTGTTATTGTTAATCATTATAACAAAGTATTATATTCAAAGATGAATAGAAATAACCAAATGACAATACTACATATTTCAAGAAAAATAGAAAAATAAAAGTTAACCACCGAACGAAATTCAATTTTTATAAGAGATTGATGTAAAATGACAGTGTCACCTTTCATTATAGTCATTTCTTTAATTTGTTAAAATTTGTTTTCCATTACATCTATCAACTTTATTTGATAATTTAATTTTGAAAAATTTTTGGTCAATTGAAGTTTTGTTGAATACTAGTACTATGAAAAAGATAAAATAACATTAAATTATTGAACATCAGATAACATACCTAGTAATATATTAAAGTACCAAAGTATTTACATTTGTATTCTTACTATAAGTATATGTTTCAAACCTTTGTTTTGTTCAACTATATCATCCCAGATTCCAAGTCCTCTTCCTCCTTCATGAGACCCTCCTTCAATCTGATGTTACCAAAGTTTTTTTAGTAATACGGTAGCTTTTGTAATTTCAAGCTATTAAATATCTTTTTAATCAGAGTTGGTACTATATGTCTAAGTGTATATGACTTTTTAGAATGCACCTGAACGGCAGAAGATCCCGTACCAAACAAAAATCCATGCGGAAATGATTCTCGATTTGGAAATTTTGAAGAATTTAGAAATTTTAAAATAGAGGCATATGGATTATATGTATTTCCTTCTCCAATCTACAAATCTCAACAACAACAACAAAATATGTTAACACAAAAAAACTAAAATTAAGTAATTATGACTCAATCAATATTATTGTATATATGGATAAACTAATTAATTTAATCAGAAGCACCTGTGAAATAGATAAGTCATATTTGGTTGTCATATGCCTGTGAAATAGATCTGCAATCGTAAAATAATATAACCAATTATGACAATGTAAATAGTTAAATAATTCATATTAGAAAATGAAGAGCACAAATATCATTGAAATTTTAAAGAAATTATTTGTATCTCAAAAGTAGTATTTTCTCTATATATTTATAATTATATAACATTTTGAATAATTATTATGTATAACATGTATATGACTATTACTAAATTATCATTTGTGTATATTATGTTGACCTTAATTTAATTTTTTTATGATGAAATTATAATATTAATAAGTGATATTTCAAAATAAACAAATAAATTTATCTAACAATTTGAAAAGCATCTTATATTTAGGAACAAATAAATATTTAAAATTATGAGAGATGAATAAGTAGATATAGAAGGAACAAATATTAACATGGTTTGGTGAAGATAAAAGATTGAATTGAATTTTGTTTTACATATGTGTAATTTTAATTTTCCTAAAGTCTTAATGGCTTAAATTAAGAGAATTATTATCATAAAAATAAAAATACATACACCCATATGCTTGAGAAGGAATGTTGAATATCAAAACAAGAGACAAGATTGTAATAATAGTTTTATAAATTCTCAAAGCTGACAAAATCTCCATTTTATGCAATGAAGAGAATGCCAAAATTTGATATAAAATTTAAAATTTTACTTTATTTATAGTTTGAGAAAATAAATAAAAATAGCTTTTTACCCAATGACAACCTGTTAGACCACTTTCTAGTTTAAAAATGATCAGACTAGTCTTTTAAAATATTTTAACAAAAATATATTATTGCGCTGTCTGAAATTACTTTGACCTTTTTTGACCACACATTTATTTGATCATGATGAATACCAATATTACTATATTTAGACTTTCCAACAAAATAACATATTTAGTTTGTTCTTTTATATAAACTATAGTTTGTGTGTTACAATTGTACAACATCACGTTAAAAATACATTTGCATATATTACTTTATTTCTAAAATAAATATATAAAAAAATTGAGTAAATGATAAATTTATTTAAAGTATGTCATAAATAACTATGATCTCCACTTTCCCATCATCATCAACATCATCATCATTTCTTTAATTATTTATAGTTAACTTCACTTATTATATTTAAATTATATTACTTGGTTACACAAAGATTAATAATACTTACAATGTTAGTATATTATAGAAGTTATATAACATTACAAGTATTCACCTTCGTAACTGAGGTAGATATATTCGGATGAGAAACATTTTCTTCATGTTATTTAATTCTACTTCATCCCATCACTTAAAATTTCTCATGTGTTTTGTCAAACTCTAGAGGCCAATATTTTTATTAGAACTCGATACTTGTATTAAATTATCTATTAATAATAATAAGGTTTTTTTACCACGTTTATTTTTTCAAAGTAATAAAGTCCATAAAATAACTAGTCTGTTTGATGAAGCATTGAGTGTGATTTAATCATGAAACCTTGTTAAACATAAAGAAATTATTCTTAAAGTATACGTAGTCAGGTTTTATTGTGATGTGGAATAATGTAATACCCCAACCAGATAAGATCTAAAATATCGTAACTGAGATACTGTAATAGGTGGCACTGATACATCAAAGAGCATAGAATTGACATAAGTATATGGAATTACATATGTTACACCAAATGTGCATATATATAAACCATTTCTAAAATATAAAAATACTAATAAAACCCAGCACAAATCAAAATATAAGAAAAGTCTTATTGCATCCATCAAATCATCTTGCCTTTCCCTTTATTAGCAACCTGTCTATATGAAAAGATAATCAACAACATGGGGTGGGATAATACCATCTCAGTGGAGTTCTACCAACGCCACAAGTCCACTCAAGGTCGGGGTCATCTAGAACTACAAGAGATTCTACATATTTTAACACTCATGTATCATAAAATAAAACAAAAAGGATCTAGGTATAATCATCCTCATACAATGTAAGAATGTCGATACACTCGCTCTAACATCCATGTACACTTCAGGAGACCGTTAGCATCGTGGAACATCCACTTCCTACTATCATTTCTCATATCAATCCTAGTTTGATAGAATTGGGGACTTTCTACTAATCCTTTCCACTAAGGTTGATCCTATGGTGCGACCTACCACATTTGCCTGGATTATCCTCCTGATTATTAGTTGCACTCCAATATACACAACATGTTTCAATATTCCTCTTATGTATCTCAATTGATTCCTTTTAGAATAGATGTCATTGTATACTCACTATCTCATGATACTTCTAAGTTCTCAAGATTCACTATTAGTTTACCTTGATTCATGTCCTAGGTTACCTAAAATCCCAAAAAAAATATCTCAAAATCATTTATTAATCACAAACAGAAAACACACACACACACACACACACACACACACACACATATATATATATATATATATATATATATATATATATAATATATATATATATATATATATATATATATATATATATATATATATATATATATATATATATATATATATATATATATATATATATATAAGAATTATAACTCTTAACCGTAAGATAGATCCTTGAATTAACTTTCTAAGGCATCTGACTGTGCTCAATTGGAGTTACCAAACTCAAATTATGTTATTCTCAATTCTACTTCAAAATTTTCAAATTTAACACTAGTAATCAAATACTAATTAGTGATACTCGACTACCACTCGTACAAGAACTAAAAAGACAACTTTTTACTACATAAACTTGTATCCAAACAATCCCTAAGGTTCCTCTTTGCTACATACATTATTTTAAGGCATAATCCAAACTTTTAGGGGTAGGAAACAAGTATGAACTCATAATCAAGCTATCAAAACACAATCAAATCAGTTTTTCAAACATGCAAACAAGTAATTTCATAACCTAAGATACCCGTTTTCCCACATGAAACCCTAGGTTGAACTATCCCAATCATCACCTAAAGAACCTCACCTTTAAGTGATCAAAAACCTTAAATTAGAAGGAGGATGAAGATGATTTATGAAGAGCCTTGATGATGTATTTTGATATTCTTCATTCTACTTGGTTGGATGACTCATTCTTTGACAATAATTGCAAGAATTGACTATTTCTTCTATATGCATGGATGGCTAAGATGAACTTGGAGTCCCATTATCTTTCTTCTCCCATACCTACACGCTCTCCTTTCTCTCTCTCTCTCTCTCTCTCTCTCTCTCTCTCTCTCTCTCTCTCAAATTCCGATTTGAAGAAGTGAAAATGAGAAGAAAAGCGGAGCTTCTTACATGCAAGTTGATTGGGACTTTGAGATTTGATCAAGAATTTCTTTGATTTTGGAAACATGAAGAATGAGAGAATTGGTCTTGGTCTTTTTATAAATGTTAGTTCTATGTGTTGGCAACAATTTTGGTAAAACCTATAGTGTTCACAAGTTGTCACAAGTGTTATCTTGACATAAGATAACATGTACCTGTAGGATGTTTAAAATGTGAATATGCAGGATTTTACTGAGATGTTAGACCCGATGTCATGACATCTGTATACAGAACATTCAGTCTGAATGTTATGTATTATGTGATTGCATTTTTAATGCTAATCTATGTGTGATTAATGTAATGATTGAACGCGCCCTCAATCAGTAATTACAACCAGATTAACTTATTTTCCAACAAGATATAATCAGCTGTCGTGAGAAGATATGAATGGAAAATAGTTTTAGGGTTTTATGATGTCCAGGCCCAACCAAATGCTTCTATATAAAGGACAGGGAAAACCTGGTTTTATACACAAGAAATAACGAACGAAATATTGAGAGAGAATAAGGGTTTTAGTCTTGTGTGGTCGTGTGTATTGTAAGCCATTCATTCATCCATAGATGATTGAATTGGACTAATTTTTAATTGTAATTTTTCCACTCTAAGCTTTGAAGCATGAGTGTGTGTTTACTTGATTGAAGCTTTTAAGCAAGATCAAGTATGTGTCTTTGAAGAGTGTCTTCTTTTCATTGTAATTCTTGTTTTATATCACTGCTGTGATTGAGGGGGAGTGAGTAGGATCTCATATCTAAGAGTTCTTAGGTAGAAGTCACACGGGTAGAGATTAGGTGAAAAGATTGTAACTTGGAGTTGTTTACTGAGAGTCTTTGAACTGATTCTGTTTAGTGGATTTCCTTCCTGGCTTGGTAGCCCCTAGACGTAGGTGAGTTTGCACCGAACTGGGTTAACAATTGCTTGTGTCTCTTGCATTATTGTTCTTTATCTTTTATCCTGTGTGTATTGTTCAGTTATTAGTGTCGTGACATTACCTTCGACATCTCATATCTGATACCAGAATTTCAATTGGTATCAGAGCAGGCATCCTGCTCTGGTTCTGGGTGAGATCTAGGGATGTTACTTTCTGGTACTATGGATAGAGACGAAGGATCTGTTCATAGACCACCTATTCTGGATGGATTCAACTATGACTACTGGAAACCTCGAATGGTAGCCTTCCTAAAATCTTTGGATAATAAGGCGTGGAAGGTTGTTTTAACAGGCTGGGAACATCCAGTTATTACAAAGGAAGGAGAAGTTACAACTGATAAGAAGGTCGAGGAACAATGGACCAAGGAGGAGGATGATCTAGCCCTTGGGAACTCTAAAGCATTGAATGCTATATTCAATGGAGTAGATAAGAACATCTTCAGATTGGTAAACAACTATGAGGTGGCTAAAGATGCTTGGAACATTCTCAAAACCACTCATGAAGGCACCTCTAGAGTGAAGATGTCTAGACTGCAGCTGCTCACTACCAAGTTTGAAAATTTAAGGATGAAAGAAGATGAAAATATTCATGAATTTCATATGAATATCCTTGAAATTGCTAAAGCCTCAAGAGCCCTGGGTGAGAAGATGTCAGATGAAAAACTAGTGAGGAAAATACTCAGGTTACTTCCTAAGAGATTTTCCATGAAAGTGACAGCCATAGAAGAGTCTCAAGACATTTCCAATATGAGAGTTGATGAGCTAATTGGATCCCTCCAAACATTTGAGATGGGAGTGTGTGATGGATCTGAAAAGAAAGTCAAAAGCATAGCCTTCATGTCAAACACTAAAGAGAAAGAGGAAGAAAGTGGTCAAGATACTGATGAAGATCTGGCAAATGATGTAGCATTACTGGGAAGACAGATCAACAAACTTCTGAAAAAAATAGATGTAAGGTCTAAGTCTAATGTCAAGAACATCTCATCTGACATCAGTAAGTCCAATAATGCTGGAAGAAGAACAAGATTTGATGAAAAGTCCAAAAAAGGAAAAGGAGTTCAGTGCCATGAATGTGATGGGTATGGACACATTAGAGCTGAATGTGGAACCTACCTCAATAAGCAGAAGAAGAGTCTTGCTGCTACTTGGTCTGATGAAAGTGAAACAGAAGAGTCTACAAATCTTGTGACTGCCTTGACTGGAAGATGGGGTTCTGATGAAGACTCAAGTGATGATGAAGTAACCTTTGATGAGTTAGCCACTACCTATAGAAAGTTATGTCACGGAAGTGAAGAAGTGTGTCAACAAGTTGAAAGTCAAAAGAAAGTGATTAGACAACTGGAGAATGAGAAGGTAGAACACTTGGAAACCATCTCTAAGTTAAAGACTGAAGCAGTGTTCTTGAATTCCAAACTGGATGAGATGTCAAAGTATGTCAGAATGCTAAACAATGGATCTGACACCTTAGACAAAATTCTCCAGACTGGACAAATGGCAGGAAACAAGTCTGGCATTGGGTTAAATGAATCCAAACCTGAGTGCAGTCACACTGGTACCAAACCAAAATCCAAACCTGAGTGCAGTCACACTGGTAGCAAACCAAAGATGTCACATCATGTGTCACAACATCATAAAGGAAGACAGCAGAAAGGGGAACATCAAAGATGGAGATGTCATTACTGTGGAAAATTTGGCCACATAAAACCATTCTGCTATAAGTTGTATGGATATCCTAGTCCTTCTCATCATCAACCTAGACCCAAACATCACATACCTGTTAACAGAAAACAATGGGTTCCTAGGACTGGTGTTACAAACCTGATAGCTCACACTTCCTTCAGAGTTTCAGCCAAAGAAGATTGGTATTTTGATAGTGGGTGCTCCAGACACATGACTGGAAACAAAAACCTGCTAACTGGCCTTCATCCTCATGCCACCAGCTATGTAACCTTTGGTGATGGAGCAAAGGGTTAAATCAAGGGGATTGGTAAGCTTAACTGCCCTGGAGTCCCTAATCTTGACAATGTCCTACTTGTTAATGGACTGACTGCAAACCTAATAAGCATCAGTCACCAAGGTCTAATTGTAAACTTCACAAAAACTGAATGTCTGATTACTAATAAAGAAAATGAAGTGATCATGAAAGGAGTCAGGTCTAAGGACAACTGCTATATGTAGAGTTCTCAAGAAACTGGTTATTCATCAATGTGTACTCTAGCTAAAGAAGAAGAAGTGAAGATATGGCATCAAAGATTGGGCCATCTGCATCTTAAAGGAATGAAGAGGATTATATCAGTTGAAGCTGTTAGAGGAATTCCAAACTTGAAGATTGATGAAGGAAGAGTTTGTGGGGAGTGTCAGATTGGAAAACAGACAAAGATGTCACATCAAAAGCTCACACATGACACCACTTCCAGAGTGCTGGAACTTTTCCATATGGACCTGATGGGACCCATGCAGGTGGAAAGTCTTGGTGGGAAGAAGTATGCTTATGTAGTGGTGGATGACTTCTCCATATACACCTGGGTCAATTTTATAAGAGAAAAATCTGATGTATTTGAATTCTTCAAAGATCTTTGTCTAAGACTTCAAAGAGAAAAAGAAAGTCAGGTTATCAAAATCAGAAGTGATCATGGGAAGGAATTTGAGAACAGCAAATTTGCTGAATTCTGTGCATTAGAAGGAATTAGTCATGAGTTCTCATCTCCCATTACTCCTCAACAAAATGGTGTGGTAGAAAGGAAAAATAGAACTCTTCAAGAATCAGCCAGAGCTATGATTCATGCTAAGAAATTGCCCTACCACTTCTGGGCTGAAGCTATGAACACAGCCTGCTATGTTCACAACAGAGTAACCTTGAAGAAAGGGACTCCTACTACCTTATATGAAGTCTGAAAAGGGAGAAGACCTACAGTCAAATACTTCCATGTGTTTGGTAGTAAATGTTATATCTTGACTGATCGTGAACAAAGAAGGAAGATGGATCCCAAGAGTGATGAAGGAATATTTCTGAGCTACTCAACAAACAACAGAGCATATAGAGTCTTTAATTCCAGAACAAAAGTAATGATGGAATCTATCAATGTTGTGGTTGATGATCAACAGACTGATGTCACATACGATGTTGAGACATCTCTAAATGATGCCCCAGCTGATTTCCCAGACAAAAATAATGAGAGTGAACTTCCTCAAGCTGAACCTGAAGCTGACAAAATCAACAAGGGACCCTCCATTAGAATTCAGAAGGATCATCCCAAAGATCTCATTATAGGAGACCCAAATAAAGGGGTCACAACTAGATCAAGGGAAGTTATCTCACATAGCTGTTTTATGTCCAAGATTGAGCCTAGGAATGTCAAGGAAGCCTTAACTGATGAATTCTGGATCAATGCCATGCAGGAAGAGTTAGGCCAATTCAAGAGAAATGAAGTATGGGAACTGGTTCCAAGACCTGAAGGAATAAATGTTATTGGAACAAAGTGGGTTTACAAAAATAAATCTGATGAACAAGGGGTGGTTACTGTCGCACCTCGAAAAAATGGGGATACGCCTCAAAGCGAAGCGCAATCGCACGCTCGCAATGATGGACTGAACAGAGTCGCCACCGAACTTTATTTATTCCTAAAAAGGAAAGGGGAAATATCGATAAAACCCAAGACAAAAGAAAGGATAAGATATGGTCATCGCAACCAATATCAGGGTTCGGGAGTCGATTACGCAAGGGGAAGGTATTAGCACCCCTCACGTCCGTTGTACTCAACGGGAACCATTAGGTTAGTTGTGTGCGTTAGTTGAAATATTAGGCTTTTCGAATTATTGGGTGGGAAAGAAAGAAAGAATGTTTTTGGATTTTTTTAACAAAGGACTAAACCTAAGTTTTTTATTAGTGGGCCTGACAAGATTTAAAAATCCTGCTCCTACGTATCTCAAAAGAGAAATCAAGGCTTACGTAGTTCTGGGTAGAAAAATGTTTGTTTGTTGGTCGATTTTAGCGAAAGCTATATTATATTAATCGACGAAAACATTGTTTTACCCAAAACAGATGAGGAGTCGACGCATACCACACATCGAACGGATTTATAAATCTACATTCGGAAAAGCGTCACTTATCTCGACTCATCAATTGTGGCCAAAACATTGTTTTGTATCACTTAAGACAATATATCTTTCATTTATGAAAAGGTTTTTGATTAGTCGCACGGCGGAGAGAAAAGAGTTTGATCGGTTGGATGTATTTTGAGTGATGGCGAGGACTTGGATGAGCGAGATATACATCTCGAATCCTAGCCTCAGGAGTGCACGGTATACACCATGTTCCATTTCCATCTTTATTGAAAGAGGTTAAGATGGGAATTAAGTATTTTAGAATTTGATTGAGAAAGGGTTTGAAGAAACCGCATTGACAATTTTAGATGATGGCGAGAACTTGGATGAGCGAGATATACATCTCGAATCCTAGCCTCGGGAGTGCACGGTATACACCATGTTCCATTTCCATCTTTATTGAAAGAGGTTAAGATAGGAATTAAGTATTTTGGAATTTGATTGAGAAAGGGTTTTGAAGAAACCGCATTGACAATTTTAGATGATGGCGAGAACTTGGATGAGCGAGATATACATCTCGAATCCTAGCCTCAGGAGTGCACGGTATACACCATGTTCCATTTCCATCTTTATTGAAAAAGTGTTAAATAAGAATTAGGTATTTTGAGTTTTATTGTGAAAATGACTTGACCCTAGATCAAGAATTGATGGACGTTTATAAGAAATTTGAATGAGTGTTTGAGAGAAAACAAAGTGGATAAATTTGGATGATGGCGAGAACTAGGATTGGCGAGATATACATCTCGAATCCTAGTCTCAGAAGTGCGCGGTATACACCACGTTCCATTTCCATCTTTATTGAAAAAGGTCTCAATTATGAATTAAGTTTTTTGATTTTTTGATTATGAAAAATGGCTTGACGTTGAAATCAAGCGTTTGATGAAAGTTTGAAAGAAATGGAATAGAATAGGAGAGGGAAATGAATTGATTTGTTTATTGAGAAAATACTCGACGTTGGATCGAGTCATTATTTTTGCATTTTTGGAAATGGTTGATTTTATTCTTGTGTTAGTATCTAACTAAACAGTCAAACAAATAAAGAAATAAAACAGTACAAGATTATTACACATCGGGGGAGTGGGGTACATTTTGTCAAATGGGGATTCAAAATCATGAAATAATTAAATCGGGCCCAAACAACAAATGATGCAAAGTATGAGTGTAAGTGCAAGAGAACCAGCTCATTGTAAGAAAGCCCAAGAGTAAGCTATGTGAGATTGATGGCGATGCTTAAAAGCAATCGACTTACAAGGGTATGAAAATGGGCTCGACATTGAATCGAGAAAAATGTGATTTTTAATAGTTCAAAATGGTTTTGAATGGATGATGAAATTAAAAGAAATCGAATTTGTGCTATTAAACAATAATGAAACTATGAGTATAATAAAGCATAAACATAAAGAACAAAATGAATGCTAAAAGAAATAAAATGCTTCATATAGGTATCGAACCCACTCCACTAAAGACCACGAAAACCACCCCCTCTCCACCAGGCCATTTATGATTAGTTGTCATCTTAATGCTAATTTGGATAAATAAACCAAGATAGATTAAAAATTAGAATTAAAATAAAAACTAATATAAAAAACAGTCTGTTGAACTACCAATAAAAACAGAAAATTAAACCCAGCCGCTTGGCTGTTGGGTTTTTCAATGGAATATGAATTGAAAATGTAAAAACATTTATTAACTAAAACCTAGGAATTTTAAACGTGTTCCAAAGATTTATTCTGTTTAAAATAAATTAAAAGAAGAAAATGGGAATAGTGTAACAGAATCGCCCTCAACCTCACTTCTGTCTCACGCTCTCAACATCACATTTCTCAGAACGAACCTCTCTCTTGCTCTCACGAATCTCTCTCACACTCTCAACCGCACGTTTCTATCATCCTCTATCATTCATCCTCTCTCACGACCTCAACCCAAAAACGAAATAGAACAAAGATTTAAAGGAAACCAAACTGGTGCTCACCCTTGACGGTGATTCGGCGGTTCAGGTAACGATTCAATCCTCTCCTTTCGCCTCTTTCAATCGGTTTCTTTTCTGATTTGGGGATTAGGGTTCTTGGTGGAATTGTTGTCCGCCTCCAATTTTTCGTCTGCCTCTGAATTTTTAGGGTTTCGTTTTTTGAGTTTTCTCCTTGCCTCCTCAATTTTTTTCGTGCCTCTCACTGATTTCTTTCTCTCTATTTATCCTCCACGCATTTTAGGGTTTGGGATTTGGTCTAGAGATTCAATAGAGAAAATTTCCAGAAGTGCTTTTTGTGCTCAGAATCGGGTTGTCCTGTTTTATGCTACAATCCGGAAACGGTAATTTTACCTATGCACTTTTCGCCCTAACTTTGTCTCAATGCCCATTTGGGATTCTTTTTTTGAAATTTTAACAGCTTTGACTAATTTTGTGTTACTGCAGTGAAATGGTGAAAACGTGAGGAGCTCAATCACGGTTTTGTTGACGTCGGATCTGAATTGCATCTCATGGTGGCGTGGCTACTGATAGTACACCTTTAACCAGTCCAAGAATCAGTACTAAGGAAATTCTGGAATTCTTGAAAAAGCTTATTTCTGAGCAGGCTGGAATCTCGGTAAGCAAAATCTCTGTCACAGACAACATGTCAACCTATGGAATTGAATCAATTGGGGTGGTGAAAGCAACTCAAAAACTCTCAGGTTTCCTCGGAGTTCCAGTTGCAGCTATAGACGTTTTCAGTGCATCTTGCATTCAAGAATTGGCCAACTTCTCAGAGAATCTTCTGTTGAAGTCTCAACCTCACCATATGAACAATCCATCCTATGCTCTAGAAGATGAAACCGAATCTACTGAATTTGTCGTGGATGTGTCCAAGTCTCATCAATGGAGTATATATGCACTTCAACCCTTAGCACTTGTTTTCATTTCTATCCTTTTGGTTTCTCCTGCTTATCTATCCATCACTACTTTTCAAAGTCTCATTGCAAGTGTTGATAAGTCAGCGTACGAAATTCCTTGGTCAAACTATCTAGTTTCACTTGCTTTGGCTCCACTTTCTTGGATCCTTTGCATTGCTTGACATTGGTTCTATTTGATGGCAGGTTGGAGGCTTTGGCCAGGTGACATGATGGACCGGGAACAAAGAAATTGGTTGTAGTTTCCAAGAGCACACTCTTATAGTGTTGGTGCAGTTGGTAGCATTTTAAACATGTCTTGTTTTACTGCAGGAACATGTGTCGAAGTGAGTGCGAAAACCAAAATTCATGTGCATTACTTTGTCGAATTCACCATGTATGTGCCATGTTTGATCATGATTAGGGTGTCTGGTTTTGGTTCAAATGAGGCTATTGGCTTTTTGTTGGCAGCCGTACCGTGATAGTCTTAATGGACTTCAATTCTTCTGTTTTATTCTGTTATGGTGTTGATTGTTTTAGGTATTTTTTTGCAGGGTCACCGTGGTTTCTGTTGTAGTGACCAAGCCTAGACAGTTCCACTTAAGAGTTCAGGCTCAGCATCATGTGGAAGGAAATATTGAAAGATTATCCAAGTCGGGAAAGCGCTGAAGTTTCAATCCACTCTCATTTTCCAAATGGAGTAGACATATAAAGCACAAGTGAGGGAAAATGCCACTGATGCTTGCAGCGGCATTGCATTTGG
Organism: Lathyrus oleraceus; assembly: GCF_024323335.1. Classification (NCBI taxonomy): domain Eukaryota; kingdom Viridiplantae; phylum Streptophyta; class Magnoliopsida; order Fabales; family Fabaceae; genus Lathyrus; species Lathyrus oleraceus. Next base: position 283,421,031 of record NC_066581.1, read on the forward strand.
CAGGAAACTTGGCCAACAAACCCTTGAAATACATTGTTTCTTCTTCGTCTTGAACAAAAGAAAATTTAGTAGTGCTTGAACTTTGTTGTTGACTGCTTGTAGGTTCCTTGGACCACCAATTCAGAGGCATAGCTTAGATTATCAGTTTAGTGTAGACATTAGCATAACTTTGCTTGGTTTGTTTGCTGCTGTTATGCTATGTACAACATGCATGTTTGATGACTGTGGATGCTATTGGTTTAGACATGATGTTGTTGTTATGGAATTCTTATGGGATTGGAATTGGGATTTGTTTTTGTTGGATAATTGTTTTGGGTTAATGAACTTTGGGTTAATTGGTTAATTGTTATGATTGAATGGATTTTGGATATGAAATGGTTTAAATTGGTTCCAAATGGATAATGAAAATGGATATGGATTTTGGATATAGTTTGAAAAAAATGGATTTAAAAAATAGAGTTGGGTTATTGGATTGGAAAAAATGGATTTAATTGTGGGTTTAAGGAATTTGGATATGGGCTGAAATTTGTAAACTCATGCAGAATTTTTTATGATAAAAAAAAGTGGTTAAATGGCCTACCAACAAATAATACAACCATGGCTAATTAATTGAAACTTCTAAAATTAAATCGACAAAAGGTATTGAAATAATTTCCAAAATTAATCTAATCCTCAAAATCAATTTGAATCTCTAAAGTTAATTTTGGATCAAAATCAAATTGAACTTAGTTTGCTACTCCTAGAATTAATTCGAAAATGATAAAATGATTATGGATACATGATTAAGGATTTGGAAATGGATGGTTGCCTTTGGTCATGAATGTATGCAAATGAACTTTAGGCCAAGTGCCAAAATAAAAATAAAAAATGAAAAACAATCAGGACCAAAATCGGGGTATGACAGTTGCCCCTATTTAAGCGTCTTCAACTAGAGAGTATGAAGCAGGACACTCTTCATATGATCATAGTGGGAGATGGTTAAATACTAAGAAGGCCCGGATTTTGATCCTGAATCCCTATGACATGATGTGATATGATATGATATGATATAATATGATATGCATGGATGCATGATTCTTTTTTTTTTATCTGTTAGGGATATAGTGAACCCTTGACAGGAGATGCTATTAGACAGACCAACCTGTGGGGAATGCTGATGGTCCACAGGGAGACAGACAAATGGTAAAAAAACAAATTTGCTGGGGAAAACAAAACTGCTGGAGAATCAGACGCACACTGGGGAGTACTCAAAGTGAAATTTGATAAACGATGCTTAGAATACAAGGGATTTCGGTAGTAAGTTCACACATGACTTACTAAAACCGAATAAGAAAAATTCCTACAACAGGTCCATACATGACTTGACAACATTGGAACAAAAGGTTCAGCAACAGGTTCATACATGACCTAACAATACTGGAATAATCAAAGAAAAAGATTCTTCAAAATAGGTTCAGACAGCAAGTTCAAACATGACTTGACAACAAACAGAAAAATCAAAAAGAGTGTATCAACAAGTTCATACATGACCTGACAACACTGAAATAAACATAGAGAAAGATACTTCAAAACAGGTTCATACATGACCTGGTAATACTGGAATGAAAACTCAACCACAGGTTCATACATGACCTGATAATGCTGGGGAATATCAAGAATTTCTGACAGTAGGTTCAGACATGACCTAACAAACTCAGAAAAATTCAAAAAGAGTATATTAACAGGTTCATACATGACCTGATAACAAACTTGAATACTTTGAGAAAATTTCCACAACAAGTTCATACATGACTTGCCGACACTGGAATAAAAGGTTCAGCCACAGGTTCATACATGACCTGATAATACTGGAATCAAGGCTCAACAGCAACGGGTTCATACATGACCTGACAATGCTGGAGAATATCAAGAAGTTCTGACAGCAGGTTCAGACATGACCTAACAAACTCAGAAAAATTCAAAAAGATGATATCAACAGGTTCATACATGACCTGATGACAAACTTGAATACTTTGAGAAAATTTCCAGAACAAGTTCATACATGACTTGACAACATTGGAAAGGTTCTTCAAAAACAGGTTCAGACATGACCTGGGAATATTGGAATAAAAGCTCAACAGCAACGGGTTCATACATGACCTAACAATGCTGGAATATCAAGAAGTTCTGACAGCAGGTTCAGACATGACCTAACAACATCAGAAAAAATTCAAAAAGAGTATATCAACAGGTTCATACATGACCTGATAACAAACTTGAACATTTTGAGAAAATTTCCACAACAAGTTCATACATGACTTGATAATATTGGAACAAAAAGTTCAGCAACAGGTTCATACATGACCTGATAATACTGGAATAAAGGCTCAACAGCAACGGGTTCATACATGACCTGACAATGCTGGAGAATATCAAGAAGTTCTGATAGCAGGTTCATACATGACCTAACAAACTCAGAAAAATCAAAGAGAGTGTACCAACAAGTTCATACATGACCTGATGACAAACTTGAACATTTTGAGAAAATTTCCACAACAAGTTCATACATGACTTGACAACATTGGAAAGATTCTTCAAAAACAGGTTCAGACATGACCTGGGAATATTGGGATAAAAGCTCAACAGCAACAGGTTCATACATGACCTAACAATGCTGGACCATCCAAAGAATTTTCAACAACATGTTCATACATGACCTGATAAAACAGGAACGTTTAAAGAATTTTCAACAACAGGTTCATACATGACCTGACAACACTTGACTATTCAAAGAATTTCAATTAACAGGTTCATACATGACCTGACATCACTTGGAAAAAATCAAAGGGAGTTTTACCAATAGGTTCATACATGACCTGAGAATATTGGAAAACACACAAAGCAAGTTTCAATAATAGGTTCATACATGACCTGACACTTTAGAATGCATCTGATAGCTCTGGAGATTTCTCACAAGAAATTCATCCAATCACAGATTTTGGAGATTCCTAACAGGGAATTTATGCAAAACAAAGATAAACGGGAGTCTTCTTAGAAGTAGATCATCCACGCAAAAGGCTACGATGATTCTTTACAGAGAAAATCAAACAAAACCAACAAGCTTCTAGGAACTCCTCAAGATGGTGAGTCATACATGACTTTCACGGAACCATCAGGAAAGACAAGGTATTCAAACTCTCTGTACGTGCCAACAACAATTGGACTTTGACCGTAAGCAATGGATTACAACCAGATTCTTTAACGGATTTTGCCAACAACAATTGGACTTGATGAAAGTCATTAGTAAACAATTACCGGCTACAACGGAGTTTGCCAGCAACAACTGGACTTGAAATGATATTGGCGACAACCAAACTTCCGATATCAATCACAAATGTATTTACAAACAGACTGACAGTGATGCCAACGATAATTGGGTTTAAAATAAATGCTGGTTACAACCCGACCTTAAAGGATATCAGTTACAACTGGATTTGGTCAAAGACACTGGTGACAACCAGACTTAACAGACGATGTCAGTAACAACTGGTCTCAGAGGTCAAGGGATACAATCAACAACGAGACCTGAGATTATGCAAATGAGCGCGAAGCACTTCGGGCTATGCATGATTTGGATTTTGCTTATCTGCATGATGTATGAATGATCATGAAATGCAAATGCTGACAATATACAGACTGGAAATTAGGGAAAGCTTTACGGAGGTACTGAATCCTCAACACCAATAACTTAACCAAAGGAGTGAGTAAATGCATCAAAGGAGGATCTATAAAGCTGAACAGTTACAACTGGCCCAATAATCCTTCCAGAGAATGATAAATTTGTGCTCTCTGGAGATAGATATTGATCATCCAAGGGGAGTCTTGCAACTTGACACTTGTGGGGAAAGACGAAAGATTTCCTTTTAATATTTCCACATGTCAAAGCAAAATTGTGTTTCTCAATATGTTGAAAAATTCTTTTTGATTTCAAAATTCATTATTAACAAATAAATGACATTTTGCATAACAAAGATAATCAGAGAAAAACAGAAAATGATAGAATTTGATAGGCAAACTTGTATTTATTCAAGAATGGTAGCACACAAATGGTGTAGCTCCATGGAATGTTACAAATTTGAAAATGGCAATAGGGAAAGGTTTACATTGAATCGCAATGACTACTACTATCCCTAATAACAATGACTCCACGAGACCTCGCTTCTGAAGGGGAGTAACTGGATTGATCTTCTGTTTTTAGCTCTTCTGTGTTGATCAGTGACGAACCGAT